>NC_092005.1:10857140-11164435 GCF_044704955.1 Pristiophorus japonicus
AAAAAATATTTTAAAAAACTGAAGAAAAACGGAGGGAAAAAACTGAGAAGAAAAACTGTGAAAAAAAGACTGAAAAACCTGAAGAAAAAGTTAGAAAAAAACTGTGAAAAAAACTGTGAAAAAAAAGAACTGAGAAAAAAAACTGAAGAAAAATTTAGAAAAAAACTGTGAAAAAAACTGAAAAAAAAGAAGAACTGAGAACAAAACTTAGAAAAAACTGATTAGAAAAACTGAGCAGAAAAACTGAGCAGAAAAACTGAGAAAAAAAACAATTAAAAAAAAACTGAAGAAAAACGGAGGAAAAAAACTAAGAAAAACTGTGAAAAAAAGACTGAAAAAACTGAAGAAAAACTGACTAGAAAAACTGAGCAGAAAAACTGAGAAACAAAATATTTAAAAAACGGAGAAAAAAAACGGAGGAAAAAAATTGACGAGAAAAACTGAGCAGAAAAACTGAGAAAAAAAATATTTTAAAAAACTGAAGAAAAACTGAGAAAAAAACTGACTAGAAAAACTGAGCAGAAAAACTGAGAAACAAAATATTTAAAAAACGGAGAAAAAAAACGGAGGTAAAAAATTGACGAGAAAAACTGAGCAGAAAAACTGAGAAAAAAAATATTTTAAAAAACTGAAGAAAAACGGAGGGAAAAAACTGAGAAGAAAAACTGTGAAAAAAAGACTGAAAAAATTGAAGAAAAACTTAGAAAAAAACTGTGAAAAAAAAGAACTGAGAAAAAAAACTGAGGAAAAATTTGGAAAAAAACTGAAAAAAACTGATAAAAAAGAACTGAGAAAAAAAACTGAGAAAAAACTGACTAGAAAAACTGAGCAGAAAAATGGAGAAAATTTTTTTTTTAAAATACTGAAGAAAAACGGAGGAAAAAAATGAGAAGAAAACTGAGAAAAAAATAACTGAGGAGAAAAACTGAGAAAAAAACTGACTAGAAAAACTGAGCAGAAAAACTGAGAAAAAAAATATTTAAAAAACGGAGAAAAAAAACGGAGGAAAAAAATTGACGAGAAAAACTGAGCAGAAAAACTGAGAAAAAAAATATTTAAAAAACGGAGAAAAAAAACGGAGGAAAAAAATTGACGAGAAAAACTGAGCAGAAAAATGGAGAAAAAAAATATTTTAAAAAACTGAAGAAAAACGGTGGAAAAAAACTGAGAAGAAAACTGAGAAAAAAAGAACTGAGGAGAAAAACTGAGAAAAAAACTGACTCGACAAACTGAGCAGAAAAACTGAGAAAAAAAATATTTAAAAAACGGAGAAAAAAAACGGAGGGAAAAAATTGACGAGAAAAACTGAGCAGAAAAACTGAGAAAAAAAATATTTAAAAAACGGAGAAAAAAAACGGAGGAAAAAAATTGACGAGAAAAACTGAGCAGAAAAACTGAGAAAAAAAATATTTAAAAAACTGAAGAAAAACGGAGGGAAAAAACTGAGAAGAAAAACTGTGAAAAAAAGACTGAAAAAACTGAAGAAAAAGATAGAAAAAGACTGAAAAAAACTGAGAAAGAAAATATTTAAAAAACGGAGAAAAAAAACGGAGGAAAAAAATTGACGAGAAAAACTGAGCAGAAAAATGGAGAAAAAAAATATTTCAAAAAACTGAAGAAAAACGGAGGAAAAAAATTGACGAGAAAAACTGAGCAGAAAAACTGAGAAAAAAAATATTTAAAAAAAATAAGAAAAACGGAGGGAAAAAACTGAGAAGAAAAACTGTGAAAAAAAGACTGAAAAACCTGAAGAAAAAGTTAGAAAAAAACTGTGAAAAAAACTGTGAAAAAAAAGAACTGAGAAAAAAAACTGAAGAAAAATTTAGAAAAAAACTGTGAAAAAAACTGAAAAAAAAGAAGAACTGAGGAAAAAACTTAGAAAAAACTGACTAGAAAAACTGAGCAGAAAAACTGAGCAGAAAAACTGAGAAAAAAAACAATTAAAAAAAACTGAAGAAAAGCGGAGGAAAAAAACTAAGAAAAACTTTGAAAAAAGACTGAAAATCTGAAGAAAAACTTAGGAAAAAACTGTGTAAAAAAAGAACTGAGAAAAAAAACTGAAGAAAAATTTAGAAAAAAACTGAAAAAAACTGAAAAAAAGAACTGAGAAAAAAAACTGAGAAAAAACTGACTAGAAAAACTGAGCAGAAAAACTGAGAAAAAAAACTATTTAAAAAAACGGAAGAAAAACGGAGGAAAAAAACTGAGAAGAAAAACTGAGAGAAAAAGAACTGAGAAGAAAAACTGAGAAAAAAAATGACAAGAAAAATTGAGCAGAATAACTGAGCAGAAAAACTTAGAAAAAATCTGTGAAAAAAACTGCGCAAAAAAACTAAGAAAAACAACTGAGAAAAAGTAAATAAATAAAATGATAAAAACTGCGAAGAAAAATGGAGAAAAAAACTGTGAAAAATAAAACTAAGAAAAAAACTGAGAAAAAAACTATAAAAAAAAAATGAGAAGAAAAACGGAGGAAAAAAACTGAGAAGAAAAACTGAGAAAAAAAGACTGAAAAAACTGAAGAAAAACTTATAAAAAACGGTGAAAAAAACTGTGAAAAACAAGAACTGAGAAGAAAAACTGAGAAAAAAACTGACTAGAAAAACTGAGCAGAAAAACTGAGAAAAAAAATATTTAAAAAACGGAGAAGAAAAAGGGAGGAAAAAAATTGACGAGAAAAACTGAGCAGAAAAACTGAGCAGAAAAACTGAGAAAAAAAACAATTAAAAAAAACAGAAGAAAAACGGAGGAAAAAAACTAAGAAAAACTGTGAAAAAAAGACTGAAAAACCTGAAGAAAAAGTTAGAAAAAAACTGTGAAAAAAACTGTGATAAAAAAGAACTGAGAAAAAAAACTGAAGAAAAATTTAGAAAAAAACTGTGAAAAAAACTGAAAAAAAAGAACTGAGAAAAAAACTTAGAAAAAACAGATTAGAAAAACTGAGCAGAAAAACTGAGCAGAAAAACTGAGAAAAAAAACAATTAAAAAAAAACTGAAGAAAAACGGAGGAAAAAAACTAAGAAAAACTGTGAAAAAATGACTGAAAAAACTGAAGAAAAACTTAGAAAAAAACTGTGAAAAAAAAGAACTGAGAAAAAAAACTGAGGAAAAATTTGGAAAAAAACTGAAAAAAACTGAAAAAAAAGAACTGAGAAAAAAAACTGAGAAAAAACTGACGAGAAAAACTGAGCAGAAAAACTGAGAAAAAAAATATTTTAAAAAACTGAAGAAAAACGGAGGGAAAAAACTGAGAAGAAAAACTGTGAAAAAAAGACTGAAAAACCTGAAGAAAAAGTTAGAAAAAAACTGTGAAAAAAACTGTGAAAAAAAAGAACTGAGAAAAAAAACTGAAGAAAAATTTAGAAAAAAACTGTGAAAAAAACTGAAAAAAAAGAAGAACTGAGAACAAAACTTAGAAAAAACTGATTAGAAAAACTGAGCAGAAAAACTGAGCAGAAAAACTGAGAAAAAAAACAATTTAAAAAAAACTGAAGAAAAACGGAGGAAAAAAACTAAGAAAAACTGTGAAAAAAAGACTGAAAAAACTGAAGAAAAACTGACTAGAAAAACTGAGCAGAAAAACTGAGAAAAAAAATATTTAAAAAACGGAGAAGAAAAAGGGAGGAAAAAAATTGACGAGAAAAACTGAGCAGAAAAACTGAGCAGAAAAACTGAGAAAAAAAACAATTAAAAAAAACAGAAGAAAAACGGAGGAAAAAAACTAAGAAAAACTGTGAAAAAAAGACTGAAAAACCTGAAGAAAAAGTTAGAAAAAAACTGTGAAAAAAACTGTGATAAAAAAGAACTGAGAAAAAAAACTGAAGAAAAATTTAGAAAAAAACTGTGAAAAAAACTGAAAAAAAAGAACTGAGAAAAAAACTTAGAAAAAACAGATTAGAAAAACTGAGCAGAAAAACTGAGCAGAAAAACTGAGAAAAAAAACAATTAAAAAAAAACTGAAGAAAAACGGAGGAAAAAAACTAAGAAAAACTGTGAAAAAATGACTGAAAAAACTGAAGAAAAACTTAGAAAAAAACTGTGAAAAAAAAGAACTGAGAAAAAAAACTGAAGAAAAATTTAGAAAAAAACTGAAAAAAACTGAAAAAAAAGAACTGAGAAAAAAAACTGAGAAAAAACGGAGGAAAATAACTGAGAAGAAAAACTGAGAAAAAAAGACTGAAAAAACTGAAGAAAAACTTATAAAATACGGTGAAAAAAACTGTGAAAAAAAAGAACTGAGAAGAAAAACTGAGAAAAAAACTGAGCAGAAAAACTGAGAAAAAAAATATTTAAAAAACGGAGAAGAAAAACGGAGGAAAAAAATTGACGAGAAAAACTGAGCAGAAAAACTGAGCAGAAAAACTGAGAAAAAAAACAATTAAAAAAAAACTGAAGAAAAACGGAGGAAAAAAACTAAGAAAAACTGTGAAAAAAAGACTGAAAAAACTGAAGAAAAACTTAGAAAAAAACTGTGAAAAAAAAGAACTGAGAAAAAAAACTGAAGAAAAATTTAGAAAAAAACTGAAAAAAATTGAAAAAAAAGAACTGAGAAAAAAAACTGAGAAAAAACTGACTAGAAAAACTGAGCAGAAAAATGGAGAAAAAAAATATTTACAAAAACTGAAGAAAAACGGAGGAAAAAAACTGAGAAGAAAACTGAGAAAAAAAGAACCGAGGAGAAAAACTGAGAAAAAACTGACTAGAAAAACTGAGCAGAAAAACTGAGAAAAAAAATATTTAAAAAACGGAGAAAAAAAACGGAGGAAAAAAATTGACGAGAAAAACTGAGCAGAAAAACTGAGAAAAAATATATTTTAAAAAACTGAAGAAAAAGGGAGGGAAAAAACTGAGAAGAAAAACTGTGAAAAAAAGACTGAAAAAATTGAAGAAAAACTTAGAAGAAAACTGTGAAAAAAAAGAACTGAGAAAAAAAACTGAAGAAAAATTTAGAAAAAAACTGAAAAAAACTGAAAATAAAGAACTGAGAAAAAAAACTGAGAAAAAACTGACTAGAAAAACTGAGCTAAGAAAAACTGAAAAAATGACTGAAACAACTGAAGAAAAAGTTAGAAAAAAACTGTGAAAAAATCTGTGAAAAAAAAGAACTGAGAAAAAAAACTGAAGAAAAATTTAGAAAAAAACTGAAAAAAACTGAAAAAAACTGAAAAAAAAGAACTGAGAAAAAAAACTGAGAAAAAACTGACTAGAAAAACTGAGCAGAAAAATTGAGAAAAAAAATATTTAAAAAAACTGAAGAAAAACGGAGGAAAAAAACTGAGAAGAAAACTGAGAAAAAAAGAACTGAGGAGAAAAACTGAGAAAAAAACTGACTAGAAAAACTGAGCAGAAAAACTGAGAAAAAAAATATTTAAAAAACGGAGAAAAAAAACGGAGGAAAAAAATTGACGAGAAAAACTGAGCAGAAAAACTGAGAAAAAAAATATTTAAAAAACGGAGAAAAAAAACGGAGGAAAAAAATTGCCGAGAAAAACTGAGCAGAAAAACTGAGAAAAAAAATATTTAAAAAACGGAGAAAAAAAACAGAGGAAAAAAATTGATGAGAAAAACTGAGCAGAAAAACTGAGAAAAAAACTATTAAAAAGAACTGAAGAAAAACGGAGGAAAAAAACTGAGAAGAAAAACTGTGAAAAAAAGACTGAAAAAACTGAAGAAAAACTTAGCAAAAAACTGTGAAAAAAACTGTGAAAAAAATGAACTGAGAAAAAAAACTGAAGAAAAATTTAGAAAAAAACTGAAAAAAACTGAAATAAAAGAAGAACTGAGAAAAAAAATGTGAAAAAACTGACTAGAAAAACTGAGCAGAAAAACTGAGCAGAAAAACTTAGAAAAAATCTGTGAAAAAAACTGCGCAAAAAAACTAAGAAAAACAACTGAGAAAAAGTAAATAAATAAAATGAGAAAAACTGAGAAGAAAAACGGAGAAAAAAACTGTGAAAAATAAAACTAAGAAAAAAACTGAGAAAAAAAACTATTAAAAAAAACTGAGAAGAAAAACGGAGGAAAAAAACTGAGAAGAAAAACTGAAAAAAAAAACAATTAAAAAAAACAGAATAAAAACGGAGGAAAAAAACTAAGAAAAACAGTGAAAAAAAGACTGAAAAACCTGAAGAAAAAGTTAGAAAAAATCTGTGAAAAAAACTGTGAAAAAAAAGAACTGAGAAAAAAAACTGAAGAAAAACGGAGGAAAAAAATATTTAAAAAACGGAGAAAAAAAATGGAGGAAAAAAATTGACGAGAAAAACTGAGAAGAAAACTGAGAAAAAAAGAACTGAGGAGAAAAACTGAGAAAAAAACTGACTGGAAAAACTGAGCAAAAAAACTGAGAAAAAAAATATTTAAAAAACGGAGAAAAAAAACGGAGGAAAAAAATTGACGAGAAAAACTGAGAATAAAACTGAGAAAAAAAGAACTGAGGAGAAAAACTGAGAAAAAAACTGACTAGAAAAACTGAGCAAAAAAACTGAGAAAAAAAATATTTAAAAAACGGAGAAAAAAAAGGAGGAAAAAAATTGACGAGGAAAACTGAGCAGAAAAATGGAGAAAAAAAATATTTCAAAAAACTGAAGAAAAACGGAGGAAAAAAATTGACGAGAAAAACTGAGCAGAAAAACTGAGAAAAAAAATATTTAAAAAACGGAGAAAAAAAACGGAGGAAAAAAATTGACGAGAAAAACTGAGAAGAAAACTGAGAAAAAAAGAACTGAGGAGAAAAACTGAGAAAAAAACGGACTAGAAAAACTGAGCAGAAAAACTGAGAAAAAAAATATTTAAAAAACGGAGAAAAAAAACGGAGGAAAGAAATTGACGAGAAAAACTGAGCAGAAAAACTGAGAAAAAAAATATTTAAAAAACGGAGAAAAAAAACGGAGGAAAAAAATTGACGAGAAAAACTGAGCAGAAAAACTGAGAAAAAAAATATTTAAAAAAACTGAAGAAAAACGGAGGGAAAAAACTGAGAAGAAAAACTGTGAAAAAAAGACTGAAAAAATTGAAGAAAAACTTAGAAAAAAACTGTGAAAAAAAAGAACTGAGAAAAAAAACTGAAGAAAAATTTAGAAAAAAACTGAAAAAAACTGAAAAAAAAGAACTGAGAAAAAAAACTGAGAAAAAACGGAGGAAAATAACTGAGAAGAAAAACTGAGAAAAAAAGACTGAAAAAACTGAAGAAAAACTTATAAAATACGGTGAAAAAAACTGTGAAAAAAAAGAACTGAGAAGAAAAACTGAGAAAAAAACTGAGCAGAAAAACTGAGAAAAAAAATATTTAAAAAACGGAGAAGAAAAACGGAGGAAAAAAATTGACGAGAAAAACTGAGCAGAAAAACTGAGCAGAAAAACTGAGAAAAAAAACAATTAAAAAAAAACTGAAGAAAAACGGAGTAAAAAAACTAAGAAAAACTGTGAAAAAAAGACTGAAAAAACTGAAGAAAAACTTAGAAAAAAACTGTGAAAAAAAAGAACTGAGAAAAAAAACTGAAGAAAAATTTAGAAAAAAACTGAAAAAAATTGAAAAAAAAGAACTGAGAAAAAAAACTGAGAAAAAACTGACTAGAAAAACTGAGCAGAAAAATGGAGAAAAAAAATATTTACAAAAACTGAAGAAAAACGGAGGAAAAAAACTGAGAAGAAAACTGAGAAAAAAAGAACCGAGGAGAAAAACTGAGAAAAAACTGACTAGAAAAACTGAGCAGAAAAACTGAGAAAAAAAATATTTAAAAAACGGAGAAAAAAAACGGAGGAAAAAAATTGACGAGAAAAACTGAGCAGAAAAACTGAGAAAAAATATATTTTAAAAAACTGAAGAAAAAGGGAGGGAAAAAACTGAGAAGAAAAACTGTGAAAAAAAGACTGAAAAAATTGAAGAAAAACTTAGAAGAAAACTGTGAAAAAAAAGAACTGAGAAAAAAAACTGAAGAAAAATTTAGAAAAAAACTGAAAAAAACTGAAAATAAAGAACTGAGAAAAAAAACTGAGAAAAAACTGACTAGAAAAACTGAGCTAAGAAAAACTGTGAAAAAATGACTGAAACAACTGAAGAAAAAGTTAGAAAAAAACTGTGAAAAAATCTGTGAAAAAAAAGAACTGAGAAAAAAAACTGAAGAAAAATTTAGAAAAAAACTGAAAAAAACTGAAAAAAACTGAAAAAAAAGAACTGAGAAAAAAAACTGAGAAAAAACTGACTAGAAAAACTGAGCAGAAAAATTGAGAAAAAAAATATTTAAAAAAACTGAAGAAAAACGGAGGAAAAAAACTGAGAAGAAAACTGAGAAAAAAAGAACTGAGGAGAAAAACTGAGAAAAAAACTGACTAGAAAAACTGAGCAGAAAAACTGAGAAAAAAAATATTTAAAAAACGGAGAAAAAAAACGGAGGAAAAAAATTGACGAGAAAAACTGAGCAGAAAAACTGAGAAAAAAAATATTTAAAAAACGGAGAAAAAAAACGGAGGAAAAAAATTGCCGAGAAAAACTGAGCAGAAAAACTGAGAAAAAAAATATTAAAAAAAACTGAAGAAAAACGGAGGAAAAAAACTGAGAAGAAAAACTGTGAAAAAAAGACTGAAAAAACTGAAGAAAAACTTAGCAAAAAACTGTGAAAAAAACTGTGAAAAAAATGAACTGAGAAAAAAAACTGAAGAAAAATTTAGAAAAAAACTGAAAAAAACTGAAATAAAAGAAGAACTGAGAAAAAAAATGTGAAAAAACTGACTAGAAAAACTGAGCAGAAAAACTGAGCAGAAAAACTTAGAAAAAATCTGTGAAAAAAACTGCGCAAAAAAACTAAGAAAAACAACTGAGAAAAAGTAAATAAATAAAATGAGAAAAACTGAGAAGAAAAACGGAGAAAAAAACTGTGAAAAATAAAACTAAGAAAAAAACTGAGAAAAAAAACTATTAAAAAAAACTGAGAAGAAAAACGGAGGAAAAAAACTGAGAAGAAAAACTGAAAAAAAAAACAATTAAAAAAAACAGAATAAAAACGGAGGAAAAAACTAAGAAAAACAGTGAAAAAAAGACTGAAAAACCTGAAGAAAAAGTTAGAAAAAATCTGTGAAAAAAACTGTGAAAAAAAAGAACTGAGAAAAAAAACTGAAGAAAAACGGAGGAAAAAAATATTTAAAAAACGGAGAAAAAAAATGGAGGAAAAAAATTGACGAGAAAAACTGAGAAGAAAACTGAGAAAAAAAGAACTGAGGAGAAAAACTGAGAAAAAAACTGACTGGAAAAACTGAGCAAAAAAACTGAGAAAAAAAATATTTAAAAAACGGAGAAAAAAAACGGAGGAAAAAAATTGACGAGAAAAACTGAGAATAAAACTGAGAAAAAAAGAACTGAGGAGAAAAACTGAGCAAAAAAACTGAGAAAAAAAATATTTAAAAAACGGAGAAAAAAAACGGAGGAAAAAAATTGACGAGGAAAACTGAGCAGAAAAATGGAGAAAAAAAATATTTCAAAAAACTGAAGAAAAACGGAGGAAAAAAATTGACGAGAAAAACTGAGCAGAAAAACTGAGAAAAAAAATATTTAAAAAACGGAGAAAAAAAACGGAGGAAAAAAATTGACGAGAAAAACTGAGAAGAAAACTGAGAAAAAAAGAACTGAGGAGAAAAACTGAGAAAAAAACGGACTAGAAAAACTGAGCAGAAAAACTGAGAAAAAAAATATTTAAAAAACGGAGAAAAAAAACGGAGGAAAGAAATTGACGAGAAAAACTGAGCAGAAAAACTGAGAAAAAAAATATTTAAAAAACGGAGAAAAAAAACGGAGGAAAAAAATTGACGAGAAAAACTGAGCAGAAAAACTGAGAAAAAAAATATTTAAAAAAACTGAAGAAAAACGGAGGGAAAAAACTGAGAAGAAAAACTGTGAAAAAAAGACTGAAAAAATTGAAGAAAAACTTAGAAAAAAACTGTGAAAAAAAAGAACTGAGAAAAAAAACTGAAGAAAAATTTAGAAAAAAACTGAAAAAAACTGAAAAAAAAGAACTGAGAAAAAAAACTGAGAAAAAACGGAGGAAAATAACTGAGAAGAAAAACTGAGCAAAAAAGACTGAAAAAACTGAAGAAAAACTTATAAAATACGGTGAAAAAAACTGTGAAAAAAAAGAACTGAGAAGAAAAACTGAGAAAAAAACTGAGCAGAAAAACTGAGAAAAAAAATATTTAAAAAACGGAGAAGAAAAACGGAGGAAAAAAATTGACGAGAAAAACTGAGCAGAAAAACTGAGCAGAAAAACTGAGAAAAAAAACAATTAAAAAAAAACTGAAGAAAAACGGAGTAAAAAAACTAAGAAAAACTGTGAAAAAAAGACTGAAAAAACTGAAGAAAAACTTAGAAAAAAACTGTGAAAAAAAAGAACTGAGAAAAAAAACTGAAGAAAAATTTAGAAAAAAACTGAAAAAAATTGAAAAAAAAGAACTGAGAAAAAAAACTGAGAAAAAACTGACTAGAAAAACTGAGCAGAAAAATGGAGAAAAAAAATATTTACAAAAACTGAAGAAAAACGGAGGAAAAAAACTGAGAAGAAAACTGAGAAAAAAAGAACCGAGGAGAAAAACTGAGAAAAAACTGACTAGAAAAACTGAGCAGAAAAACTGAGAAAAAAAATATTTAAAAAACGGAGAAAAAAAACGGAGGAAAAAAATTGACGAGAAAAACTGAGCAGAAAAACTGAGAAAAAATATATTTTAAAAAACTGAAGAAAAAGGGAGGGAAAAAACTGAGAAGAAAAACTGTGAAAAAAAGACTGAAAAAATTGAAGAAAAACTTAGAAGAAAACTGTGAAAAAAAAGAACTGAGAAAAAAAACTGAAGAAAAATTTAGAAAAAAACTGAAAAAAACTGAAAATAAAGAACTGAGAAAAAAAACTGAGAAAAAACTGACTAGAAAAACTGAGCTAAGAAAAACTGTGAAAAAATGACTGAAACAACTGAAGAAAAAGTTAGAAAAAAACTGTGAAAAAATCTGTGAAATAAAAGAACTGAGAAAAAAAACTGAAGAAAAATTTAGAAAAAAACTGAAAAAAACTGAAAAAAAAGAACTGAGAAAAAAAACTGAGAAAAAACTGACTAGAAAAACTGAGCAGAAAAATTGAGAAAAAAAATATTTAAAAAAACTGAAGAAAAACGGAGGAAAAAAACTGAGAAGAAAACTGAGAAAAAAAGAACTGAGAAGAAAAACTGAGAAAAAAACTGACTAGAAAAACTGAGCAGAAAAACTGAGAAAAAAAATATTTAAAAAACGGAGAAAAAAAACAGAGGAAAAAAATTGATGAGAAAAACTGAGCAGAAAAACTGAGAAAAAAAACTATTAAAAAAAACTGAAGAAAAACGGAGGAAAAAAACTGAGAAGAAAAACTGTGAAAAAAAGACTGAAAAAACTTAAGAAAAACTTAGCAAAAAACTGTGAAAAAAACTGTGAAAAAAATGAACTGAGAAAAAAAACTGAAGAAAAATTTAGAAAAAAACTGAAAAAAACTGAAATAAAAGAAGAACTGAGAAAAAAAATGTGAAAAAACTGACTAGAAAAACTGAGCAGAAAAACTGAGCAGAAAAACTTAGAAAAAATCTGTGAAAAAAACTGCGCAAAAAAACTAAGAAAAACAACTGAGAAAAAGTAAATAAATAAAATGAGAAAAACTGAGAAGAAAAACGGAGAAAAAAACTGTGAAAAATAAAACTAAGAAAAAAACTGAGAAAAAAAACTATTAAAAAAAACTGAGAAGAAAAACGGAGGAAAAAAACTGAGAAGAAAAACTGAAAAAAAAAACAATTAAAAAAAACAGAATAAAAACGGAGGAAAAAAACTAAGAAAAACAGTGAAAAAAAGACTGAAAAACCTGAAGAAAAAGTTAGAAAAAATCTGTGAAAAAAACTGTGAAAAAAAAGAACTGAGAAAAAAAACTGAAGAAAAACGGAGGAAAAAAATATTTAAAAAACGGAGAAAAAAAACGGAGGAAAAAAATTGACGAGAAAAACTGAGAAGAAAACTGAGAAAAAAAGAACTGAGGAGAAAAACTGAGAAAAAAACTGACTGGAAAAACTGAGCAAAAAAACTGAGAAAAAAAATATTTAAAAAACGGAGAAAAAAAACGGAGGAAAAAAATTGACGAGAAAAACTGAGAATAAAACTGAGAAAAAAAGAACTGAGGAGAAAAACTGAGAAAAAAACTGACTAGAAAAACTGAGCAAAAAAACTGAGAAAAAAAATATTTAAAAAACGGAGAAAAAAAACGGAGGAAAAAAATTGACGAGGAAAACTGAGCAGAAAAATGGAGAAAAAAAATATTTCAAAAAACTGAAGAAAAACGGAGGAAAAAAATTGACGAGAAAAACTGAGCAGAAAAACTGAGAAAAAAAATATTTAAAAAACGGAGAAAAAAAACGGAGGAAAAAAATTGACGAGAAAAACTGAGAAGAAAACTGAGAAAAAAAGAACTGAGGAGAAAAACTGAGAAAAAAACGGACTAGAAAAACTGAGCAGAAAAACTGAGAAAAAAAATATTTAAAAAACGGAGAAAAAAAACGGAGGAAAGAAATTGACGAGAAAAACTGAGCAGAAAAACTGAGAAAAAAAATATTTAAAAAACGGAGAAAAAAAACGGAGGAAAAAAATTGACGAGAAAAACTGAGCAGAAAAACTGAGAAAAAAAATATTTTAAAAAACTGAAGAAAAACGGAGGGAAAAAACTGAGAAGAAAAACTGTGAAAAAAAGACTGAAAAAATTGAAGAAAAACTTAGAAAAAAACTGTGAAAAAAAAGAACTGAGAAAAAAAACTGAAGAAAAACGGAGGAAAAAAACTGAGAAGAAAACTGAGAAAAAAAGAACTGAGGAGAAAAACTGAGAAAAAAACTGACTAGAAAAACTGAGCAAAAAAACTGAGAAAAAAACTGTGAAAAAAAAGAACTGAGAAAAAAAACTGAAGAAAAATTTAGAAAAAAACTGAAAAAAACTGAAAAAAAAGAACTGAAAAAAAAACTGAGATAAAACTGACTAGAAAAACTGAGCAGAAAAATGGAGAAAAAAATATTTTAAAAAACTGAAGAAAAACGGAGGAAAAAAACTGAGAATAAAACTGAGAAAAAAAGAACTGAGGAGAAAAACTGATAAAAAAAACTGACTTGAAAAACTGAGCAGAAAAACTGAGAAAAAAAATATTTAAAAAACGGAGAAAAAAAACGGAGGAAAAAAATTGACGAGAAAAACTGAGCAGAAAAACTGAGAAAAAAAATATTTAAAAAACAGAGAAAAAAAACGGAGGAAAAAAATTGACGAGAAAAACTGAGCAGAAAAACTGAGAAAAAAAATATTTTAAAAAACTGAAGAAAAACGGAGGGAAAAAAACTGAAGAAAAACTGTGAAAAAAAGACTGAAAAAATTGAAGAAAAACTTAGAAAAAAACTGTGAAAAAAAAGAACTGAGAAAAAAAACTGAAGAAAAATTTAGAAAAAAACTGAAAAAAACTGAAAAAAATGAACTGAAAAAAAAAACTGAGATAAAACTGACTAGAAAAACTGAGCAGAAAAATGGAGAAAAAAATATTTTAAAAAACTGAAGAAAAACAGAGGAAAAAAACTGAGAATAAAACTGAGAAAAAAAGAACTGAGGAGAAGAACTGATAAAAAAAACTGACTAGAAAAACTGAGCAGAAAAACTGAGAAAAAAAATATTTAAAAAACGGAGAAAAAAAACGGAGGAAAAAAATTGACGAGAAAAACTGAGCAGAAAAACTGAGAAAAAAAATATTTAAAAAACGGAGAAAAAAAACGGAGGAAAAAAATTGACGAGAAAAACTGAGCAGAAAAACTGAGAAAAAAAATATTTAAAAAAATGAAGAAAAACGGAGGGAAAAAAACTGAGAAGAAAAACTGTGAAAAAAAGACTGAAAAAATTGAAGAAAAACTTAGAAAAAAACTGTGAAAAAAAAGAACTGAGAAAAAAAACTGAAGAAAAACGGAGGAAAAAAACTGAGCAGAAAACTGAGAAAAAAAGAACTGAGGAGAAAAACTGAGAAAAAAACTGACTAGAAAAACTGAGCAAAAAAACTGAGAAAAAAAATATTTAAAAAACGGAGAAAAAAAACGGAGGAAAAAAATTGACGAGGAAAACTGAGCAGAAAAATGGAGAAAAAAAATATTTCAAAAAACTGAAGAAAAACGGAGGAAAAAAATTGACGAGAAAAACTGAGCAGAAAAACTGAGAAAAAAAATATTTAAAAAACGGAGAAAAAAAACGGAGGAAAAAAATTGACGAGAAAAACTGAGAAGAAAACTGAGAAAAAAAGAACTGAGGAGAAAAACTGAGAAAAAAACGGACTAGAAAAACTGAGCAGAAAAACTGAGAAAAAAAATATTTAAAAAACGGAGAAAAAAAACGGAGGAAAGAAATTGACGAGAAAAACTGAGCAGAAAAACTGAGAAAAAAAATATTTTAAAAAACTGAAGAAAAACGGAGGGAAAAAACTGAGAAGAAAAACTGTGAAAAAAAGACTGAAAAAATTGAAGAAAAACTTAGAAAAAAACTGTGAAAAAAAAGAACTGAGAAAAAAAACTGAAGAAAAACGGAGGAAAAAAACTGAGAAGAAAACTGAGAAAAAAAGAACTGAGGAGAAAAACTGAGAAAAAAACTGACTAGAAAAACTGAGCAAAAAAACTGAGAAAAAAACTGTGAAAAAAAAGAACTGAGAAAAAAAACTGAAGAAAAATTTAGAAAAAAACTGAAAAAAACTGAAAAAAAAGAACTGAAAAAAAAACTGAGATAAAACTGACTAGAAAAACTGAGCAGAAAAATGGAGAAAAAAATATTTTAAAAAACTGAAGAAAAACGGAGGAAAAAAACTGAGAATAAAACTGAGAAAAAAAGAACTGAGGAGAAAAACTGATAAAAAAAACTGACTAGAAAAACTGAGCAGAAAAACTGAGAAAAAAAATATTTAAAAAACGGAGAAAAAAAACGGAGGAAAAAAATTGACGAGAAAAACTGAGCAGAAAAACTGAGAAAAAAAATATTTAAAAAACAGAGAAAAAAAACGGAGGAAAAAAATTGACGAGAAAAACTGAGCAGAAAAACTGAGAAAAAAAATATTTTAAAAAACTGAAGAAAAACGGAGGGAAAAAAACTGAAGAAAAACTGTGAAAAAAAGACTGAAAAAATTGAAGAAAAACTTAGAAAAAAACTGTGAAAAAAAAGAACTGAGAAAAAAAACTGAAGAAAAATTTAGAAAAAAACTGAAAAAAACTGAAAAAAAAGAACTGAAAAAAAAAACTGAGATAAAACTGACTAGAAAAACTGAGCAGAAAAATGGAGAAAAAAATATTTTAAAAAACTGAAGAAAAACGGAGGAAAAAAACTGAGAATAAAACTGAGAAAAAAAGAACTGAGGAGAAGAACTGATAAAAAAAACTGACTAGAAAAACTGAGCAGAAAAACTGAGAAAAAAAATATTTAAAAAACGGAGAAAAAAAACGGAGGAAAAAAATTGACGAGAAAAACTGAGCAGAAAAACTGAGAAAAAAAATATTTAAAAAACGGAGAAAAAAAACGGAGGAAAAAAATTGACGAGAAAAACTGAGCAGAAAAACTGAGAAAAAAAATATTTTAAAAAACTGAAGAAAAACGGAGGGAAAAAAACTGAGAAGAAAAACTGTGAAAAAAAGACTGAAAAAATTGAAGAAAAACTTAGAAAAAAACTGTGAAAAAAAAGAACTGAGAAAAAAAACTGAAGAAAAACGGAGGAAAAAAACTGAGAAGAAAACTGAGAAAAAAAGAACTGAGGAGAAAAACTGAGAAAAAAACTGACTAGAAAAACTGAGCAAAAAAACTGAGAAAAAAAATATTTAAAAAACGGAGAAAAAAAACGGAGGAAAAAAATTGACGAGGAAAACTGAGCAGAAAAATGGAGAAAAAAAATATTTCAAAAAACTGAAGAAAAACGGAGGAAAAAAATTGACGAGAAAAACTGAGCAGAAAAACTGAGAAAAAAAATATTTAAAAAACGGAGAAAAAAACGGAGGAAAAAAATTGACGAGAAAAACTGAGAAGAAAACTGAGAAAAAAAGAACTGAGGAGAAAAACTGAGAAAAAAACGGACTAGAAAAACTGAGCAGAAAAACTGAGAAAAAAAATATTTAAAAAACGGAGAAAAAAAACGGAGGAAAGAAATTGACGAGAAAAACTGAGCAGAAAAACTGAGAAAAAAAATATTTAAAAAACGGAGAAAAAAAACGGAGGAAAAAAATTGACGAGAAAAACTGAGCAGAAAAACTGAGAAAAAAAATATTTAAAAAAACTGAAGAAAAACGGAGGGAAAAAACTGAGAAGAAAAACTGTGAAAAAAAGACTGAAAAAATTGAAGAAAAACTTAGAAAAAAACTGTGAAAAAAAAGAACTGAGAAAAAAAACTGAAGAAAAATTTAGAAAAAAACTGAAAAAAACTGAAAAAAAAGAACTGAAAAAAAAACTGAGATAAAACTGACTAGAAAAACTGAGCAGAAAAATGGAGAAAAAAATATTTTAAAAAACTGAAGAAAAACGGAGGAAAAAAACTGAGAATAAAACTGAGAAAAAAAGAACTGAGGAGAAAAACTGATAAAAAAAACTGACTAGAAAAACTGAGCAGAAAAACTGAGAAAAAAAATATTTAAAAAACGGAGAAAAAAAACGGAGGAAAAAAATTGACGAGAAAAACTGAGCAGAAAAACTGAGAAAAAAAATATTTAAAAAACAGAGAAAAAAAACGGAGGAAAAAAATTGACGAGAAAAACTGAGCAGAAAAACTGAGAAAAAAAATATTTTAAAAAACTGAAGAAAAACGGAGGGAAAAAAACTGAAGAAAAACTGTGAAAAAAAGACTGAAAAAATTGAAGAAAAACTTAGAAAAAAACTGTGAAAAAAAAGAACTGAGAAAAAAAACTGAAGAAAAATTTAGAAAAAAACTGAAAAAAACTGAAAAAAAAGAACTGAAAAAAAACTGAGATAAAACTGACTAGAAAAACTGAGCAGAAAAATGGAGAAAAAAATATTTTAAAAAACTGAAGAAAAACGGAGGAAAAAAACTGAGAATAAAACTGAGAAAAAAAGAACTGAGGAGAAGAACTGATAAAAAAAACTGACTAGAAAAACTGAGCAGAAAAACTGAGAAAAAAAATATTTAAAAAACGGAGAAAAAAAACGGAGGAAAAAAATTGACGAGAAAAACTGAGCAGAAAAACTGAGAAAAAAAATATTTAAAAAACGGAGAAAAAAAACGGAGGAAAAAAATTGACGAGAAAAACTGAGCAGAAAAACTGAGAAAAAAAATATTTAAAAAAACTGAAGAAAAACGGAGGGAAAAAAACTGAGAAGAAAAACTGTGAAAAAAAGACTGAAAAAATTGAAGAAAAACTTAGAAAAAAACTGTGAAAAAAAAGAACTGAGAAAAAAAACTGAAGAAAAACGGAGGAAAAAAACTGAGAAGAAAACTGAGAAAAAAAGAACTGAGGAGAAAAACTGAGAAAAAAACTGACTAGAAAAACTGAGCAAAAAAACTGAGAAAAAAAATATTTAAAAAACGGAGAAAAAAAACGGAGGAAAAAAATTGACGAGGAAAACTGAGCAGAAAAATGGAGAAAAAAAATATTTCAAAAAACTGAAGAAAAACGGAGAAAAAAAATTGACGAGAAAAACTGAGCAGAAAAACTGAGAAAAAAAATATTTAAAAAACGGAGAAAAAAAACGGAGGAAAAAAATTGACGAGAAAAACTGAGAAGAAAACTGAGAAAAAAAGAACTGAGGAGAAAAACTGAGAAAAAAACGGACTAGAAAAACTGAGCAGAAAAACTGAGAAAAAAAATATTTAAAAAACGGAGAAAAAAAACGGAGGAAAGAAATTGACGAGAAAAACTGAGCAGAAAAACTGAGAAAAAAAATATTTAAAAAACGGAGAAAAAAAACGGAGGAAAAAAATTGACGAGAAAAACTGAGCAGAAAAACTGAGAAAAAAAATATTTTAAAAAACTGAAGAAAAACGGAGGGAAAAAACTGAGAAGAAAAACTGTGAAAAAAAGACTGAAAAAATTGAAGAAAAACTTAGAAAAAAACTGTGAAAAAAAAGAACTGAGAAAAAAAACTGAAGAAAAATTTAGAAAAAAACTGAAAAAAACTGAAAAAAAAGAACTGAAAAAAAAACTGAGATAAAACTGACTAGAAAAACTGAGCAGAAAAATGGAGAAAAAAATATTTTAAAAAACTGAAGAAAAACGGAGGAAAAAAACTGAGAATAAAACTGAGAAAAAAAGAACTGAGGAGAAAAACTGATAAAAAAAAACTGACTAGAAAAACTGAGCAGAAAAACTGAGAAAAAAAATATTTAAAAAACGGAGAAAAAAAACGGAGGAAAAAAATTGACGAGAAAAACTGAGCAGAAAAACTGAGAAAAAAAATATTTAAAAAACAGAGAAAAAAAACGGAGGAAAAAAATTGACGAGAAAAACTGAGCAGAAAAACTGAGAAAAAAAATATTTTAAAAAACTGAAGAAAAACGGAGGGAAAAAAACTGAAGAAAAACTGTGAAAAAAAGACTGAAAAAATTGAAGAAAAACTTAGAAAAAAACTGTGAAAAAAAAGAACTGAGAAAAAAAACTGAAGAAAAACGGAGGAAAAAAACTGAGAAGAAAACTGAGAAAAAAAGAACTGAGGAGAAAAACTGAGAAAAAAACTGACTAGAAAAACTGAGCAAAAAAACTGAGAAAAAAAATATTTAAAAAACGGAGAAAAAAAACAGAGGAAAAAAATTGACGAGGAAAACTGAGCAGAAAAATGGAGAAAAAAAATATTTCAAAAAACTGAAGAAAAACGGAGGAAAAAAATTGACGAGAAAAACTGAGCAGAAAAACTGAGAAAAAAAATATTTAAAAAACGGAGAAAAAAAACGGAGGAAAAAAATTGACGAGAAAAACTGAGAGGAAAACTGAGAAAAAAAGAACTGAGGAGAAAAACTGAGAAAAAAACTGACTAGAAAAACTGAGCAGAAAAACTGAGAAAAAAAATATTTAAAAAACGGAGAAAAAAAACGGAGGAAAAAAATTGACGAGAAAAACTGAGCAGAAAAACTGAGAAAAAAAATATTTAAAAAACGGAGAAAAAAAACGGAGGAAAAAAATTGACGAGAAAAACTGAGGAGAAAAACTGAGAAAAAAACTGACTAGAAAAATTGAGCAAAAAAACTGAGAAAAAAAATATTTAAAAAACGGAGAAAAAAAACGGAGGAAAAAAATTGACGAGAAAAACTGAGCAGAAAAATGGAGAAAAAAAATATTTAAAAAAACTGAAGAAAAACGGAGGAAAAAAATTGACGAGAAAAACTGAGTAGAAAAACTGAGAAAAAAAATATTTAAAAAACGGAGAAAAAAACGGAGTAAAAAAATTGACGAGAAAAACTGAGAAGAAAACTGAGAAAAAAAGAACTGAGGAGAAAAACTGAGAAAAAAACTGACGAGAAAAACTGAGCAGAAAAACTGAGAAAAAAAATATTTAAAAAAACTGAAGAAAAACGGAGGGAAAAAAACTGAGCAGAAAAACTGTGAAAAAAAGACTGAAAAAATTGAAGAAAAACTTAGAAAAAAACTGTGAAAAAAAAGAACTGAGAAAAAAACTGAAGAAAAACGGAGGAAAAAAACTGAGAAGAAAACTGAGAAAAAAAGAACTGAGGAGAAAAACTGAGAAAAAAACTGACTGGAAAAACTGAGCAAAAAAACTGAGAAAAAAAATATTTAAAAAACGGAGAAAAAAAACGGAGGAAAAAAATTGACGAGAAAAACTGAGCAGAAAAATGGAGAAAAAAAATAAAAACTGAAGAAAAACGGAGGAAAAAAATTGACGAGAAAAACTGAGCAGAAAAACTGAGAAAAAAAATATTTAAAAAACGGAGAAAAAAAACGGAGGAAAAAAATTGACGAGAAAAATTGAGAATAAAACTGAGAAAAAAAGAACTGAGGAGAAAAACTGAGAAAAAAACTGACTAGAAAAACTGAGCAGAAAAACTGAGAAAAAAAATATTTAAAAAACGGAGAAAAAAAACGGAGGAAAAAAATTGACGAGAAAAACTGAGCAGAAAAACAGAGAAAAAAAATATTTAAAAAACGGAGAAAAAAACGGAGGAAAAAAATTGACGAGAAAAACTGAGCAGAAAAACTGAGAAAAAAAATATTTAAAAAAACTGAAGAAAAACGGAGGGAAAAAACTGAGAAGAAAAACTGTGAAAAAAAGACTGAAAAAATTGAAGAAAAACTTAGAAAAAAACTGTGAAAAAAAAGAACTGAGAAAAAAAACTGAAGAAAAATTTAGAAAAAAACTGAAAAAAACTGAAAAACAAGAACTGAAAAAAAAACTGAGATAAAACTGACTAGAAAAACTGAGCAGAAAAATGGAGAAAAAAATATTTTAAAAAACTGAAGAAAAACGGAGGAAAAAAACTGAGAATAAAACTGAGAAAAAAAGAACTGAGGAGAAAAACTGATAAAAAAAAACTGACTAGAAAAACTGAGCAGAAAAACTGAGAAAAAAAATATTTAAAAAACGGAGAAAAAAAACGGAGGAAAAAAATTGACGAGAAAAACTGAGCAGAAAAACTGAGAAAAAAAATATTTAAAAAACAGAGAAAAAAAACGGAGGAAAAAAATTGACGAGAAAAACTGAGCAGAAAAACTGAGAAAAAAAATATTTTAAAAAACTGAAGAAAAACGGAGGGAAAAAAACTGAAGAAAAACTGTGAAAAAAAGACTGAAAAAATTGAAGAAAAACTTAGAAAAAAACTGTGAAAAAAAAGAACTGAGAAAAAAAACTGAAGAAAAACGGAGGAAAAAAACTGAGAAGAAAACTGAGAAAAAAAGAACTGAGGAGAAAAACTGAGAAAAAAACTGACTAGAAAAACTGAGCAAAAAAACTGAGAAAAAAAATATTTAAAAAACGGAGAAAAAAAACAGAGGAAAAAAATTGACGAGGAAAACTGAGCAGAAAAATGGAGAAAAAAAATATTTCAAAAAACTGAAGAAAAACGGAGGAAAAAAATTGACGAGAAAAACTGAGCAGAAAAACTGAGAAAAAAAATATTTAAAAAACGGAGAAAAAAAACGGAGGAAAAAAATTGACGAGAAAAACTGAGAGGAAAACTGAGAAAAAAAGAACTGAGGAGAAAAACTGAGAAAAAAACTGACTAGAAAAACTGAGCAGAAAAACTGAGAAAAAAAATATTTAAAAAACGGAGAAAAAAAACGGAGGAAAAAAATTGACGAGAAAAACTGAGCAGAAAAACTGAGAAAAAAAATATTTAAAAAACGGAGAAAAAAAACGGAGGAAAAAAATTGACGAGAAAAACTGAGGAGAAAAACTGAGAAAAAAACTGACTAGAAAAATTGAGCAAAAAAACTGAGAAAAAAAATATTTAAAAAACGGAGAAAAAAAACGGAGGAAAAAAATTGACGAGAAAAACTGAGCAGAAAAATGGAGAAAAAAAATATTTAAAAAAACTGAAGAAAAACGGAGGAAAAAAATTGACGAGAAAAACTGAGTAGAAAAACTGAGAAAAAAAATATTTAAAAAACGGAGAAAAAAACGGAGTAAAAAAATTGACGAGAAAAACTGAGAAGAAAACTGAGAAAAAAAGAACTGAGGAGAAAAACTGAGAAAAAAACTGACGAGAAAAACTGAGCAGAAAAACTGAGAAAAAAAATATTTAAAAAAACTGAAGAAAAACGGAGGGAAAAAAACTGAGCAGAAAAACTGTGAAAAAAAGACTGAAAAAATTGAAGAAAAACTTAGAAAAAAACTGTGAAAAAAAAGAACTGAGAAAAAAACTGAAGAAAAACGGAGGAAAAAAACTGAGAAGAAAACTGAGAAAAAAAGAACTGAGGAGAAAAACTGAGAAAAAAACTGACTGGAAAAACTGAGCAAAAAAACTGAGAAAAAAAATATTTAAAAAACGGAGAAAAAAAACGGAGGAAAAAAATTGACGAGAAAAACTGAGCAGAAAAATGGAGAAAAAAAATAAAAACTGAAGAAAAACGGAGGAAAAAAATTGACGAGAAAAACTGAGCAGAAAAACTGAGAAAAAAAATATTTAAAAAACGGAGAAAAAAAACGGAGGAAAAAAATTGACGAGAAAAATTGAGAATAAAACTGAGAAAAAAAGAACTGAGGAGAAAAACTGAGAAAAAAACTGACTAGAAAAACTGAGCAGAAAAACTGAGAAAAAAAATATTTAAAAAACGGAGAAAAAAAACGGAGGAAAAAAATTGACGAG
Organism: Pristiophorus japonicus; assembly: GCF_044704955.1. Classification (NCBI taxonomy): domain Eukaryota; kingdom Metazoa; phylum Chordata; class Chondrichthyes; family Pristiophoridae; genus Pristiophorus; species Pristiophorus japonicus. The sequence continues at coordinate 10,879,437 of NC_092005.1, forward strand.
AAAAACTGAGCAGAAAAACAGAGAAAAAAAATATTTAAAAAACGGAGAAAAAAACGGAGGAAAAAAATTGACGAGAAAAACTGAGCAGAAAAACTGAGAAAAAAAATATTTAAAAAAACTGAAGAAAAACGGAGGGAAAAAACTGAGAAGAAAAACTGTGAAAAAAAGACTGAAAAAATTGAAGAAAAACTTAGAAAAAAACTGTGAAAAAAAAGAACTGAGAAAAAAAACTGAAGAAAAATTTAGAAAAAAACTGAAAAAAACTGAAAAACAAGAACTGAAAAAAAAAACTGAGAAAAAACTGACTAGAAAAACTGAGCAGAAAAATGGAGAAAAAAATATTTTAAAAAAATGAAGAAAAACGGAGGAAAAAAACTGAGAATAAAACTGAGAAAAAAAGAACTGATGAGAAAAACTGAGAAAAAAACTGACTAGAAAAACTGAGCAGAAAAACTGAGAAAAAAAATATTTAAAAAACGGAGAAAAAAAACGGAGGAAAAAAATTGACGAGAAAAACTGAGCAGAAAAATGGAGAAAAAAAATATTTTAAAAAACTGAAGAAAAACGGAGGGAAAAAACTGAGAAGAAAACTGAGAAAAAAAGAACTGAGGAGAAAAACTGAGAAAAAAATTGACGAGAAAAACTGAGCAGAAAAACTGAGAAAAAAATATTTAAAAAAACTGAAGAAAAACGGAGGGAAAAAACTGAGAAGAAAAACTGTGAAAAAAAGACTGAAAAAATTGAAGAAAAACTTAGAAAAAAACTGTGAAAAAAAAGAACTGAGAAAAAAAACTGAAGAAAAATTTAGAAAAAAACTGAAAAAAACTGAAAAAAAAGAACTGAAAAAAAAACTGAGATAAAACTGACTAGAAAAACTGAGCAGAAAAATGGAGAAAAAAATATTTTAAAAAACTGAAGAAAAACGGAGGAAAAAAACTGAGAATAAAACTGAGAAAAAAAGAACTGAGGAGAAAAACTGATAAAAAAAACTGACTAGAAAAACTGAGCAGAAAAACTGAGAAAAAAAATATTTAAAAAACGGAGAAAAAAAACGGAGGAAAAAAATTGACGAGAAAAACTGAGCAGAAAAACTGAGAAAAAAAATATTTAAAAAACAGAGAAAAAAAACGGAGGAAAAAAATTGACGAGAAAAACTGAGCAGAAAAACTGAGAAAAAAAATATTTTAAAAAACTGAAGAAAAACGGAGGGAAAAAAACTGAAGAAAAACTGTGAAAAAAAGACTGAAAAAATTGAAGAAAAACTTAGAAAAAAACTGTGAAAAAAAAGAACTGAGAAAAAAAACTGAAGAAAAACGGCGGAAAAATCTGAGAAGAAAACTGAGAAAAAAAGAACTGAGGAGAAAAACTGAGAAAAAAACTGACTAGAAAAACTGAGCAAAAAAACTGAGAAAAAAAATATTTAAAAAACGGAGAAAAAAAACGGAGGAAAAAAATTGACGAGGAAAACTGAGCAGAAAAATGGAGAAAAAAAAAATTTCAAAAAACTGAAGAAAAACAGAGGAAAAAAATTGACGAGAAAAACTGAGCAGAAAAACTGAGAAAAAAAATATTTAAAAAACGGAGAAAAAAAACGGAGGAAAAAAATTGACGAGAAAAACTGAGAAGAAAACTGAGAAAAAAAGAACTGAGGAGAAAAACTGAGAAAAAAACTGACTAGAAAAACTGAGCAGAAAAACTGAGAAAAAAAATATTTAAAAAACGGAGAAAAAAAACGGAGGAAAAAAATTGACGAGAAAAACTGAGCAGAAAAACTGAGAAAAAAAATATTTAAAAAACGGAGAAAAAAAACGGAGGAAAAAAATTGACGAGAAAAACTGAGGAGAAAAACTGAGAAAAAAACTGACTAGAAAAACTGAGCAAAAAAACTGAGAAAAAAAATATTTAAAAAACGGAGAAAAAAAACGGAGGAAAAAAATTGACGAGAAAAACTGAGCAGAAAAATGGAGAAAAAAAATATTTAAAAAAACTGAAGAAAAACGGAGGGAAAAAACTGAGAAGAAAAACTGTGAAAAAAAGACTGAAAAAATTGAAGAAAAACTTAGAAAAAAACTGTGAAAAAAAAGAACTGAGAAAAAAAACTGAAGAAAAATTTAGAAAAAAACTGAAAAAAACTGAAAAAAAAGAACTGAAAAAAAAACTGAGATAAAACTGACTAGAAAAACTGAGCAGAAAAATGGAGAAAAAAATATTTTAAAAAACTGAAGAAAAACGGAGGAAAAAAACTGAGAATAAAACTGAGAAAAAAAGAACTGAGGAGAAAAACTGATAAAAAAAACTGACTAGAAAAACTGAGCAGAAAAACTGAGAAAAAAAATATTTAAAAAACGGAGAAAAAAAACGGAGGAAAAAAATTGACGAGAAAAACTGAGCAGAAAAACTGAGAAAAAAAATATTTAAAAAACAGAGAAAAAAAACGGAGGAAAAAAATTGACGAGAAAAACTGAGCAGAAAAACTGAGAAAAAAAATATTTTAAAAAACTGAAGAAAAACGGAGGGAAAAAAACTGAAGAAAAACTGTGAAAAAAAGACTGAAAAAATTGAAGAAAAACTTAGAAAAAAACTGTGAAAAAAAAGAACTGAGAAAAAAAACTGAAGAAAAACGGAGGAAAAAAACTGAGAAGAAAACTGAGAAAAAAAGAACTGAGGAGAAAAACTGAGAAAAAAACTGACTAGAAAAACTGAGCAAAAAAACTGAGAAAAAAAATATTTAAAAAACGGAGAAAAAAAACGGAGGAAAAAAATTGACGAGGAAAACTGAGCAGAAAAATGGAGAAAAAAAAAATTTCAAAAAACTGAAGAAAAACGGAGGAAAAAAATTGACGAGAAAAACTGAGCAGAAAAACTGAGAAAAAAAATATTTAAAAAACGGAGAAAAAAAACGGAGGAAAAAAATTGACGAGAAAAACTGAGAAGAAAACTGAGAAAAAAAGAACTGAGGAGAAAAACTGAGAAAAAAACTGACTAGAAAAACTGAGCAGAAAAACTGAGAAAAAAAATATTTAAAAAACGGAGAAAAAAAACGGAGGAAAAAAATTGACGAGAAAAACTGAGCAGAAAAACTGAGAAAAAAAATATTTAAAAAACGGAGAAAAAAAACGGTAGGAAAAAAATTGACGAGAAAAACTGAGGAGAAAAACTGAGAAAAAAACTGACTAGAAAAACTGAGCAAAAAAACTGAGAAAAAAAATATTTAAAAAACGGAGAAAAAAAACGGAGGAAAAAAATTGACGAGAAAAACTGAGCAGAAAAATGGAGAAAAAAAATATTTCAAAAAACTGAAGAAAAACGGAGGAAAAAAATTGACGAGAAAAACTGAGCAGAAAAACTGAGAAAAAAAATATTTAAAAAACGGAGAAAAAAAACGGAGTAAAAAAATTGACGAGAAAAACTGAGAAGAAAACTGAGAAAAAAAGAACTGAGGAGAAAAACTGAGAAAAAAACTGACGAGAAAAACTGAGCAGAAAAACTGAGAAAAAAAATATTTAAAAAAACTGAAGAAAAACGGAGGGAAAAAAACTGAGCAGAAAAACTGTGAAAAAAAGACTGAAAAAATTGAAGAAAAACTTAGAAAAAAACTGTGAAAAAAAAGAACTGAGAAAAAAACTGAAGAAAAACGGAGGAAAAAAACTGAGAAGAAAACTGAGAAAAAAAGAACTGAGGAGAAAAACTGAGAAAAAAACTGACTGGAAAAACTGAGCAAAAAAACTGAGAAAAAAAATATTTAAAAAACGGAGAAAAAAAACGGAGGAAAAAAATTGACGAGAAAAACTGAGCAGAAAAATGGAGAAAAAAAATAAAAACTGAAGAAAAACGGAGGAAAAAAATTGACGAGAAAAACTGAGCAGAAAAACTGAGAAAAAAAATATTTAAAAAACGGAGAAAAAAAACGGAGGAAAAAAATTGACGAGAAAAATTGAGAATAAAACTGAGAAAAAAAGAACTGAGGAGAAAAACTGAGAAAAAAACTGACTAGAAAAACTGAGCAGAAAAACTGAGAAAAAAAATATTTAAAAAACGGAGAAAAAAAACGGAGGAAAAAAATTGACGAGAAAAACTGAGCAGAAAAACTGAGAAAAAAAATATTTAAAAAACGGAGAAAAAAATGGAGGAAAAAAATTGACGAGAAAAACTGAGCAGAAAAACTGAGAAAAAAAATATTTAAAAAAACTGAAGAAAAACGGAGGGAAAAAACTGAGAAGAAAAACTGTGAAAAAAAGACTGAAAAAATTGAAGAAAAACTTAGAAAAAAACTGTGAAAAAAAAGAACTGAGAAAAAAAACTGAAGAAAAATTTAGAAAAAAACTGAAAAAAACTGAAAAACAAGAACTGAAAAAAAAAACTGAGAAAAAACTGACTAGAAAAACTGAGCAGAAAAATGGAGAAAAAAATATTTTAAAAAAATGAAGAAAAACGGAGGAAAAAAACTGAGAATAAAACTGAGAAAAAAAGAACTGAGGAGAAAAACTGAGAAAAAAACTGACTAGAAAAACTGAGCAGAAAAACTGAGAAAAAAAATATTTAAAAAACGGAGAAAAAAAACGGAGGAAAAAAATTGACGAGAAAAACTGAGCAGAAAAATGGAGAAAAAAAATATTTTAAAAAACTGAAGAAAAACGGAGGGAAAAAACTGAGAAGAAAACTGAGAAAAAAAGAACTGAGGAGAAAAACTGAGAAAAAAACTGACTAGAAAAACTGAGCAGAAAAACTGAGAAAAAAAATATTTAAAAAACGGAGAAAAAAAACGGAGGAAAAAAATTGACGAGAAAAACTGAGCAGAAAAACTGAGAAAAAAAATATTTAAAAAACGGAGAAAAAAAACGGAGGAAAAAATTGACGAGAAAAACTGAGAAAAAAAATATTTTAAAAAACTGAAGAAAAACGGAGGGAAAAAACTGAGAAGAAAAACTGTGAAAAAAAGACTGAAAAAATTGAAGAAAAACTTAGAAAAAACTGTGAAAAAAAAGAACTGAGAAAAAAAACTGAAGAAAAACGGAGGAAAAAAACTGAGAAGAAAACTGAGAAAAAAAGAACTGAGGAGAAAAACTGAGAAAAAAACTGACTAGAAAAACTGAGCAAAAAAACTGAGAAAAAAAATATTTAAAAAACGGAGAAAAAAAACGGAGGAAAAAAATTGACGAGAAAAACTGAGCAGAAAAATGGAGAAAAAAAATATTTCAAAAACTGAAGAAAAACGGAGGAAAAAAATTGACGAGAAAAACTGAGCAGAAAAACTGAGAAAAAAAATATTTAAAAAACGGAGAAAAAAAACGGAGGAAAAAAATTGACGAGAAAAACTGAGAATAAAACTGAGAAAAAAAGAACTGAGGAGAAAAACTGAGAAAAAAACTGACTAGAAAAACTGAGCAGAAAAACTGAGAAAAAAAATATTTAAAAAACGGAGAAAAAAAACGGAGGAAAAAAATTGACGAGAAAAACTGAGCAGAAAAACTGAGAAAAAAAATATTTAAAAAACGGAGAAAAAAAACGGAGGAAGAAAATTGACGAGAAAAACTGAGCAGAAAAACTGAGAAAAAAAATATTTTAAAAAACTGAAGAAAAACGGAGGGAAAAAACTGAGAAGAAAAACTGTGAAAAAAAGACTGAAAAAATTGAAGAAAAACTTAGAAAAAAACTGTGAAAAAAAAGAACTGAGAAAAAAAACTGAAGAAAAATTTAGAAAAAAACTGAAAAAAACTGAAAAAAAAGAACTGAAAAAAAAAACTGAGATAAAACTGACTAGAAAAACTGAGCAGAAAAATGGAGAAAAAAATATTTTAAAAAACTGAAAAAAACGGAGGAAAAAAACTGAGAATAAAACTGAGAAAAAAAGAACTGAGGAGAAAAACTGAGAAAAAAAACTGACTAGAAAAACTGAGCAGAAAAACTGAGAAAAAAAATATTTAAAAAACGCAGAAAAAAAACGGAGGAAAAAATTGACGAGAAAAACTGAGCAGAAAAACTGAGAAAAAAAATACTTAAAAAAACTGAAGAAAAACGGAGGAAAAAAACTGAGAAGAAAACTGAGAAAAAAAGAACTGAGGAGAAAAACTGATAAAAAAAACTGACTAGAAAAACTGAGCAGAAAAACTGAGAAAAAAAATATTTAAAAAACGGAGAAAAAAAACGGAGGAAAAAAATTGACGAGAAAAACTGAGCAGAAAAATGGAGAAAAAAAATATTTCAAAAAACTGAAGAAAAACGGAGGAAAAAAATTGACGAGAAAAACTGAGCAGAAAAACTGAGAAAAAAAATATTTAAAAAACGGAGAAAAAAAACGGAGGAAAAAAATTGACGAGAAAAACTGAGAATAAAACTGAGAAAAAAAGAACTGAGGAGAAAAACTGAGAAAAAAACTGACTAGAAAAACTGAGCAGAAAAACTGAGAAAAAAAATATTTAAAAAACGGAGAAAAAAACGGAGGAAAAAAATTGACGAGAAAAACTGAGCAGAAAAACTGAGAAAAAAAATATTTAAAAAACGGAGAAGAAAAACGGAGGAAAAAAACTGACTAGAAAAACTGAGCAGAAAAACTGAGAAAAAAAATATTTAAAAAACGGAGAAAAAAACGGAGGAAAAAAATTGACGAGAAAAACTGAGCAGAAAAACTGAGAAAAAAAATATTTAAAAAACGGAGAAGAAAAACGGAGGAAAAAAACTGACTAGAAAAACTGAGCAGAAAAACTGAGAAAAAAAATATTTAAAAAACGGAGAAAAAAAACGGAGGAAAAAAATTGACGAGAAAAACTGAGCAGAAAAACTGAGAAAAAAAATATTTAAAAAACGGAGAAAAAAAACGGAGGAAAAAATTGACGAGAAAAACTGAGAAAAAAAATATTTAAAAAACCTGAAGAAAAACGGAGGGAAAAAACTGAGAAGAAAAACTGTGAAAAAAAGACTGAAAAAATTGAAGAAAAACTTAGAACAAAACTGTGAAAAAAAAGAACTGAGAAAAAAAACTGAAGAAAAACGGAGGAAAAAAACTGAGAAGAAAACTGAGAAAAAAAGAACTGAGGAGAAAAACTGAGAAAAAAACTGACTAGAAAAACTGAGCAAAAAAACTGAGAAAAAAAATATTTAAAAAACGGCGAAAAAAAACGGAGGAAAAAAATTGACGAGAAAAACTGAGCAGAAAAATGGAGAAAAAAAATATTTCAAAAAACTGAAGAAAAACGGAGGAAAAAAATTGACGAGAAAAACTGAGCAGAAAAACTGAGAAAAAAAATATTTAAAAAACGGAGAAAAAAAACGGAGGAAAAAAATTGACGAGAAAAACTGAGAATAAAACTGAGAAAAAAAGAACTGAGGAGAAAAACTGAGAAAAAAACTGACTAGAAAAACTGAGCAGAAAAACTGAGAAAAAAAATATTTAAAAAACGGAGAAAAAAAACGGAGGAAAAAAATTGACGAGAAAAACTGAGCAGAAAAACTGAGAAAAAAAATATTTAAAAAACGGAGAAAAAAAACGGAGGAAGAAAATTGACGAGAAAAACTGAGCAGAAAAACTGAGAAAAAAAATATTTAAAAAAACTGAAGAAAAACGGAGGGAAAAAACTGAGAAGAAAAACTGTGAAAAAAAGACTGAAAAAATTGAAGAAAAACTTAGAAAAAAACTGTGAAAAAAAAGAACTGAGAAAAAAAACTGAAGAAAAATTTAGAAAAAAACTGAAAAAAACTGAAAAAAAAGAACTGAAAAAAAAACTGAGATAAAACTGACTAGAAAAACTGAGCAGAAAAATGGAGAAAAAAATATTTCAAAAAACTGAAGAAAAACGGAGGAAAAAAACTGAGAATAAAACTGAGAAAAAAACAACTGAGGAGAAAAACTGAGAAAAAAAACTGACTAGAAAAACTGAGCAGAAAAACTGAGAAAAAAAATATTTAAAAAACGGAGAAAAAAAACGGAGGAAAAAATTGACGAGAAAAACTGAGCAGAAAAACTGAGAAAAAAAATACTTAAAAAAACTGAAGAAAAACGGAGGAAAAAAACTGAGAAGAAAACTGAGAAAAAAAGAACTGAGGAGAAAAACTGATAAAAAAACTGACTAGAAAAACTGAGCAGAAAAACTGAGAAAAAAAATATTTAAAAAACGGAGAAAAAAAACGGAGGAAAAAAATTGACGAGAAAAACTGAGCAGAAAAATGGAGAAAAAAAATATTTCAAAAACGGAGAAAAAAAACGGAGGAAAAAAATTGACGAGAAAAACTGAGCAGAAAAACTGAGAAAAAAAATATTTTAAAAAACTGAAGAAAAACGGAGGGAAAAAACTGAGAAGAAAACTGAGAAAAAAAGAACTGAGGAGAAAAACTGAGAAAAAAACTGACTAGAAAAACTGAGCAGAAAAACTGAGAAAAAAAATATTTAAAAAACGGAGAAAAAAAACGGAGGAAAAAAATTGACGAGAAAAACTGAGCAGAAAAACTGAGAAAAAAAATATTTAAAAAACGGAGAAAAAAAACGGAGGAAAAAATTGACGAGAAAAACTGAGAAAAAAAATATTTTAAAAAACTGAAGAAAAACGGAGGGAAAAAACTGAGAAGAAAAACTGTGAAAAAAAGACTGAAAAAATTGAAGAAAAACTTAGAAAAAACTGTGAAAAAAAAGAACTGAGAAAAAAAACTGAAGAAAAACGGAGGAAAAAAACTGAGAAGAAAACTGAGAAAAAAAGAACTGAGGAGAAAAACTGAGAAAAAAACTGACTAGAAAAACTGAGCAAAAAAACTGAGAAAAAAAATATTTAAAAAACGGAGAAAAAAAACGGAGGAAAAAAATTGACGAGAAAAACTGAGCAGAAAAATGGAGAAAAAAAATATTTCAAAAACTGAAGAAAAACGGAGGAAAAAAATTGACGAGAAAAACTGAGCAGAAAAACTGAGAAAAAAAATATTTAAAAAACGGAGAAAAAAAACGGAGGAAAAAAATTGACGAGAAAAACTGAGAATAAAACTGAGAAAAAAAGAACTGAGGAGAAAAACTGAGAAAAAAACTGACTAGAAAAACTGAGCAGAAAAACTGAGAAAAAAAATATTTAAAAAACGGAGAAAAAAAACGGAGGAAAAAAATTGACGAGAAAAACTGAGCAGAAAAACTGAGAAAAAAAATATTTAAAAAACGGAGAAAAAAAACGGAGGAAGAAAATTGACGAGAAAAACTGAGCAGAAAAACTGAGAAAAAAAATATTTTAAAAAACTGAAGAAAAACGGAGGGAAAAAACTGAGAAGAAAAACTGTGAAAAAAAGACTGAAAAAATTGAAGAAAAACTTGGAAAAAAACTGTGAAAAAAAAGAACTGAGAAAAAAAACTGAAGAAAAATTTAGAAAAAAACTGAAAAAAACTGAAAAAAGAGAACTGAAAAAAAAAACTGAGATAAAACTGACTAGAAAAACTGAGCAGAAAAATGGAGAAAAAAATATTTTAAAAAACTGAAGAAAAACGGAGGAAAAAAACTGAGAATGAAACTGAGAAAAAAAGAACTGAGGAGAAAAACTGAGAAAAAAAACTGACTAGAAAAACTGAGCAGAAAAACTGAGAAAAAAAATACTTTAAAAAACTGAAGAAAAACGGAGGAAAAAAACTGAGAAGAAAACTGAGAAAAAAAGAACTGAGGAGAAAAACTGATAAAAAAAACTGACTAGAAATACTGAGCAGAAAAACTGAGAAAAAAAATATTTAAAAAACGGAGAAAAAAAACGGAGGAAAAAAATTGACGAGAAAAACTGAGCAGAAAAATGGAGAAAAAAAATATTTCAAAAAACTGAAGAAAAACGGAGGAAAAAAATTGACGAGAAAAACTGAGCAGAAAAACTGAGAAAAAAAATATTTAAAAAACGGAGATAAAAAACCGAGGAAAAAAATTGACGAGAAAAACTGAGAATAAAACTGAGAAAAAAAGAACTGAGGAGAAAAACTGAGAAAAAAATTGACGAGAAAAACTGAGCAGAAAAACTGAGAAAAAAAATATTTAAAAAACGGAGAAGAAAAACGGAGGAAAAAAACTGACTAGAAAAACTGAGCAGAAAAATGGAGAAAAAAATATTTTAAAAAACTGAAGAAAAACGGAGGAAAAAAACTGAGAATAAAACTGAGAAAAAAAGAACTGAGGAGAAAAACTGATAAAAAAAAACTGACTAGAAAAACTGAGCAGAAAAACTGAGAAAAAAAATATTTAAAAAACGGAGAAAAAAAACGGAGGAAAAAAATTGACGAGAAAAACTGAGCAGAAAAACTGAGAAAAAAAATATTTAAAAAACAGAGAAAAAAAACGGAGGAAAAAAATTGACGAGAAAAACTGAGCAGAAAAACTGAGAAAAAAAATATTTTAAAAAACTGAAGAAAAACGGAGGGAAAAAAACTGAAGAAAAACTGTGAAAAAAAGACTGAAAAAATTGAAGAAAAACTTAGAAAAAAACTGTGAAAAAAAAGAACTGAGAAAAAAAACTGAAGAAAAACGGAGGAAAAAAACTGAGAAGAAAACTGAGAAAAAAAGAACTGAGGAGAAAAACTGAGAAAAAAACTGACTAGAAAAACTGAGCAAAAAAACTGAGAAAAAAAATATTTAAAAAACGGAGAAAAAAAACAGAGGAAAAAAATTGACGAGGAAAACTGAGCAGAAAAATGGAGAAAAAAAATATTTCAAAAAACTGAAGAAAAACGGAGGAAAAAAATTGACGAGAAAAACTGAGCAGAAAAACTGAGAAAAAAAATATTTAAAAAACGGAGAAAAAAAACGGAGGAAAAAAATTGACGAGAAAAACTGAGAGGAAAACTGAGAAAAAAAGAACTGAGGAGAAAAACTGAGAAAAAAACTGACTAGAAAAACTGAGCAGAAAAACTGAGAAAAAAAATATTTAAAAAACGGAGAAAAAAAACGGAGGAAAAAAATTGACGAGAAAAACTGAGCAGAAAAACTGAGAAAAAAAATATTTAAAAAACGGAGAAAAAAAACGGAGGAAAAAAATTGACGAGAAAAACTGAGGAGAAAAACTGAGAAAAAAACTGACTAGAAAAATTGAGCAAAAAAACTGAGAAAAAAAATATTTAAAAAACGGAGAAAAAAAACGGAGGAAAAAAATTGACGAGAAAAACTGAGCAGAAAAATGGAGAAAAAAAATATTTAAAAAAACTGAAGAAAAACGGAGGAAAAAAATTGACGAGAAAAACTGAGTAGAAAAACTGAGAAAAAAAATATTTAAAAAACGGAGAAAAAAACGGAGTAAAAAAATTGACGAGAAAAACTGAGAAGAAAACTGAGAAAAAAAGAACTGAGGAGAAAAACTGAGAAAAAAACTGACGAGAAAAACTGAGCAGAAAAACTGAGAAAAAAAATATTTAAAAAAACTGAAGAAAAACGGAGGGAAAAAAACTGAGCAGAAAAACTGTGAAAAAAAGACTGAAAAAATTGAAGAAAAACTTAGAAAAAAACTGTGAAAAAAAAGAACTGAGAAAAAAACTGAAGAAAAACGGAGGAAAAAAACTGAGAAGAAAACTGAGAAAAAAAGAACTGAGGAGAAAAACTGAGAAAAAAACTGACTGGAAAAACTGAGCAAAAAAACTGAGAAAAAAAATATTTAAAAAACGGAGAAAAAAAACGGAGGAAAAAAATTGACGAGAAAAACTGAGCAGAAAAATGGAGAAAAAAAATAAAAACTGAAGAAAAACGGAGGAAAAAAATTGACGAGAAAAACTGAGCAGAAAAACTGAGAAAAAAAATATTTAAAAAACGGAGAAAAAAAACGGAGGAAAAAAATTGACGAGAAAAATTGAGAATAAAACTGAGAAAAAAAGAACTGAGGAGAAAAACTGAGAAAAAAACTGACTAGAAAAACTGAGCAGAAAAACTGAGAAAAAAAATATTTAAAAAACGGAGAAAAAAAACGGAGGAAAAAAATTGACGAGAAAAACTGAGCAGAAAAACAGAGAAAAAAAATATTTAAAAAACGGAGAAAAAAACGGAGGAAAAAAATTGACGAGAAAAACTGAGCAGAAAAACTGAGAAAAAAAATATTTAAAAAAACTGAAGAAAAACGGAGGGAAAAAACTGAGAAGAAAAACTGTGAAAAAAAGACTGAAAAAATTGAAGAAAAACTTAGAAAAAAACTGTGAAAAAAAAGAACTGAGAAAAAAAACTGAAGAAAAATTTAGAAAAAAACTGAAAAAAACTGAAAAACAAGAACTGAAAAAAAAAACTGAGAAAAAACTGACTAGAAAAACTGAGCAGAAAAATGGAGAAAAAAATATTTTAAAAAAATGAAGAAAAACGGAGGAAAAAAACTGAGAATAAAACTGAGAAAAAAAGAACTGATGAGAAAAACTGAGAAAAAAACTGACTAGAAAAACTGAGCAGAAAAACTGAGAAAAAAAATATTTAAAAAACGGAGAAAAAAAACGGAGGAAAAAAATTGACGAGAAAAACTGAGCAGAAAAATGGAGAAAAAAAATATTTTAAAAAACTGAAGAAAAACGGAGGGAAAAAACTGAGAAGAAAACTGAGAAAAAAAGAACTGAGGAGAAAAACTGAGAAAAAAATTGACGAGAAAAACTGAGCAGAAAAACTGAGAAAAAAATATTTAAAAAAACTGAAGAAAAACGGAGGGAAAAAACTGAGAAGAAAAACTGTGAAAAAAAGACTGAAAAAATTGAAGAAAAACTTAGAAAAAAACTGTGAAAAAAAAGAACTGAGAAAAAAAACTGAAGAAAAATTTAGAAAAAAACTGAAAAAAACTGAAAAAAAAGAACTGAAAAAAAAACTGAGATAAAACTGACTAGAAAAACTGAGCAGAAAAATGGAGAAAAAAATATTTTAAAAAACTGAAGAAAAACGGAGGAAAAAAACTGAGAATAAAACTGAGAAAAAAAGAACTGAGGAGAAAAACTGATAAAAAAAACTGACTAGAAAAACTGAGCAGAAAAACTGAGAAAAAAAATATTTAAAAAACGGAGAAAAAAAACGGAGGAAAAAAATTGACGAGAAAAACTGAGCAGAAAAACTGAGAAAAAAAATATTTAAAAAACAGAGAAAAAAAACGGAGGAAAAAAATTGACGAGAAAAACTGAGCAGAAAAACTGAGAAAAAAAATATTTTAAAAAACTGAAGAAAAACGGAGGGAAAAAAACTGAAGAAAAACTGTGAAAAAAAGACTGAAAAAATTGAAGAAAAACTTAGAAAAAAACTGTGAAAAAAAAGAACTGAGAAAAAAAACTGAAGAAAAACGGCGGAAAAATCTGAGAAGAAAACTGAGAAAAAAAGAACTGAGGAGAAAAACTGAGAAAAAAACTGACTAGAAAAACTGAGCAAAAAAACTGAGAAAAAAAATATTTAAAAAACGGAGAAAAAAAACGGAGGAAAAAAATTGACGAGGAAAACTGAGCAGAAAAATGGAGAAAAAAAAAATTTCAAAAAACTGAAGAAAAACAGAGGAAAAAAATTGACGAGAAAAACTGAGCAGAAAAACTGAGAAAAAAAATATTTAAAAAACGGAGAAAAAAAACGGAGGAAAAAAATTGACGAGAAAAACTGAGAAGAAAACTGAGAAAAAAAGAACTGAGGAGAAAAACTGAGAAAAAAACTGACTAGAAAAACTGAGCAGAAAAACTGAGAAAAAAAATATTTAAAAAACGGAGAAAAAAAACGGAGGAAAAAAATTGACGAGAAAAACTGAGCAGAAAAACTGAGAAAAAAAATATTTAAAAAACGGAGAAAAAAAACGGAGGTAAAAAATTGACGAGAAAAACTGAGGAGAAAAACTGAGAAAAAAACTGACTAGAAAAACTGAGCAAAAAAACTGAGAAAAAAAATATTTAAAAAACGGAGAAAAAAAACGGAGGAAAAAAATTGACGAGAAAAACTGAGCAGAAAAATGGAGAAAAAAAATATTTTAAAAAACTGAAGAAAAACGGAGGGAAAAAACTGAGAAGAAAAACTGTGAAAAAAAGACTGAAAAAATTGAAGAAAAACTTAGAAAAAAACTGTGAAAAAAAAGAACTGAGAAAAAAAACTGAAGAAAAATTTAGAAAAAAACTGAAAAAAACTGAAAAAAAAGAACTGAAAAAAAAACTGAGATAAAACTGACTAGAAAAACTGAGCAGAAAAATGGAGAAAAAAATATTTTAAAAAACTGAAGAAAAACGGAGGAAAAAAACTGAGAATAAAACTGAGAAAAAAAGAACTGAGGAGAAAAACTGATAAAAAAAACTGACTAGAAAAACTGAGCAGAAAAACTGAGAAAAAAAATATTTAAAAAACGGAGAAAAAAAACGGAGGAAAAAAATTGACGAGAAAAACTGAGCAGAAAAACTGAGAAAAAAAATATTTAAAAAACAGAGAAAAAAAACGGAGGAAAAAAATTGACGAGAAAAACTGAGCAGAAAAACTGAGAAAAAAAATATTTTAAAAAACTGAAGAAAAACGGAGGGAAAAAAACTGAAGAAAAACTGTGAAAAAAAGACTGAAAAAATTGAAGAAAAACTTAGAAAAAAACTGTGAAAAAAAAGAACTGAGAAAAAAAACTGAAGAAAAACGGAGGAAAAAAACTGAGAAGAAAACTGAGAAAAAAAGAACTGAGGAGAAAAACTGAGAAAAAAACTGACTAGAAAAACTGAGCAAAAAAACTGAGAAAAAAAATATTTAAAAAACGGAGAAAAAAAACGGAGGAAAAAAATTGACGAGGAAAACTGAGCAGAAAAATGGAGAAAAAAAAAATTTCAAAAAACTGAAGAAAAACGGAGGAAAAAAATTGACGAGAAAAACTGAGCAGAAAAACTGAGAAAAAAAATATTTAAAAAACGGAGAAAAAAAACGGAGGAAAAAAATTGACGAGAAAAACTGAGAAGAAAACTGAGAAAAAAAGAACTGAGGAGAAAAACTGAGAAAAAAACTGACTAGAAAAACTGAGCAGAAAAACTGAGAAAAAAAATATTTAAAAAACGGAGAAAAAAAACGGAGGAAAAAAATTGACGAGAAAAACTGAGCAGAAAAACTGAGAAAAAAAATATTTAAAAAACGGAGAAAAAAAACGGTAGGAAAAAAATTGACGAGAAAAACTGAGGAGAAAAACTGAGAAAAAAACTGACTAGAAAAACTGAGCAAAAAAACTGAGAAAAAAAATATTTAAAAAACGGAGAAAAAAAACGGAGGAAAAAAATTGACGAGAAAAACTGAGCAGAAAAATGGAGAAAAAAAATATTTCAAAAAACTGAAGAAAAACGGAGGAAAAAAATTGACGAGAAAAACTGAGCAGAAAAACTGAGAAAAAAAATATTTAAAAAACGGAGAAAAAAAACGGAGTAAAAAAATTGACGAGAAAAACTGAGAAGAAAACTGAGAAAAAAAGAACTGAGGAGAAAAACTGAGAAAAAAACTGACGAGAAAAACTGAGCAGAAAAACTGAGAAAAAAAATATTTAAAAAAACTGAAGAAAAACGGAGGGAAAAAAACTGAGCAGAAAAACTGTGAAAAAAAGACTGAAAAAATTGAAGAAAAACTTAGAAAAAAACTGTGAAAAAAAAGAACTGAGAAAAAAACTGAAGAAAAACGGAGGAAAAAAACTGAGAAGAAAACTGAGAAAAAAAGAACTGAGGAGAAAAACTGAGAAAAAAACTGACTGGAAAAACTGAGCAAAAAAACTGAGAAAAAAAATATTTAAAAAACGGAGAAAAAAAACGGAGGAAAAAAATTGACGAGAAAAACTGAGCAGAAAAATGGAGAAAAAAAATAAAAACTGAAGAAAAACGGAGGAAAAAAATTGACGAGAAAAACTGAGCAGAAAAACTGAGAAAAAAAATATTTAAAAAACGGAGAAAAAAAACGGAGGAAAAAAATTGACGAGAAAAATTGAGAATAAAACTGAGAAAAAAAGAACTGAGGAGAAAAACTGAGAAAAAAACTGACTAGAAAAACTGAGCAGAAAAACTGAGAAAAAAAATATTTAAAAAACGGAGAAAAAAAACGGAGGAAAAAAATTGACGAGAAAAACTGAGCAGAAAAACTGAGAAAAAAAATATTTAAAAAACGGAGAAAAAAATGGAGGAAAAAAATTGACGAGAAAAACTGAGCAGAAAAACTGAGAAAAAAAATATTTAAAAAAACTGAAGAAAAACGGAGGGAAAAAACTGAGAAGAAAAACTGTGAAAAAAAGACTGAAAAAATTGAAGAAAAACTTAGAAAAAAACTGTGAAAAAAAAGAACTGAGAAAAAAAACTGAAGAAAAATTTAGAAAAAAACTGAAAAAAACTGAAAAACAAGAACTGAAAAAAAAAACTGAGAAAAAACTGACTAGAAAAACTGAGCAGAAAAATGGAGAAAAAAATATTTTAAAAAAATGAAGAAAAACGGAGGAAAAAAACTGAGAATAAAACTGAGAAAAAAAGAACTGAGGAGAAAAACTGAGAAAAAAACTGACTAGAAAAACTGAGCAGAAAAACTGAGAAAAAAAATATTTAAAAAACGGAGAAAAAAAACGGAGGAAAAAAATTGACGAGAAAAACTGAGCAGAAAAATGGAGAAAAAAAATATTTTAAAAAACTGAAGAAAAACGGAGGGAAAAAACTGAGAAGAAAACTGAGAAAAAAAGAACTGAGGAGAAAAACTGAGAAAAAAACTGACTAGAAAAACTGAGCAGAAAAACTGAGAAAAAAAATATTTAAAAAACGGAGAAAAAAAACGGAGGAAAAAAATTGACGAGAAAAACTGAGCAGAAAAACTGAGAAAAAAAATATTTAAAAAACGGAGAAAAAAAACGGAGGAAAAAATTGACGAGAAAAACTGAGAAAAAAAATATTTTAAAAAACTGAAGAAAAACGGAGGGAAAAAACTGAGAAGAAAAACTGTGAAAAAAAGACTGAAAAAATTGAAGAAAAACTTAGAAAAAACTGTGAAAAAAAAGAACTGAGAAAAAAAACTGAAGAAAAACGGAGGAAAAAAACTGAGAAGAAAACTGAGAAAAAAAGAACTGAGGAGAAAAACTGAGAAAAAAACTGACTAGAAAAACTGAGCAAAAAAACTGAGAAAAAAAATATTTAAAAAACGGAGAAAAAAAACGGAGGAAAAAAATTGACGAGAAAAACTGAGCAGAAAAATGGAGAAAAAAAATATTTCAAAAACTGAAGAAAAACGGAGGAAAAAAATTGACGAGAAAAACTGAGCAGAAAAACTGAGAAAAAAAATATTTAAAAAACGGAGAAAAAAAACGGAGGAAAAAAATTGACGAGAAAAACTGAGAATAAAACTGAGAAAAAAAGAACTGAGGAGAAAAACTGAGAAAAAAACTGACTAGAAAAACTGAGCAGAAAAACTGAGAAAAAAAATATTTAAAAAACGGAGAAAAAAAACGGAGGAAAAAAATTGACGAGAAAAACTGAGCAGAAAAACTGAGAAAAAAAATATTTAAAAAACGGAGAAAAAAAACGGAGGAAGAAAATTGACGAGAAAAACTGAGCAGAAAAACTGAGAAAAAAAATATTTTAAAAAACTGAAGAAAAACGGAGGGAAAAAACTGAGAAGAAAAACTGTGAAAAAAAGACTGAAAAAATTGAAGAAAAACTTAGAAAAAAACTGTGAAAAAAAAGAACTGAGAAAAAAAACTGAAGAAAAATTTAGAAAAAAACTGAAAAAAACTGAAAAAAAAGAACTGAAAAAAAAAACTGAGATAAAACTGACTAGAAAAACTGAGCAGAAAAATGGAGAAAAAAATATTTTAAAAAACTGAAAAAAACGGAGGAAAAAAACTGAGAATAAAACTGAGAAAAAAAGAACTGAGGAGAAAAACTGAGAAAAAAAACTGACTAGAAAAACTGAGCAGAAAAACTGAGAAAAAAAATATTTAAAAAACGCAGAAAAAAAACGGAGGAAAAAATTGACGAGAAAAACTGAGCAGAAAAACTGAGAAAAAAAATACTTAAAAAAACTGAAGAAAAACGGAGGAAAAAAACTGAGAAGAAAACTGAGAAAAAAAGAACTGAGGAGAAAAACTGATAAAAAAAACTGACTAGAAAAACTGAGCAGAAAAACTGAGAAAAAAAATATTTAAAAAACGGAGAAAAAAAACGGAGGAAAAAAATTGACGAGAAAAACTGAGCAGAAAAATGGAGAAAAAAAATATTTCAAAAAACTGAAGAAAAACGGAGGAAAAAAATTGACGAGAAAAACTGAGCAGAAAAACTGAGAAAAAAAATATTTAAAAAACGGAGAAAAAAAACGGAGGAAAAAAATTGACGAGAAAAACTGAGAATAAAACTGAGAAAAAAAGAACTGAGGAGAAAAACTGAGAAAAAAACTGACTAGAAAAACTGAGCAGAAAAACTGAGAAAAAAAATATTTAAAAAACGGAGAAAAAAACGGAGGAAAAAAATTGACGAGAAAAACTGAGCAGAAAAACTGAGAAAAAAAATATTTAAAAAACGGAGAAGAAAAACGGAGGAAAAAAACTGACTAGAAAAACTGAGCAGAAAAACTGAGAAAAAAAATATTTAAAAAACGGAGAAAAAAACGGAGGAAAAAAATTGACGAGAAAAACTGAGCAGAAAAACTGAGAAAAAAAATATTTAAAAAACGGAGAAGAAAAACGGAGGAAAAAAACTGACTAGAAAAACTGAGCAGAAAAACTGAGAAAAAAAATATTTAAAAAACGGAGAAAAAAAACGGAGGAAAAAAATTGACGAGAAAAACTGAGCAGAAAAACTGAGAAAAAAAATATTTAAAAAACGGAGAAAAAAAACGGAGGAAAAAATTGACGAGAAAAACTGAGAAAAAAAATATTTAAAAAACCTGAAGAAAAACGGAGGGAAAAAACTGAGAAGAAAAACTGTGAAAAAAAGACTGAAAAAATTGAAGAAAAACTTAGAAAAAAACTGTGAAAAAAAAGAACTGAGAAAAAAAACTGAAGAAAAACGGAGGAAAAAAACTGAGAAGAAAACTGAGAAAAAAAGAACTGAGGAGAAAAACTGAGAAAAAAACTGACTAGAAAAACTGAGCAAAAAAACTGAGAAAAAAAATATTTAAAAAACGGCGAAAAAAAACGGAGGAAAAAAATTGACGAGAAAAACTGAGCAGAAAAATGGAGAAAAAAAATATTTCAAAAAACTGAAGAAAAACGGAGGAAAAAAATTGACGAGAAAAACTGAGCAGAAAAACTGAGAAAAAAAATATTTAAAAAACGGAGAAAAAAAACGGAGGAAAAAAATTGACGAGAAAAACTGAGAATAAAACTGAGAAAAAAAGAACTGAGGAGAAAAACTGAGAAAAAAACTGACTAGAAAAACTGAGCAGAAAAACTGAGAAAAAAAATATTTAAAAAACGGAGAAAAAAAACGGAGGAAAAAAATTGACGAGAAAAACTGAGCAGAAAAACTGAGAAAAAAAATATTTAAAAAACGGAGAAAAAAAACGGAGGAAGAAAATTGACGAGAAAAACTGAGCAGAAAAACTGAGAAAAAAAATATTTAAAAAAACTGAAGAAAAACGGAGGGAAAAAACTGAGAAGGAAAACTGTGAAAAAAAGACTGAAAAAATTGAAGAAAAACTTAGAAAAAAACTGTGAAAAAAAAGAACTGAGAAAAAAAACTGAAGAAAAATTTAGAAAAAAACTGAAAAAAACTGAAAAAAAAGAACTGAAAAAAAAAACTGAGATAAAACTGACTAGAAAAACTGAGCAGAAAAATGGAGAAAAAAATATTTCAAAAAACTGAAGAAAAACGGAGGAAAAAAACTGAGAATAAAACTGAGAAAAAAACAACTGAGGAGAAAAACTGAGAAAAAAAACTGACTAGAAAAACTGAGCAGAAAAACTGAGAAAAAAAATATTTAAAAAACGGAGAAAAAAAACGGAGGAAAAAATTGACGAGAAAAACTGAGCAGAAAAACTGAGAAAAAAAATACTTAAAAAAACTGAAGAAAAACGGAGGAAAAAAACTGAGAAGAAAACTGAGAAAAAAAGAACTGAGGAGAAAAACTGATAAAAAAAACTGACTAGAAAAACTGAGCAGAAAAACTGAGAAAAAAAATATTTAAAAAACGGAGAAAAAAAACGGAGGAAAAAAATTGACGAGAAAAACTGAGCAGAAAAATGGAGAAAAAAAATATTTCAAAAACGGAGAAAAAAAACGGAGGAAAAAAATTGACGAGAAAAACTGAGCAGAAAAACTGAGAAAAAAAATATTTTAAAAAACTGAAGAAAAACGGAGGGAAAAAACTGAGAAGAAAACTGAGAAAAAAAGAACTGAGGAGAAAAACTGAGAAAAAAACTGACTAGAAAAACTGAGCAGAAAAACTGAGAAAAAAAATATTTAAAAAACGGAGAAAAAAAACGGAGGAAAAAAATTGACGAGAAAAACTGAGCAGAAAAACTGAGAAAAAAAATATTTAAAAAACGGAGAAAAAAAACGGAGGAAAAAATTGACGAGAAAAACTGAGAAAAAAAATATTTTAAAAAACTGAAGAAAAACGGAGGGAAAAAACTGAGAAGAAAAACTGTGAAAAAAAGACTGAAAAAATTGAAGAAAAACTTAGAAAAAACTGTGAAAAAAAAGAACTGAGAAAAAAAACTGAAGAAAAACGGAGGAAAAAAACTGAGAAGAAAACTGAGAAAAAAAGAACTGAGGAGAAAAACTGAGAAAAAAACTGACTAGAAAAACTGAGCAAAAAAACTGAGAAAAAAAATATTTAAAAAACGGAGAAAAAAAACGGAGGAAAAAAATTGACGAGAAAAACTGAGCAGAAAAATGGAGAAAAAAAATATTTCAAAAACTGAAGAAAAACGGAGGAAAAAAATTGACGAGAAAAACTGAGCAGAAAAACTGAGAAAAAAAATATTTAAAAAACGGAGAAAAAAAACGGAGGAAAAAAATTGACGAGAAAAACTGAGAATAAAACTGAGAAAAAAAGAACTGAGGAGAAAAACTGAGAAAAAAACTGACTAGAAAAACTGAGCAGAAAAACTGAGAAAAAAAATATTTAAAAAACGGAGAAAAAAAACGGAGGAAAAAAATTGACGAGAAAAACTGAGCAGAAAAACTGAGAAAAAAAATATTTAAAAAACGGAGAAAAAAAACGGAGGAAGAAAATTGACGAGAAAAACTGAGCAGAAAAACTGAGAAAAAAAATATTTTAAAAAACTGAAGAAAAACGGAGGGAAAAAACTGAGAAGAAAAACTGTGAAAAAAAGACTGAAAAAATTGAAGAAAAACTTGGAAAAAAACTGTGAAAAAAAAGAACTGAGAAAAAAAACTGAAGAAAAATTTAGAAAAAAACTGAAAAAAACTGAAAAAAGAGAACTGAAAAAAAAAACTGAGATAAAACTGACTAGAAAAACTGAGCAGAAAAATGGAGAAAAAAATATTTTAAAAAACTGAAGAAAAACGGAGGAAAAAAACTGAGAATGAAACTGAGAAAAAAAGAACTGAGGAGAAAAACTGAGAAAAAAAACTGACTAGAAAAACTGAGCAGAAAAACTGAGAAAAAAAATACTTTAAAAAACTGAAGAAAAACGGAGGAAAAAAACTGAGAAGAAAACTGAGAAAAAAAGAACTGAGGAGAAAAACTGATAAAAAAAACTGACTAGAAATACTGAGCAGAAAAACTGAGAAAAAAAATATTTAAAAAACGGAGAAAAAAAACGGAGGAAAAAAATTGACGAGAAAAACTGAGCAGAAAAATTGAGAAAAAAAATATTTCAAAAAACTGAAGAAAAACGGAGGAAAAAAATTGACGAGAAAAACTGAGCAGAAAAACTGAGAAAAAAAATATTTAAAAAACGGAGATAAAAAACCGAGGAAAAAAATTGACGAGAAAAACTGAGAATAAAACTGAGAAAAAAAGAACTGAGGAGAAAAACTGAGAAAAAAATTGACGAGAAAAACTGAGCAGAAAAACTGAGAAAAAAAATATTTAAAAAACGGAGAAGAAAAACGGAGGAAAAAAACTGACTAGAAAAACTGAGCAGAAAAACTGAGAAAAAAAATATTTAAAAAACGGAGAAAAAAAACGGAGGAAAAAAATTGACGAGAAAAACTGAGCAGAAAAACTGAGAAAAAAAATATTTAAAAAACGGAGAAAAAAAACGGAGGAAAAAATTGACGAGAAAAACTGAGAAAAAAAATATTTAAAAAACCTGAAGAAAAACGGAGGGAAAAAACTGAGAAGAAAAACTGTGAAAAAAAGACTGAAAAAATTGAAGAAAAACTTAGAAAAAAACTGTGAAAAAAAAGAACTGAGAAAAAAAACTGAAGAAAAACGGAGGAAAAAAACTGAGAAGAAAACTGAGAAAAAAAGAACTGAGGAGAAAAACTGAGAAAAAAACTGACTAGAAAAACTGAGCAAAAAAACTGAGAAAAAAAATATTTAAAAAACGGCGAAAAAAAACGGAGGAAAAAAATTGACGAGAAAAACTGAGCAGAAAAATGGAGAAAAAAAATATTTCAAAAAACTGAAGAAAAACGGAGGAAAAAAATTGACGAGAAAAACTGAGCAGAAAAACTGAGAAAAAAAATATTTAAAAAACGGAGAAAAAAAACGGAGGAAAAAAATTGACGAGAAAAACTGAGAATAAAACTGAGAAAAAAAGAACTGAGGAGAAAAACTGAGAAAAAAACTGACTAGAAAAACTGAGCAGAAAAACTGAGAAAAAAAATATTTAAAAAACGGAGAAAAAAAACGGAGGAAAAAAATTGACGAGAAAAACTGAGCAGAAAAACTGAGAAAAAAAATATTTAAAAAACGGAGAAAAAAAACGGAGGAAGAAAATTGACGAGAAAAACTGAGCAGAAAAACTGAGAAAAAAAATATTTAAAAAAACTGAAGAAAAACGGAGGGAAAAAACTGAGAAGAAAAACTGTGAAAAAAAGACTGAAAAAATTGAAGAAAAACTTAGAAAAAAACTGTGAAAAAAAAGAACTGAGAAAAAAAACTGAAGAAAAATTTAGAAAAAAACTGAAAAAAACTGAAAAAAAAGAACTGAAAAAAAAAACTGAGATAAAACTGACTAGAAAAACTGAGCAGAAAAATGGAGAAAAAAATATTTTAAAAAACTGAAGAAAAACGGAGGAAAAAAACTGAGAATAAAACTGAGAAAAAAACAACTGAGGAGAAAAACTGAGAAAAAAACTGACTAGAAAAACTGAGCAGAAAAACTGAGAAAAAAAATATTTAAAAAACGGAGAAAAAAAACGGAGGAAAAAATTGACGAGAAAAACTGAGCAGAAAAACTGGGAAAAAAAATACTTAAAAAAACTGAAGAAAAACGGAGGAAAAAAACTGAGAAGAAAACTGAGAAAAAAAGAACTGAGGAGAAAAACTGATAAAAAAAACTGACTAGAAAAACTGAGCAGAAAAACTGAGAAAAAAAATATTTAAAAAACGGAGAAAAAAAACGGAGGAAAAAAATTGACGAGAAAAACTGAGCAGAAAAATGGAGAAAAAAAATATTTCAAAAAACTGAAGAAAAACGGAGGAAAAAAATTGACGAGAAAAACTGAGCAGAAAAACTGAGAAAAAAAATATTTAAAAAACGGAGAAAAAAAACGGAGGAAAAAAATTGACGAGAAAAACTGAGAATAAAACTGAGAAAAAAAGAACTGAGGAGAAAAACTGAGAAAAAAACTGACTAGAAAAACTGAGCAGAAAAACTGAGAAAAAAAATATTTAAAAAACGGAGAAAAAAACGGAGGAAAAAAATTGACGAGAAAAACTGAGCAGAAAAACTGAGAAAAAAAATATTTAAAAAACGGAGAAAAAAAACGGAGGAAAAAAATTGACGAGAAAAACTGAGCAGAAAAACTGAGAAAAAAAATACTTAAAAAAACTGAAGAAAAACAGAGGGAAAAAACTGAGAAGAAAAACTGTGAAAAAAAAGAACTGAGAAAAAAAACTGAAGAAAAATTTAGAAAAAAACTGAAAAAAACTGACAAAAAAGAACTGAGAAAAAAAACTGAGAAAAAACTGACTAGAAAAACTGAGCAGAAAAATGGAGAAAAAAATATTTTAAAAAACTGAAGAAAAACGGAGGAAAAAAACTGAGAATAAAACTGAGAAAAAAAGAACTGAGGAGAAAAACTGAGAAAAAAACTGACTAGAAAAACTGAGCAGAAAAACTGAGAAAAAAAATATTTAAAAAACGGAGAAAAAAAACGGAGGAAAAAAATTGACGAGAAAAACTGAGCAGAAAAACTGAGAAAAAAATACTTAAAAAAACTGAAGAAAAACGGAGGAAAAAAACTGAGAAGAAAACTGAGAAAAAAAGAACTGAGGAGAAAAACTGATCAAAAAAAACTGACTAGAAAAACTGAGCAGAAAAACTGAGAAAAAAAATATTTAAAAAACGGAGAAAAAAAACGGAGGAAAAAAAATGACGAGAAAAACTGAGCAGAAAAACTGAGAAAAAAAATATTTAAAAAAACTGAAGAAAAACGGAGGGAAAAAAACTGAGAAGAAAAACTGTGAAAAAAAGACTGAAAAAATTTAAGAAAAATTTAGAAAAAAACTGTGAAAAAAAAGAACTGAGAAAAAAAACTGAAGAAAAACGGAGGAAAAAAACTGAGAAGAAAACTGAGAAAAAAAGAACTGAGGAGAAAAACTGAGAAAAAAACTGACTACAAAAACTGAGCAAAAAAACTGAGAAAAAAAATATTTAAAAAACGGAGAAAAAAAACGGAGGAAAAAAATTGACGAGAAAAACTGAGCAGAAAAATGGAGAAAAAAAATATTTCAAAAAACTGAAGAAAAACGGAGGAAAAAAATTGACGAGAAAAACTGAGCAGAAAAACTGAGAAAAAAAATATTTAAAAAACGGAGAAAAAAAACGGAGGAAAAAAATTGACGAGAAAAACTGAGAAGAAAACTTAGAAAAAAAGAACTGAGGAGAAAAACTGAGAAAAAAACTGACGAGAAAAACTGAGCAGAAAAACTGAGAAAAAAAATATTTAAAAAAACTGAAGAAAAACGGAGGGAAAAAAACTGAGAAGAAAAACTGTGAAAAAAAGACTGAAAAAATTGAAGAAAAACTTAGAAAAAAACTGAAAAAAAAGAACTGAGAAAAAAAACTGAAGAAAAACGGAGGAAAAAAACTGAGAAGAAAACTGAGAAAAAAAGAACTGAGGAGAAAAACTGAGAAAAAAACTGACTGGAAAAACTGAGCAAAAAAACTGAGAAAGAAAATATTTAAAAAACGGAGAAAAAAAACGGAGGAAAAAAATTGACGTGAAAAACTGAGCAGAAAAATGGAGAAAAAAAATATTTCAAAAAACTGAAGAAAAACGGAGGAAAAAAATTGACGAGAAAAACTGAGCAGAAAAACTGAGAAAAAAAATATTTAAAAAACGGAGAAAAAAAACGGAGGAAAAAAATTGACGAGAAAAACTGAGAATAAAACTGAGAAAAAAAGAACTGAGGAGAAAAACTGAGAAAAAAACTGACTAGAAAAACTGAGCAGAAAAACTGAGAAAAAAAATATTTAAAAAACGGAGAAAAAAAACGGACGACAAAAATTGACGAGAAAAACTGAGCAGAAAAACTGAGAAAAAAAATATTTAAAAAACGGAGAAAAAAAACGGAGGAAAAAAATTGACGAGAAAAACTGAGCAGAAAAACTGAGAAAAAAATTATTTAAAAAACGGAGAAAAAAAACGGAGGGAAAAAAACTGAGAAGATAAACTGAAAAAAAGACTGAAAAAATTGAAGAAAAACTTAGAAAAAACTGTGAAAAAAAAGAACTGAGAAAAAAAACTGAAGAAAAACAGAGGAAAAAAACTGAGAAGAAAACTGAGAAAAAAAGAACTGAGGAGAAAAACTGAGAAAAAAACTGACTAGAAAAACTGAGCAAAAAAACTGAGAAAAGAAATATTTAAAAAACGGAGAAAAAAAACGGAGGAAAAAAATTGACGAGAAAAACTGAGCAGAAAAACTGAGAAAAAAAATACTTAAAAAAACTGAAGAAAAACGGAGGAAAAAAACTGAGAAGAAAACGGAGAAAAAAAGAACTGAGGAGAAAAACTGATTAAAAAAACTGACTAGAAAAACTGAGCAGAAAAACTGAGAAAAAAAATATTTAAAAAACGGAGAAAAAAAACGGAGGAAAAAAATTGACGAGAAAAACTGAGCAGAAAAATGGAGAAAAAAAATATTTCAAAAAACTGAAGAAAAACGGAGGAAAAAAACTGACGAGAAAAACTGAGCAGAAAAACTGAGAAAAAAAATATTTAAAAAACGGAGAAAAAAAACGGAGGAAAAAAATTGACGAGAAAAACTGAGCAGAAAAACTGAGACAAAAAATATTAAAAAAAACTGAAGAAAAACGGAGGGAAAAAACTGAGAAGAAAAACTGTGAAAAAAAGACTGAAAAAATTGAAGAAAAACTTAGAAAAAAACTGTGAAAAAAAAGAACTGAGAAAAAAAACTGAAGAAAAACGGAGGAAAAAAACTGAGAAGAAAACTGAGAAAAAAAGAACTGAAAAAAAAAACTGAGATAAAACTGACTAGAAAAACTGAGCAGAAAAATGGAGAAAAAAATATTTTAAAAAACTGAAGAAAAACGGAGGAAAAAAACTGAGAAGAAAACTGAGAAAAAAAGAACTGAGGAGAAAAACTGAGAAAAAAACTGACTAGAAAAACTGAGCAAAAAAACTGAGAAAAAAAATATTTAAAAAACGGCGAAAAAAAACGGAGGAAAAAAATTGACGAGAAAAACTGAGCAGAAAAATGGAGAAAAAAAATATTTCAAAAAACTGAAGAAAAACGGAGGAAAAAAATTGACGAGAAAAACTGAGCAGAAAAACTGAGAAAAAAAATATTTAAAAAACGGAGAAAAAAAACGGAGGAAAAAAATTGACGAGAAAAACTGAGAATAAAACTGAGAAAAAAAGAACTGAGGAGAAAAACTGAGAAAAAAACTGACTAGAAAAACTGAGCAGAAAAACTGAGAAAAAAAATATTTCAAAAAACTGAAGAAAAACGGAGGAAAAAAACTGACGAGAAAAACTGAGCAGAAAAACTGAGAAAAAAAATATTTAAAAAACGGAGAAAAAAAACGGAGGAAAAAAATTGACGAGAAAAACTGAGCAGAAAAACTGAGACAAAAAATATTAAAAAAAACTGAAGAAAAACGGAGGGAAAAAACTGAGAAGAAAAACTGTGAAAAAAAGACTGAAAAAATTGAAGAAAAACTTAGAAAAAAACTGTGAAAAAAAAGAACTGAGAAAAAAAACTGAAGAAAAACGGAGGAAAAAAACTGAGAAGAAAACTGAGAAAAAAAGAACTGAAAAAAAAAACTGAGATAAAACTGACTAGAAAAACTGAGCAGAAAAATGGAGAAAAAAATATTTTAAAAAACTGAAGAAAAACGGAGGAAAAAAACTGAGAAGAAAACTGAGAAAAAAAGAACTGAGGAGAAAAACTGAGAAAAAAACTGACTAGAAAAACTGAGCAAAAAAACTGAGAAAAAAAATATTTAAAAAACGGCGAAAAAAAACGGAGGAAAAAAATTGACGAGAAAAACTGAGCAGAAAAATGGAGAAAAAAAATATTTCAAAAAACTGAAGAAAAACGGAGGAAAAAAATTGACGAGAAAAACTGAGCAGAAAAACTGAGAAAAAAAATATTTAAAAAACGGAGAAAAAAAACGGAGGAAAAAAATTGACGAGAAAAACTGAGAATAAAACTGAGAAAAAAAGAACTGAGGAGAAAAACTGAGAAAAAAACTGACTAGAAAAACTGAGCAGAAAAACTGAGAAAAAAAATATTTAAAAAACGGAGAAAAAAAACGGAGGAAAAAAATTGACGAGAAAAACTGAGCAGAAAAACTGAGAAAAAAAATACTTAAAAAAACTGAAGAAAAACGGAGGAAAAAAACTGAGAAGAAAACTGAGAAAAAAAGAACTGAGGAGAAAAACTGATAAAAAAAAAAACTGACTAGAAAAACTGAGCAGAGAAACTGAGAAAATTTTTTTTTAAAAAACGGAGAAAAAAAACGGAGGAAAAAAATTGACGAGAAAAACTGAGCAGAAAAATGGAGAAAAAAAATATTTCAAAAAACTGAAGAAAAACGGAGGATAAAAATTGACGAGAAAAACTGAGCAGAAAAACTGAGAAAAAAAATATTTAAAAAACGGCGAAAAAAAACGGAGGAAAAAAATTGACGAGAAAAACTGAGAATAAAACTGAGAAAAAAAGAACTGAGGAGAAAAACTGAGAAAAAAACTGACTAGAAAAACTGAGCAGAAAAACTGAGAAAAAAAATATTTCAAAAAACTGAAGAAAAACGGAGGAAAAAAACTGACGAGAAAAACTGAGCAGAAAAACTGAGAAAAAAAATATTTAAAAAACGGAGAAAAAAAACGGAGGAAAAAAATTGACGAGAAAAACTGAGCAGAAAAACTGAGACAAAAAATATTAAAAAAAACTGAAGAAAAACGGAGGGAAAAAACTGAGAAGAAAAACTGTGAAAAAAAGACTGAAAAAATTGAAGAAAAACTTAGAAAAAAACTGTGAAAAAAAAGAACTGAGAAAAAAAACTGAAGAAAAACGGAGGAAAAAAACTGAGAAGAAAACTGAGAAAAAAAGAACTGAAAAAAAAAACTGAGATAAAACTGACTAGAAAAACTGAGCAGAAAAATGGAGAAAAAAATATTTTAAAAAACTGAAGAAAAACGGAGGAAAAAAACTGAGAAGAAAACTGAGAAAAAAAGAACTGAGGAGAAAAACTGAGAAAAAAACTGACTAGAAAAACTGAGCAAAAAAACTGAGAAAAAAAATATTTAAAAAACGGCGAAAAAAAACGGAGGAAAAAAATTGACGAGAAAAACTGAGCAGAAAAATGGAGAAAAAAAATATTTCAAAAAACTGAAGAAAAACGGAGGAAAAAAATTGACGAGAAAAACTGAGCAGAAAAACTGAGAAAAAAAATATTTAAAAAACGGAGAAAAAAAACGGAGGAAAAAAATTGACGAGAAAAACTGAGAATAAAACTGAGAAAAAAAGAACTGAGGAGAAAAACTGAGAAAAAAACTGACTAGAAAAACTGAGCAGAAAAACTGAGAAAAAAAATATTTAAAAAACGGAGAAAAAAAACGGAGGAAAAAAATTGACGAGAAAAACTGAGCAGAAAAACTGAGAAAAAAAATACTTAAAAAAACTGAAGAAAAACGGAGGAAAAAAACTGAGAAGAAAACTGAGAAAAAAAGAACTGAGGAGAAAAACTGATAAAAAAAAAAACTGACTAGAAAAACTGAGCAGAGAAACTGAGAAAAATTTTTTTTAAAAAACGGAGAAAAAAAACGGAGGAAAAAAATTGACGAGAAAAACTGAGCAGAAAAATGGAGAAAAAAAATATTTCAAAAAACTGAAGAAAAACGGAGGATAAAAATTGACGAGAAAAACTGAGCAGAAAAACTGAGAAAAAAAATATTTAAAAAACGGCGAAAAAAAACGGAGGAAAAAAATTGACGAGAAAAACTGAGAATAAAACTGAGAAAAAAAGAACTGAGGAGAAAAACTGAGAAAAAAACTGACTAGAAAAACTGAGCAGAAAAACTGAGAAAAAAAATATTTAAAAAACGGAGAAAAAAAACGGAGGAAAAAAATTGACGAGAAAAACTGAGCAGAAAAACTGAGAAAAAAAATATTTAAAAAACGGAGAAAAAAAACGGAGGAAAAAAATTGACGAGAAAAACTGAGCAGAAAAACTGAGAAAAAAAATATTTAAAAAAACTGAAGAAAAACGGAGGGAAAAAACTGAGAAGAAAAACTGTGAAAAAAAGACTGAAAAAATTGAAGAAAAACTTAGAAAAAAACTGTGAAAAAAAAGAACTGAGAAAAAAAACTGAAGAAAAATTTAGAAAAAAACTGAAAAAAACTGAAAAAAAAGAACTGAAAAAAAAACTGAGATAAAGCTGACTAGAAAAACTGAGCAGAAAAATGGAGAAAAAAATATTTTAAAAAACTGAAGAAAAACGGAGGAAAAAAACTGAGAAGAAAACTGAGAAAAAAAGAACTGAGGAGAAAAACTGAGAAAAAAACTGACTAGAAAAACTGAGCAAAAAAACTGAGAAAAAAAATATTTAAAAAACGGCGAAAACAAACGGAGGAAAAAAATTGACGAGAAAAACTGAGCAGAAAAATGGAGAAAAAAAATATTTCAAAAAACTGAAGAAAAACGGAGGAAAAAAATTGACGAGAAAAACTGAGCAGAAAAACTGAGAAAAAAAATACTTAAAAAAACTGAAGAAAAACGGAGGAAAAAAACTGAGAAGAAAACTGAGAAAAAAAGAACTGAGGAGAAAAACTGATAAAAAAAAAACTGACTAGAAAAACTGAGCAGAGAAACTGAGAAAAATTTTTTTTAAAAAACGGAGAAAAAAAACGGAGGAAAAAAATTGACGAGAAAAACTGAGCAGAAAAATGGAGAAAAAAAATATTTCAAAAAACTGAAGAAAAACGGAGGATAAAAATTGACGAGAAAAACTGAGCAGAAAAACTGAGAAAAAAAATATTTAAAAAACGGCGAAAAAAAACGGAGGAAAAAAATTGACGAGAAAAACTGAGAATAAAACTGAGAAAAAAAGAACTGAGGAGAAAAACTGAGAAAAAAACTGACTAGAAAAACTGAGCAGAAAAACTGAGAAAAAAAATATTTAAAAAACGGAGAAAAAAAACGGAGGAAAAAAATTGACGAGAAAAACTGAGCAGAAAAACTGAGAAAAAAAATATTTAAAAAACGGAGAAAAAAAACGGAGGAAAAAAATTGACGAGAAAAACTGAGCAGAAAAACTGAGAAAAAAAATATTTAAAAAAACTGAAGAAAAACGGAGGGAAAAAACTGAGAAGAAAAACTGTGAAAAAAAGACTGAAAAAATTGAAGAAAAACTTAGAAAAAAACTGTGAAAAAAAAGAACTGAGAAAAAAAACTGAAGAAAAATTTAGAAAAAAACTGAAAAAAACTGAAAAAAAAGAACTGAAAAAAAAACTGAGATAAAGCTGACTAGAAAAACTGAGCAGAAAAATGGAGAAAAAAATATTTTAAAAAACTGAAGAAAAACGGAGGAAAAAAACTGAGAAGAAAACTGAGAAAAAAAGAACTGAGGAGAAAAACTGAGAAAAAAACTGACTAGAAAAACTGAGCAAAAAAACTGAGAAAAAAAATATTTAAAAAACGGCGAAAACAAACGGAGGAAAAAAATTGACGAGAAAAACTGAGCAGAAAAATGGAGAAAAAAAATATTTCAAAAAACTGAAGAAAAACGGAGGAAAAAAATTGACGAGAAAAACTGAGCAGAAAAACTGAGAAAAAAAATATTTAAAAAACGGAGAAAAAAAACGGAGGAAAAAAATTGACGAGAAAAACTGAGAATAAAACTGAGAAAAAAAGAACTGAGGAGAAAAACTGAGAAAAAAACTGACTAGAAAAACTGAGCAGAAAAACTGAGAAAAAAAATATTTAAAAAATGGAGAAAAAAAACGGAGGAAAAAAATTGACGAGAAAAACTGAGAAGAAAACTGAGAAAAAAAGAACTGAGGAGAAAAACTGAGAAAAAAACTGACTAGAAAAACTGAGCAGAAAAACTGAGAAAAAAAATATTTAAAAAACGGAGAAAAAAAACGGAGGAAAAAAATTGACGAGAAAAACTGAGCAGAAAAACTGAGAAAAAAAATATTTAAAAAACGGAGAAAAAAAACGGAGGAAAAAATTGACGAGAAAAACTGAGCAGAAAAACTGAGAAAAAAAATATTTTAAAAAACTGAAGAAAAACAGAGGGAAAAAACTGAGAAGAAAAACTGTGAAAAAAAGACTGAAAAAATTGTAGAAAAACTTAGAAAAAAACTTGGAAAAAAAAGAACTGAGAAAAAAAACTGAAGAAAAACGGAGGAAAAAAACTGAGAAGAAAACTGAGAAAAAAAGAACTGAGGAGAAAAACTGAGAAAAAAACTGACTAGAAAAACTGAGCAAAAAAACTGAGAAAAAAAATATTTAAAAAACGGCGAAAAAAAACGGAGGAAAAAAATTGACGAGAAAAACTGAGCAGAAAAATGGAGAAAAAAAATATTTCAAAAAAATGAAGAAAAACGGAGGAAAAAAATTGACGAGAAAAACTGAGCAGAAAAACTGAGAAAAAAAATATTTAAAAAACGGAGAAAAAAAACGGAGGAAAAAAATTGACGAGAAAAACTGAGAATAAAACTGAGAAAAAAAGAACTGAGGAGAAAAACTGAGAAAAAAACTGACTAGAAAAACTGAGCAGAAAAACTCAGAAAAAAAATATTTAAAAAACGGAGAAAAAAAACGGAGGAAAAAAATTGACGAGAAAAACTGAGCAGGAAAACTGAGAAAAAAAATATTTAAAAAACGGAGAAAATAAACGGAGGAAAAAAATTGACGAGAAAAATTGAGCAGAAAAACTGAGAAAAAAAATATTTTAAAAAACTGAAGAAAAACGGAGG
This sequence comes from Pristiophorus japonicus, assembly GCF_044704955.1. NCBI lineage: Eukaryota > Metazoa > Chordata > Chondrichthyes > Pristiophoridae > Pristiophorus > Pristiophorus japonicus. The sequence continues at coordinate 10,911,869 of NC_092005.1, forward strand.
GAAAAAACTGAGAAGAAAAACTGTGAAAAAAAGACTGAAAAAATTGAAGAAAAACGTAGAAAAAAACTGTGAAAAAAAAGAACTGAGAAAAAAAACTGAAGAAAAATTTAGAAAAAAACTGAAAAAAAAGAACTAAAAAAAAAACTGAGATAAAACTGACTAGAAAAACTGAGCAGAAAAATGGAGAAAAAAATATTTTAAAAAACTGAAGAAAAACGCAGGAAAAAAACTGAGAATAAAACTGAGAAAAAAAGAAGTGAGGAGAAAAACTGAGAAAAAAACTGACTAGAAAAACTGAGCAGAAAAACTGAGAAAAAAAATATTTAAAAAACGGAGAAAAAAAACGGAGGAAAAAAATTGACGAGAAAAACTGAGCAGAAAAACTGAGAAAAAAAATACTTAAAAAAACTGAAGAAAAACGGAGGAAAAAAACTGAGAATAAAACTGAGAAAAAAAGAACTGAGGAGAAAAACTGAGAAAAAAAACTGACTAGAAAAACTGAGCAGAAAAACTGAGAAAAAAAATATTTAAAAAACGGAGAAAAAAAACGGAGGAAAAAATTGACGAGAAAAACTGAGCAGAAAAACTGAGAAAAAAAATACTTAAAAAAACTGAAGAAAAACGGAGGAAAAAAACTGAGAAGAAAACTGAGAAAAAAAGAACTGAGGAGAAAAACTGATTAAAAAAACTGACTAGAAAAACTGAGCAGAAAAACTGAGAAAAAAAATATTTAAAAAACGGAGAAAAAAAACGGAGGAAAAAAATTGACGAGAAAAACTGAGCAGAAAAATGGAGAAAAAAAATATTTCAAAAAACTGAAGAAAAACGGAGGAAAAAAATTGACGAGAAAAACTGAGCAGAAAAACTGAGAAAAAAAATATTTAAAAAACGGAGAAAAAAAACGGAGGAAAAAAATTGACGAGAAAAACTGAGAATAAAACTGAGAAAAAAAGAACTGAGGAGAAAAACTGAGAAAAAAACTGACTAGAAAAACTGAGCAGAAAAACTGAGAAAAAAAATATTTAAAAAACGGAGAAAAAAACGGAGGAAAGAAATTGACGAGAAAAACTGAGCAGAAAAACTGAGAAAAAAAATATTTAAAAAACGGAGAAAAAAAACGGAGGAAAAAAATTGACGAGAAAAACTGAGCAGAAAAACTGAGAAAAAAAATACTTAAAAAAACTGAAGAAAAACAGAGGGAAAAAACTGAGAAGAAAAACTGTGAAAAAAAAGAACTGAGAAAAAAAACTGAAGAAAAATTTAGAAAAAAACTGAAAAAAACTGACAAAAAAGAACTGAAAAAAAAAACTGAGATAAAACTGACTAGAAAAACTGAGCAGAAAAATGGAGAAAAAAATATTTTAAAAAACTGAAGAAAAACGGAGGAAAAAAACTGAGAATAAAACTGAGAAAAAAAGAACTGAGGAGAAAAACTGAGAAAAAAACTGACTAGAAAAACTGAGCAGAAAAACTGAGAAAAAAAATATTTAAAAAACGGAGAAAAAAAACGGAGGAAAAAAATTGACGAGAAAAACTGAGCAGAAAAACTGAGAAAAAAATACTTAAAAAAACTGAAGAAAAACGGAGGAAAAAAACTGAGAAGAAAACTGAGAAAAAAAGAACTGAGGAGAAAAACTGATCAAAAAAAACTGACTAGAAAAACTGAGCAGAATAACTGAGAAAAAAAATATTTAAAAAACGGAGAAAAAAAACGGAGGAAAAAAAATGACGAGAAAAACTGAGCAGAAAAACTGAGAAAAAAAATATTTAAAAAAACTGAAGAAAAACGGAGGGAAAAAAACTGAGAAGAAAAACTGTGAAAAAAAGACTGAAAAAATTTAAGAAAAATTTAGAAAAAAACTGTGAAAAAAAAGAACTGAGAAAAAAAACTGAAGAAAAACGGAGGAAAAAAACTGATAAGAAAACTGAGAAAAAAAGAACTGAGGAGAAAAACTGAGAAAAAAACTGACTACAAAAACTGAGCAAAAAAACTGAGAAAAAAAATATTTAAAAAACGGAGAAAAAAAACGGAGGAAAAAAATTGACGAGAAAAACTGAGCAGAAAAATGGAGAAAAAAAATATTTCAAAAAACTGAAGAAAAACGGAGGAAAAAAATTGACGAGAAAAACTGAGCAGAAAAACTGAGAAAAAAAATATTTAAAAAACGGAGAAAAAAAACGGAGGAAAAAAATTGACGAGAAAAACTGAGAAGAAAACTGAGAAAAAAAGAACTGAGGAGAAAAACTGAGAAAAAAACTGACGAGAAAAACTGAGCAGAAAAACTGAGAAAAAAAATATTTAAAAAAACTGAAGAAAAACGGAGGGAAAAAAACTGAGAAGAAAAACTGTGAAAAAAAGACTGAAAAAATTGAAGAAAAACTTAGAAAAAAACTGAAAAAAAAGAACTGAGAAAAAAAACTGAAGAAAAACGGAGGAAAAAAACTGAGAAGAAAACTGAGAAAAAAAGAACTGAGGAGAAAAACTGAGAAAAAAACTGATTGGAAAAACTGAGCAAAAAAACTGAGAAAGAAAATATTTAAAAAACGGAGAAAAAAAACGGAGGAAAAACATTGACGTGAAAAACTGAGCAGAAAAATGGAGAAAAAAAATATTTCAAAAAACTGAAGAAAAACGGAGGAAAAAAATTGACGAGAAAAACTGAGCAGAAAAACTGAGAAAAAAAATATTTAAAAAACGGAGAAAAAAAACGGAGGAAAAAAATTGACGAGAAAAACTGAGAATAAAACTGAGAAAAAAAGAACTGAGGAGAAAAACTGAGAAAAAAACTGACTAGAAAAACTGAGCAGAAAAACTGAGAAAAAAAATATTTAAAAAACGGAGAAAAAATACGGAGGAAAAAAATTGACGAGAAAAACTGAGCAGAAAAACTGAGAAAAAAAATATTTAAAAAACGGAGAAAAAAAACGGAGGAAAAAAATTGACGAGAAAAACTGAGCAGAAAAACTGAGAAAAAAAATACTTAAAAAAACTGAAGAAAAACGGAGGAAAAAAACTGAGAAGAAAACTGAGAAAAAAAGAACTGAGGAGAAAAACTGATTAAAAAAACTGACTAGAAAAACTGAGCAGAAAAACTGAGAAAAAAAATATTTAAAAAACGGAGAAAAAAAACGGAGGAAAAAAATTGACGAGAAAAACTGAGCAGAAAAATGGAGAAAAAAAATATTTCCAAAAACTGAAGAAAAACGGAGGAAAAAAACTGACTAGAAAAACTGAGCAGAAAAACTGAGAAAAAAAATATTTAAAAAACGGAGAAAAAAAACGGAGGAAAAAAATTGACGAGAAAAACTGAGCAGAAAAACTGAGAAAAAAAATATTTAAAAAACGGAGAAAAAAAACGGAGGAAAAAAATTGACGAGAAAAACTGAGCAGAAAAACTGAGAAAAAAAATATTTAAAAAAACTGAAGAAAAACGGAGGGAAAAAACTGAGAAGAAAAACTGTGAAAAAAAGACTGAAAAAATTGAAGAAAAACTTAGAAAAAAACTGTGAAAAAAAAGAACTGAGAAAAAAAACTGAAGAAAAATTTAGAAAAAAACTGAAAAAAACTGAAAAAAAAGAACTGAAAAAAAAAACTGAGATAAAACTGACTAGAAAAACTGAGCAGAAAAATGGAGAAAAAAATATTTTAAAAAACTGAAGAAAAACGGAGGAAAAAAACTGAGAAGAAAACTGAGAAAAAAAGAACTGAGGAGAAAAACTGAGAAAAAAACTGACTAGAAAAACTGAGCAAAAAAACTGAGAAAAAAAATATTTAAAAAACGGCGAAAAAAAACGGAGGAAAAAAATTGACGAGAAAAACTGAGCAGAAAAATGGAGAAAAAAAATATTTCAAAAAACTGAAGAAAAATGGAGGAAAAAAATTGACGAGAAAAACTGAGCAGAAAAACTGAGAAAAAAAATATTTAAAAAACGGAGAAAAAAAACGGAGGAAAAAAATTGACGAGAAAAACTGAGAATAAAACTGAGAATAAAGGAACTGAGGAGAAAAACTGAGAAAAAAACTGACTAGAAAAACTGAGCAGAAAAACTGAGAAAAAAAATATTTAAAAAACGGAGAAAAAAAACGGAGGAAAAAAATTGACGAGAAAAACTGAGAAGAAAACTGAGAAAAAAAGAACTGAGGAGAAAAACTGAGAAAAAAACTGACTAGAAAAACTGAGCAGAAAAACAGAGAAAAAAAATATTTAAAAAACGGAGAAAAAAAACGGAGGAAAAAAATTGACGAGAAAAACTGAGCAGAAAAACTGAGAAAAAAAATATTTAAAAAACGGAGAAAAAAAACGGAGGAAAAAATTGACGAGAAAAACTGAGCAGAAAAACTGAGAAAAAAAATATTTAAAAAAACTGAAGAAAAACGGAGGGAAAAAACTGAGAAGAAAAACTGTGAAAAAAAGACTGAAAAAATTGAAGAAAAACTTAGAAAAAAACTGTGAAAAAAAAGAACTGAGAAAAAAAACTGAAGAAAAACGGAGGAAAAAAACTGAGAAGAAAACTGAGAAAAAAAAGAACTGAGGAGAAAAACTGAGAAAAAAACTGACTAGAAAAACTGAGCAGAAAAACTGAGAAAAAAAATATTTAAAAAACGGAGAAAAAAAACGGAGGAAAAAAATTGACGAGAAAAACTGAGCAGAAAAACTGAGAAAAAAAATATTTAAAAAACGGAGAAAAAAAACGGAGGAAAAAAATTGACGAGAAAAACTGAGCAGAAAAACTGAGAAAAAAAATATTTTAAAAAACTGAAGAAAAACGGAGGGAAAAAAACTGAGAAGAAAAACTGTGAAAAAAAGACTGAAAAAATTGAAGAAAAACTTAGAAAAAAACTGTGAAAAAAAAGAACTGAGAAAAAAAACTGAAGAAAAACGGAGGAAAAAAACTGAGAAGAAAACTGAGAAAAAAAGAACTGAGGAGAAAAACTGAGAAAAAAACTGACTAGAAAAACTGAGCAAAAAAACTGAGAAAAGAAATATTTAAAAAACGGAGAAAAAAAACGGAGGAAAAAAATTGACGAGAAAAACTGAGCAGAAAAACTGAGAAAAAAAATACTTAAAAAAACTGAAGAAAAACGGAGGAAAAAAACTGAGAAGAAAACTGAGAAAAAAAGAACTGAGGAGAAAAACTGATAAAAAAAAACTGACTAGAAAAACTGAGCAGAAAAACTGAGAAAAAAAATATTTAAAAAACGGAGAAAAAAAACGGAGGAAAAAAATTGACGAGAAAAACTGAGCAGAAAAATGGAGAAAAAAAATATTTAAAAAAACTGAAGAAAAACGGAGGAAAAAAATTGACGAGAAAAACTGAGCAGAAAAACTGAGAAAAAAAATATTTAAAAAAACGGAGAAAAAAAACGGAGGAAAAAAATTGACGAGAAAAACTGAGAATAAAACTGAGAAAAAAAGAACTGAGGAGAAAAACTGAGAAAAAAACTGACTAGAAAAACTGAGCAGAAAAACTGAGAAAAAAAATATTTAAAAAACGGAGAAAAAAAACGGAGGAAAAAAATTGACGAGAAAAACTGAGCAGAAAAACTGAGAAAAAAAATATTTTAAAAAACTGAAGAAAAACGGAGGGAAAAAACTGAGAAGAAAAACTGTGAAAAAAAGACTGAAAAAATTGAAGAAAAACTTAGAAAAAAACTGTGAAAAAAAAGAACTGAGAAAAAAAACTGAAGAAAAATTTAGAAAAAAACTGAAAAAAACTGAAAAAAAAGAACTGAAAAAAAAAACTGAGATAAAACTGACTAGAAAAACTGAGCAGAAAAATGGAGAAAAAAATATTTTAAAAAACTGAAGAAAAACGGAGGAAAAAAACTGAGAAGAAAACTGAGAAAAAAAGAACTGAGGAGAAAAACTGAGAAAAAAACTGACTAGAAAAACTGAGCAAAAAAACTGAGAAAAAAAATATTTAAAAAACGGCGAAAAAAAACGGAGGAAAAAAATTGACGAGAAAAACTGAGCAGAAAAATGGAGAAAAAAAATATTTCAAAAAACTGAAGAAAAACGGAGGAAAAAAATTGACGAGAAAAACTGAGCAGAAAAACTGAGAAAAAAAATATTTAAAAAACGGAGAAAAAAAACGGAGGAAAAAAATTGACGAGAAAAACTGAGAATAAAACTGAGAAAAAAAGAACTGAGGAGAAAAACTGAGAAAAAAACTGACTAGAAAAACTGAGCAGAAAAACTGAGAAAAAAAATATTTAAAAAACGGAGAAAAAAAACGGAGGAAAAAAATTGACGAGAAAAACTGAGCAGAAAAACTGAGAAAAAAAATATTTAAAAAACGGAGAAAATAAACGGAGGAAAAAAATTGACGAGAAAAATTGAGCAGAAAAACTGAGAAAAAAAATATTTAAAAAAACTGAAGAAAAACGGAGGGAAAAAACTGAGAAAAAAAACTGTGAAAAAAAGACTGAAAAAATTGAAGAAAAACTTAGAAAAAAACTGTGAAAAAAAAGAACTGAGAAAAAAAACTGAAGAAAAATTTAGAAAAAAACTGAAAAAAAAGAACTGAAAAAAAAACTGAGATAAAACTGACTAGAAAAACTGAGCAGAAAAATGGCGAAAAAAATATTTAAAAAAACTGAAGAAAAACGGAGGAAAAAAACTGAGAATAAAACTGAGAAAAAAAGAAGTGAGGAGAAAAACTGAGAAAAAAACTGACTAGAAAAACTGAGCAGAAAAACTGAGAAAAAAAATATTTAAAAAACGGAGAAAAAAAACGGAGGAAAAAAATTGACGAGAAAAACTGAGCAGAAAAACTGAGAAAAAAAATACTTAAAAAAACTGAAGAAAAACGGAGGAAAAAAACTGAGAAGAAAACTGAGAAAAAAAGAACTGAGGAGAAAAACTGAAAAAAAAACTGACTAGAAAAACTGAGCAGAGAAACTGAGGAAAAAATTTTTTAAAAAACGGAGAAAAAAAACGGAGGAAAAAAATTGACGAGAAAAACTGAGCAGAAAAATGGAGAAAAAAAATATTTCAAAAAACTGAAGAAAAACGGAGGATAAAAATTGACGAGAAAAACTGAGCAGAAAAACTGAGAAAAAAAATATTTAAAAAACGGCGAAAAAAAACGGAGGAAAAAAATTGACGAGAAAAACTGAGAATAAAACTGAGAAAAAAAGAACTGAGGAGAAAAACTGAGAAAAAAACTGACTAGAAAAACTGAGCAGAAAAACTGAGAAAAAAAATATTTAAAAAACGGAGAAAAAAAACGGAGGAAAAAAATTGACGAGAAAAACTGAGAATAAAACTGAGAAAAAAAGAACTGAGGAGAAAAACTGAGAAAAAAACTGACTAGAAAAACTGAGCAGAAAAACTGAGAAAAAAAATATTTAAAAAACGGAGAAAAAAAACGGAGGAAAAAAATTGACGAGAAAAACTGAGCAGAAAAACTGAGAAAAAAAATATTTAAAAAAACTGAAGAAAAACGGAGGGAAAAAACTGAGAAGAAAAACTGTGAAAAAAAGACTGAAAAAATTGAAGAAAAACTTAGAAAAAAACTGTGAAAAAAAAGAACTGAGAAAAAAAACTGAAGAAAAATTTAGAAAAAAACTGAAAAAAACTGAAAAAAAAGAACTGAAAAAAAAAACTGAGATAAAACTGACTAGAAAAACTGAGCAGAAAAATGGAGAAAAAAATATTTTAAAAAACTGAAGAAAAACGGAGGAAAAAAACTGAGAAGAAAACTGAGAAAAAAAGAACTGAGGAGAAAAACTGAGAAAAAAACTGACTAGAAAAACTGAGCAAAAAAACTGAGAAAAAAAATATTTAAAAAACGGCGAAAAAAAACGGAGGAAAAAAATTGACGAGAAAAACTGAGCAGAAAAATGGAGAAAAAAAATATTTCAAAAAACTGAAGAAAAACGGAGGAAAAAAATTGACGAGAAAAACTGAGCAGAAAAACTGAGAAAAAAAATATTTAAAAAACGGAGAAAAAAAACGGAGGAAAAAAATTGACGAGAAAAACTGAGAATAAAACTGAGAAAAAAAGAACTGAGGAGAAAAACTGAGAAAAAAACTGACTAGAAAAACTGAGCAGAAAAACTGAGAAAAAAAATATTTAAAAAACGGAGAAAAAAAACGGAGGAAAAAAATTGACGAGAAAAACTGAGCAGAAAAACTGAGAAAAAAAATATTTAAAAAACGGAGAAAATAAACGGAGGAAAAAAATTGACGAGAAAAATTGAGCAGAAAAACTGAGAAAAAAAATATTTAAAAAAACTGAAGAAAAACGGAGGGAAAAAACTGAGAAAAAAAACTGTGAAAAAAAGACTGAAAAAATTGAAGAAAAACTTAGAAAAAAACTGTGAAAAAAAAGAACTGAGAAAAAAAACTGAAGAAAAATTTAGAAAAAAACTGAAAAAAAAGAACTGAAAAAAAAACTGAGATAAAACTGACTAGAAAAACTGAGCAGAAAAATGGAGAAAAAAATATTTAAAAAAACTGAAGAAAAACGGAGGAAAAAAACTGAGAATAAAACTGAGAAAAAAAGAAGTGAGGAGAAAAACTGAGAAAAAAACTGACTAGAAAAACTGAGCAGAAAAACTGAGAAAAAAAATATTTAAAAAACGGAGAAAAAAAACGGAGGAAAAAAATTGACGAGAAAAACTGAGCAGAAAAACTGAGAAAAAAAATACTTAAAAAAACTGAAGAAAAACGGAGGAAAAAAACTGAGAAGAAAACTGAGAAAAAAAGAACTGAGGAGAAAAACTGAAAAAAAAACTGACTAGAAAAACTGAGCAGAGAAACTGAGGAAAAAAATTTTTAAAAAACGGAGAAAAAAAACGGAGGAAAAAAATTGACGAGAAAAACTGAGCAGAAAAATGGAGAAAAAAAATATTTCAAAAAACTGAAGAAAAACGGAGGATAAAAATTGACGAGAAAAACTGAGCAGAAAAACTGAGAAAAAAAATATTTAAAAAACGGCGAAAAAAAACGGAGGAAAAAAATTGACGAGAAAAACTGAGAATAAAACTGAGAAAAAAAGAACTGAGGAGAAAAACTGAGAAAAAAACTGACTAGAAAAACTGAGCAGAAAAACTGAGAAAAAAAATATTTAAAAAACGGAGAAAAAAAACGGAGGAAAAAAATTGACGAGAAAAACTGAGCAGAAAAACTGAGAAAAAAAATATTTAAAAAACGGAGAAAAAAAACGGAGGAAAAAAATTGACGAGAAAAACTGAGCAGAAAAACTGAGAAAAAAAATATTTAAAAAAACTGAAGAAAAACGGAGGGAAAAAACTGAGAAGAAAAAAAAAACTGACTAGAAAAACTGAGCAGAAAAACTGAGAAAAAAAATATTTTAAAAACGGAGAAAAAAAACGGAGGAAAAAAATTGACGAGAAAAACTGAGCAGAAAAACAGAGAAAAAAATATTTAAAAAACGGAGAAAAAAAACGGAGGAAAAAAATTGACGAGAAAAACTGAGCAGAAAAACTGAGAAAAAAAATATTTAAAAAAACTGAAGAAAAACGGAGGGAAAAAACTGAGAAGAAAAACTGTGAAAAAAAGACTGAAAAAATTGAAGAAAAACTTAGAAAAAAACTGTGAAAAAAAAGAACTGAGAAAAAACACTGAAGAAAAATTTAGAAAAAAACTGAAAAAAACTGAAAAAAAAGAACTGAGAAAAAAAACTGAGATAAAACTGACTAGAAAAACTGAGCAGAAAAATGGAGAAAAAAATATTTTAAAAAAATGAAGAAAAACGGAGGAAAAAAACTGAGAATAAAACTGAGAAAAAAAGAACTGAGGAGAAAAACTGAGAAAAAAACTGACTAGAAAAACTGAGCAGAAAAACTGAGAAAAAAAATATTTAAAAAACGGAGAAAAAAAACGGAGGAAAAAAATTGACGAGAAAAACTGAGCAGAAAAACTGAGAAAAAAAATATTTAAAAAAACTGAAGAAAAACGGAGGAAAAAAACTGAGAAGAAAACTGAGAAAAAAAGAACTGAGGAGAAAAACTGAGAAAAAAACTGACTAGAAAAACTGAGCAGAAAAACTGAGAAAAAAAATATTTAAAAAACAGAGAAAAAAAACGGAGGAAAAAAATTGACGAGAAAAACTGAGCAGAAAAACTGAGAAAAAAAATATTTAAAAAACAGAGAAAAAAAACGGAGGAAAAAAATTGACGAGAAAAACTGAGCAGAAAAACTGAGAAAAAAAATATTTTAAAAAACTGAAGAAAAACGGAGGGAAAAAAACTGAGAAGAAAAACTGTGAAAAAAAGACTGAAAAAATTGAAGAAAAACTTAGAAAAAAACTGTGAAAAAAAAGAACTGAGAAAAAAAACTGAAGAAAAACGGAGGAAAAAAACTGAGAAGAAAACTGAGAAAAAAAGAACTGAGGAGAAAAACTGAGAAAAAAAATATTTAAAAAACGGAGAAAAAAAACGGAGGAAAAAAATTGACGAGAAAAACTGAGAAGAAAACTGAGAAAAAAAGAACTGAGTTGAAAAACTGAGAAAAAAACTGACTAGAAAAACTGAACAGAAAAACTGAGAAAAAAAATATTTAGAAAACGGAGAAAAAAAACGGAGGAAAAAAATTGACGAGAAAAACTGAGCAGAAAAACTGAGAAAAAAAATATTTAAAAAACGGAGAAAAAAAACGGAGGAAAAAAATTGACGAGAAAAACTGAGGAGAAAAACTGAGAAAAAAACTGACTAGAAAAACTGAGCAAAAAAACTGAGAAAAAAAATATTTAAAAAACGGAGAAAAAAAACGGAGGAAAAAAATTGACGAGAAAAACTGAGCAGAAAAACTGAGAAAAAAAATACTTAAAAAAACTGAAGAAAAACAGAGAAAAAAACTGAGAAGAAAACTGAGAAAAAAAGAACTGAGGAGAAAAACTGATAAAAAAAACTGACTAGAAAAACTGAGCAGAAAAACTGAGAAAAAAAATATTTAAAAAACGGAGAAAAAAAACGGAGGAAAAAAATTGACGAGAAAAACTGAGCAGAAAAACTGAGAAAAAAAATATTTAAAAAACGGAGAAAAAAAACGGAGGAAAAAAATTGACGAGAAAAACTGAGCAGAAAAACTGAGAAAAAAAATATTTAAAAAAACTGAAGAAAAACGGAGGGAAAAAAACTGAGAAGAAAAACTGTGAAAAAAAGACTGAAAAAATTGAAGAAAAACTTAGAAAAAAACTGTGAAAAAAAAGAACTGAGAAAAAAAACTGAAGAAAAACGGAGGAAAAAAACTGAGAAGAAAACTGAGAAAAAAAGAACTGAGGAGAAAAACTGAGAAAAAAACTGACTAGAAAAACTGAGCAAAAAAACTGAGAAAAAAAATATTTAAAAAACGGAGAAAAAAAACGGAGGAAAAAAATTGACGAGGAAAACTGAGCAGAAAAATGGAGAAAAAAAATATTTAAAAAAACTGAAGAAAAACGGAGGAAAAAAATTGACGAGAAAAACTGAGCAGAAAAACTGAGAAAAAAAATATTTAAAAAACGGAGAAAAAAAACGGAGGAAAAAAATTGACGAGAAAAACTGAGAAGAAAACTGAGAAAAAAAGAACTGAGGAGAAAAACTGAGAAAAAAACTGACTAGAAAAACTGAGCAGAAAAACTGAGAAAAAAAATATTTAAAAAACGGAGAAAAAAAACGGAGGAAAAAAATTGACGAGAAAAACTGAGCAGAAAAACTGAGAAAAAAAATATTTAAAAAACGGAGAAAAAAAACGGAGGAAAAAAATTGACGAGAAAAACTGAGGAGAAAAACTGAGAAAAAAACTGACTAGAAAAACTGAGCAAAAAAACTGAGAAAAAAAATATTTACAAAACGGAGAAAAAAAACGGAGGAAAAAAATTGACGAGAAAAACTGAGCAGAAAAACTGAGAAAAAAAATATTTAAAAAAACTGAAGAAAAACGGAGGGAAAAAACTGAGAAGAAAAACTGTGAAAAAAAGACTGAAAAAATTGAAGAAAAACTTAGAAAAAAACTGTGAAAAAAAAGAACTGAGAAAAAAAACTGAAGAAAAATTTAGAAAAAAACTGAAAAAAACTGAAAAAAAAGAACTGAAAAAAAAACTGAGATAAAACTGACTAGAAAAACTGAGCAGAAAAATGGAGAAAAAAATATTTTAAAAAACTGAAGAAAAACGGAGGAAAAAAACTGAGAATAAAACTGAGAAAAAAAGAACTGAGGAGAAAAACTGATAAAAAAAACTGACTAGAAAAACTGAGCAGAAAAACTGAGAAAAAAAATATTTAAAAAACGGAGAAAAAAAACGGAGGAAAAAAATTGACGAGAAAAACTGAGAAGAAAACTGAGAAAAAAAGAACTGAGGAGAAAAACTGAGAAAAAAACTGACGAGAAAAACTGAGCAGAAAAACTGAGAAAAAAAATATTTAAAAAACGGAGAAAAAAAACGGAGGAAAAAAATTGACGAGAAAAACTGAGCAGAAAAATGGAGAAAAAAAATATTTCAAAAAACTGAAGAAAAACGGAGGAAAAAAATTGACGAGAAAAACTGAGCAGAAAAACTGAGAAAAAAAATATTTAAAAAACGGAGAAAAAAAACGGAGGAAAAAAATTGACGAGAAAAACTGAGAATAAAACTGAGAAAAAAAGAACTGAGGAGAAAAACTGAGAAAAAACTGACTAGAAAAACTGAGCAGAAAAACTGAGAAAAAAAATATTTAAAAAACGGAGAAAAAAAACGGAGGAAAAAAATTGACGAGAAAAACTGAGCAGAAAAACTGAGAAAAAAAATATTTAAAAAACGGAGAAAAAAAACGGAGGAAAAAAATTGACGAGAAAAACTGAGCAGAAAAACTGAGAAAAAAAATATTTAAAAAACGGAGAAAAAAAACGGAGGAAAAAAATTGACGAGAAAAACTGAGAAGAAAACTGAGAAAAAAAGAACTGAGGAGAAAAACTGAGAAAAAAACTGACGAGAAAAACTGAGCCGAAAAACTGAGAAAAAAAATATTTAAAAAACGGAGAAAAAAAACAGAGGAAAAAAATTGACGAGAAAAACTGAGCAGAAAAATGGAGAAAAAAAATATTTCAAAAAACTGAAGAAAAACGGAGGAAAAAAATTGACGAGAAAAACTGAGCAGAAAAACTGAGAAAAAAAATATTTAAAAAACGGAGAAAAAAAACGGAGGAAAAAAATTGACGAGAAAAACTGAGAATAAAACTGAGAAAAAAAGAACTGAGGAGAAAAACTGAGAAAAAACTGACTAGAAAAACTGAGCAGAAAAACTGAGAAAAAAAATATTTAAAAAACGGAGAAAAAAAACGGAGGAAAAAAATTGACGAGAAAAACTGAGCAGAAAAACTGAGAAAAAAAATATTTAAAAAACGGAGAAAAAAAACGGAGGAAAAAAATTGACGAGAAAAACTGAGCAGAAAAACTGAGAAAAAAAATATTTAAAAAACGGAGAAAAAAAACGGAGGAAAAAAATTGACGAGAAAAACTGAGCAGAAAAATGGTGAAAAAAAATATTTCAAAAAACTGAAGAAAAACGGAGGAAAAAAATTGACGAGAAAAACTGAGCAGAAAAACTGAGAAAAAAAATATTTACAAAACGGAGAAAAAAAACGGAGGAAAAAAATTGACGAGAAAAACTGAGCAGAAAAACTGAGAAAAAAAATATTTAAAAAAACTGAAGAAAAACGGAGGGAAAAAACTGAGAAGAAAAACTGTGAAAAAAAGACTGAAAAAATTGAAGAAAAACTTAGAAAAAAACTGTGAAAAAAAAGAACTGAGAAAAAAAACTGAAGAAAAATTTAGAAAAAAACTGAAAAAAACTGAAAAAAAAGAACTGAAAAAAAAACTGAGATAAAACTGACTAGAAAAACTGAGCAGAAAAATGGAGAAAAAAATATTTTAAAAAACTGAAGAAAAACGGAGGAAAAAAACTGAGAATAAAACTGAGAAAAAAAGAACTGAGGAGAAAAACTGATAAAAAAAACTGACTAGAAAAACTGAGCAGAAAAACTGAGAAAAAAAATATTTAAAAAACGGAGAAAAAAAACGGAGGAAAAAAATTGACGAGAAAAACTGAGAAGAAAACTGAGAAAAAAAGAACTGAGGAGAAAAACTGAGAAAAAAACTGACGAGAAAAACTGAGCAGAAAAACTGAGAAAAAAAATATTTAAAAAACGGAGAAAAAAAACGGAGGAAAAAAATTGACGAGAAAAACTGAGCAGAAAAATGGAGAAAAAAAATATTTAAAAAAACTGAAGAAAAACGGAGGAAAAAAATTGACGAGAAAAACTGAGCAGAAAAACTGAGAAAAAAAATATTTAAAAAACGGAGAAAAAAAACGGAGGAAAAAAATTGACGAGAAAAACTGAGAATAAAACTGAGAAAAAAAGAACTGAGGAGAAAAACTGAGAAAAAACTGACTAGAAAAACTGAGCAGAAAAACTGAGAAAAAAAATATTTAAAAAACGGAGAAAAAAAACGGAGGAAAAAAATTGACGAGAAAAACTGAGCAGAAAAACTGAGAAAAAAAATATTTAAAAAACGGAGAAAAAAAACGGAGGAAAAAAATTGACGAGAAAAACTGAGCAGAAAAACTGAGAAAAAAAATATTTAAAAAACGGAGAAAAAAAACGGAGGAAAAAAATTGACGAGAAAAACTGAGCAGAAAAATGGTGAAAAAAAATATTTCAAAAAACTGAAGAAAAACGGAGGAAAAAAATTGACGAGAAAAACTGAGCAGAAAAACTGAGAAAAAAAATATTTAAAAAACGGAGAAAAAAAACGGAGGAAAAAAATTGACGAGAAAAACTGAGAATAAAACTGAGAAAAAAAGAACTGAGGAGAAAAACTGAGAAAAAACTGACTAGAAAAACTGAGCAGAAAAACTGAGAAAAAAAATATTTAAAAAACGGAGAAAAAAAACGGAGGAAAAAAATTGACGAGAAAAACTGAGCAGAAAAACTGAGAAAAAAAATATTTTAAAAAACTGAAGAAAAACAGAGGAAAAAAACTGAGAAGAAAACTGAGAAAAAAAGAACTGAGGAGAAAAACTGAGAAAAAAACTGACTAGAAAAACTGAGCAGAAAAACTGAGAAAAAAAATATTTAAAAAACGGAGAAAAAAAACGGAGGAAAAAAATTGACGAGAAAAACTGAGCAGAAAAACTGAGAAAAAAAATATTTAAAAAACGGAGAAAAAAAACGGAGGAAAAAAATTGACGAGAAAAACTGAGCAGAAAAACTGAGAAAAAAAATATTTAAAAAACGGAGAAAAAAAAGGAGGAAAAAAATTGACGAGAAAAACTGAGCAGAAAAACTGAGAAAAAAAATATTTTAAAAAACTGAAGAAAAACGGAGGGAAAAAACTGAGAAGAAAAACTGTGAAAAAAAGACTGAAAAAATTGAAGAAAAACTTAGAAAAAAACTGTGAAAAAAAAGAACTGAGAAAAAAAACTGAAGAAAAATTTAGCAAAAAACTGAAAAAAACTGAAAAAAAAGAACTGAGAAAAAAAACTGAGAAAAAACTGACTAGAAAAACTGAGCAGAAAAATGGAGAAAAAAATATTTTTAAAAAATGAAGAAAAACGGAGGAAAAAAACTGAGAATAAAACTGAGAAAAAAAGAACTGAGGAGAAAAAGTGAGAAAAAAACTGACTAGAAAAACTGAGCAGAAAAACTGAGAAAAAAAATATTTAAAAAACGGAGAAAAAAAACGGAGGAAAAAAATTGACGAGAAAAACTGAGCAGAAAAACTGAGAAAAAAAATATTTTAAAAAACTGAAGAAAAACGGAGGGAAAAAACTGAGAAGAAAACTGAGAAAAAAAGAACTGAGGAGAAAAACTGAGAAAAAAACTGACTAGAAAAACTGAGCAGAAAAACAGAGAAAAAAAATATTTAAAAAACGGAGAAAAAAAACGGAGGAAAAAAATTGACGAGAAAAACTGAGCAGAAAAACTGAGAAAAAAAATATTTAAAAAACGGAGAAAAAAAACGGAGGAAAAAAATTGACGAGAAAAACTGAGCAGAAAAACTGAGAAAAAAAATATTTTAAAAAACTGAAGAAAAACGGAGGGAAAAAAACTGAGAAGAAAAACTGTGAAAAAAAGACTGAAAAAATTGAAGAAAAACTTAGAAAAAAAACTGAAGAAAAACGGAGGAAAAAAACTGAGAAGAAAACTGAGAAAAAAAGAACTGAGGAGAAAAACTGAGAAAAAAACTGACTAGAAAAACTGAGCAAAAAAACTGAGAAAAAAAATATTTAAAAAACGGAGAAAAAAAACGGAGGAAAAAAATTGACGAGAAAAACTGAGCAGAAAAATGGAGAAAAAAAATATTTCAAAAACTGAAGAAAAACGGAGGAAAAAAATTGACGAGAAAAACTGAGCAGAAAAACTGAGAAAAAAAATATTTAAAAAACGGAGAAAAAAAACGGAGGAAAAAAATTGACGAGAAAAACTGAGAAGAAAACTGAGAATAAAAGAACTGAGTTGAAAAACTGAGAAAAAAACTGACTAGAAAAACTGAGCAGAAAAACTGAGAAAAAAAATATTTAAAAAACGGAGAAAAAAAACGGAGGAAAAAAATTGACGAGAAAAACTGAGCAGAAAAACTGAGAAAAAAAATATTTAAAAAACGGAGAAAAAAAACGGAGGAAAAAAATTGACGAGAAAAACTGAGGAGAAAAACTGAGAAAAAAACTGACTAGAAAAACTGAGCAAAAAAACTGAGAAAAAAAATATTTAAAAAACGGAGAAAAAAAACGGAGGAAAAAAATTGACGAGAAAAACTGAGCAGAAAAACTGAGAAAAAAAATACTTAAAAAAACTGAAGAAAAACGGAGGAAAAAAACTGAGAAGAAAACTGAGAAAAAAAGAACTGAGGAGAAAAACTGATAAAAAAAACTGACTAGAAAAACTGAGCAGAAAAACTGAGAAAAAAAATATTTAAAAAACGGAGAAAAAAAACGGAGGAAAAAAATTGACGAGAAAAACTGAGCAGAAAAACTGAGAAAAAAAATATTTAAAAAACGGAGAAAAAAAAAGGAGGAAAAAAATTGACGAGAAAAACTGAGCAGAAAAACTGAGAAAAAAAATATTTTAAAAAACTGAAGAAAAACGGAGGGAAAAAAACTGAGAAGAAAAACTGTGAAAAAAAGACTGAAAAAATTGAAGAAAAACTTAGAAAAAAACTGTGAAAAAAAAGAACTAGAAAAAAAACTGAAGAAAAACGGAGGAAAAAAACTGAGAAGAAAACTGAGAAAAAAAGAACTGAGGAGAAAAACTGAGAAAAAAACTGACTAGAAAAACTGAGCAAAAAAACTGAGAAAAAAAATATTTAAAAAACGGAGAAAAAAAACGGAGGAAAAAAATTGACGAGAAAAACTGAGCAGAAAAATGGAGAAAAAAAATATTTCAAAAAACTGAAGAGAAACGGAGGAAAAAAATTGACGAGAAAAACTGAGCAGATAAACTGAGAAAAAAAATATTTAAAAAACGGAGAAAAAAAACGGAGGAAAAAAATTGACGAGAAAAACTGAGCAGAAAAACTGAGAAAAAAATTATTTAAAAAACGGAGAAAAAAAACGGAGGAAAAAAATTGACGAGAAAAACTGAGAATAAAACTGAGAAAAAAAGAACTGAGGAGAAAAACTGAGAAAAAAACTGACTAGAAAAACTGAGCAGAAAAACTGAGAAAAAAAATATTTAAAAAACGGAGAAAAAAAACGGAGGAAAAAAATTGACGAGAAAAACTGAGCAGAAAAACTGAGAAAAAAAATATTTAAAAAACGGAGAAAAAAAACGGAGGAAAAAAATTGACGAGAAAAACTGAGCAGAAAAACTGAGAAAAAAACTGACTAGAAAAACTGAGCAAAAAAACTGAGAAAAAAAATATTTAAAAAACGGAGAAAAAAAACGGAGGAAAAAAATTGACGAGAAAAACTGAGCAGAAAAACTGAGAAAAAAAATATTTAAAAAACGGAGAAAAAAAACGGAGGAAAAAAATTGACGAGAAAAACTGAGAATAAAACTGAGAAAAAAAGAACTGAGGAGAAAAACTGAGAAAAAAACTGACTAGAAAAACTGAGCAGAAAAACTGAGAAAAAAAATATTTAAAAAACGGAGAAAAAAAACGGAGGAAAAAAATTGATGAGAAAAACTGAGCAGAAAAACTGAGAAAAAAAATATTTAAAAAATGGAGAAAAAAAACGGAGGAAAAAAATTGACGAGAAAAACTGAGGAGAAAAACTGAGAAAAAAACTGACTAGAAAAACTGAGCAAAAAAACTGAGAAAAAAAATATTTAAAAAACGGAGAAAAAAAACGGAGGAAAAAAATTGACGAGAAAAACTGAGAATAAAACTGAGAAAAAAAGAACTGAGGAGAAAAACTGAGAAAAAAACTGACTAGAAAAACTGAGCAGAAAAACTGAGAAAAAAAATATTTTAAAAACGGAGAAAAAAAACGGAGGAAAAAAATTGACGAGAAAAACTGAGCAGAAAAACTGAGAAAAAAAATATTTAAAAAATGGAGAAAAAAAACGGAGGAAAAAAATTGACGAGAAAAACTGAGGAGAAAAACTGAGAAAAAAACTGACTAGAAAAACTGAGCAAAAAAACTGAGAAAAAAAATATTTAAAAAACGGAGAAAAAAAACGGAGGAAAAAAATTGACGAGAAAAACTGAGAATAAAACTGAGAAAAAAAGAACTGAGGAGAAAAACTGAGAAGAAAACTGACTAGAAAAACTGAGCAGAAAAACTGAGAAAAAAAATATTTTAAAAACGGAGAAAAAAAACGGAGGAAAAAAATTGACGAGAAAAACTGAGCAGAAAAACTGAGAAAAAAAATATTTAAAAAACGGAGAAAAAAAACGGAGGAAAAAAATTGACGAGAAAAACTGAGCAGAAAAACTGAGAAAAAAAATATTTAAAAAAACTGAAGAAAAACGGAGGGAAAAAACTGAGAAGAAAAACTGTGAAAAAAAGACTGAAAAAATTGAAGAAAAACTTAGAAAAAAACTGTGAAAAAAAAGAACTGAGAAAAAACACTGAAGAAAAATTTAGAAAAAAACTGAAAAAAACTGAAAAAAAAGAACTGAGAAAAAAAACTGAGATAAAACTGACTAGAAAAACTGAGCAGAAAAATGGAGAAAAAAATATTTTAAAAAAATGAAGAAAAACGGAGGAAAAAAACTGAGAATAAAACTGAGAAAAAAAGAACTGAGGAGAAAAACTGAGAAAAAAACTGACTAGAAAAACTGAGCAGAAAAACTGAGAAAAAAAATATTTAAAAAACGGAGAAAAAAAACGGAGGAAAAAAATTGACGAGAAAAACTGAGCAGAAAAACTGAGAAAAAAAATATTTAAAAAAACTGAAGAAAAACGGAGGAAAAAAACTGAGAAGAAAACTGAGAAAAAAAGAACTGAGGAGAAAAACTGAGAAAAAAACTGACTAGAAAAACTGAGCAGAAAAACTGAGAAAAAAAATATTTAAAAAACAGAGAAAAAAAACGGAGGAAAAAAATTGACGAGAAAAACTGAGCAGAAAAATTGAGAAAAAAAATATTTAAAAAACAGAAAAAAAACGGAGGAAAAAAATTGACGAGAAAAACTGAGCAGAAAAACTGAGAAAAAAAATATTTTAAAAAACTGAAGAAAAACGGAGGGAAAAAAACTGAGAAGAAAAACTGTGAAAAAAAGACTGAAAAAATTGAAGAAAAACTTAGAAAAAAACTGTGAAAAAAAAGAACTGAGAAAAAAAACTGAAGAAAAACGGAGGAAAAAAACTGAGAAGAAAACTGAGAAAAAAAGAACTGAGGAGAAAAACTGAGAAAAAAAATATTTAAAAAACGGAGAAAAAAAACGGAGGAAAAAAATTGACGAGAAAAACTGAGAAGAAAACTGAGAAAAAAAGAACTGAGTTGAAAAACTGAGAAAAAAACTGACTAGAAAAACTGAGCAGAAAAACTGAGAAAAAAAATATTTAGAAAACGGAGAAAAAAAACGGAGGAAAAAAATTGACGAGAAAAACTGAGCAGAAAAACTGAGAAAAAAAATATTTAAAAAACGGAGAAAAAAAACGGAGGAAAAAAATTGACGAGAAAAACTGAGGAGAAAAACTGAGAAAAAAACTGACTAGAAAAACTGAGCAAAAAAACTGAGAAAAAAAATATTTAAAAAACGGAGAAAAAAAACGGAGGAAAAAAATTGACGAGAAAAACTGAGCAGAAAAACTGAGAAAAAAAATACTTAAAAAAACTGAAGAAAAACAGAGAAAAAAACTGAGAAGAAAACTGAGAAAAAAAGAACTGAGGAGAAAAACTGATAAAAAAACTGACTAGAAAAACTGAGCAGAAAAACTGAGAAAAAAAATATTTAAAAAACGGAGAAAAAAAACGGAGGAAAAAAATTGACGAGAAAAACTGAGCAGAAAAACTGAGAAAAAAAATATTTAAAAAACGGAGAAAAAAAACGGAGGAAAAAAATTGACGAGAAAAACTGAGCAGAAAAACTGAGAAAAAAAATATTTAAAAAAACTGAAGAAAAACGGAGGGAAAAAAACTGAGAAGAAAAACTGTGAAAAAAAGACTGAAAAAATTGAAGAAAAACTTAGAAAAAAACTGTGAAAAAAAAGAACTGAGAAAAAAAACTGAAGAAAAACGGAGGAAAAAAACTGAGAAGAAAACTGAGAAAAAAAGAACTGAGGAGAAAAACTGAGAAAAAAACTGACTAGAAAAACTGAGCAAAAAAACTGAGAAAAAAAATATTTAAAAAACGGAGAAAAAAAACGGAGGAAAAAAATTGACGAGGAAAACTGAGCAGAAAAATGGAGAAAAAAAATATTTAAAAAAACTGAAGAAAAACGGAGGAAAAAAATTGACGAGAAAAACTGAGCAGAAAAACTGAGAAAAAAAATATTTAGAAAACGGAGAAAAAAAACGGAGGAAAAAAATTGACGAGAAAAACTGAGAAGAAAACTGAGAAAAAAAGAACTGAGGAGAAAAACTGAGAAAAAAACTGACTAGAAAAACTGAGCAGAAAAACTGAGAAAAAAAATATTTAAAAAACGGAGAAAAAAAACGGAGGAAAAAAATTGACGAGAAAAACTGAGCAGAAAAACTGAGAAAAAAAATATTTAAAAAACGGAGAAAAAAAACGGAGGAAAAAAATTGACGAGAAAAACTGAGGAGAAAAACTGAGAAAAAAACTGACTAGAAAAACTGAGCAAAAAAACTGAGAAAAAAAATATTTAAAAAACGGAGAAAAAAAACGGAGGAAAAAAATTGACGAGAAAAAACTGAGCAGAAAAACTGAGAAAAAAAATATTTAAAAAAACTGAAGAAAAACGGAGGGAAAAAACTGAGAAGAAAAACTGTGAAAAAAAGACTGAAAAAATTGAAGAAAAACTGAGAAAAAAACTGACTAGAAAAACTGAGCAAAAAAACTGAGAAAAAAAATATTTAAAAAACGGAGAAAAAAAACGGAGGAAAAAAATTGACGAGGAAAACTGAGCAGAAAAATGGAGAAAAAAAATATTTAAAAAAACTGAAGAAAAACGGAGGAAAAAAATTGACGAGAAAAACTGAGCAGAAAAACTGAGAAAAAAAATATTTAGAAAACGGAGAAAAAAAACGGAGGAAAAAAATTGACGAGAAAAACTGAGAAGAAAACTGAGAAAAAAAGAACTGAGGAGAAAAACTGAGAAAAAAACTGACTAGAAAAACTGAGCAGAAAAACTGAGAAAAAAAATATTTAAAAAACGGAGAAAAAAAACGGAGGAAAAAAATTGACGAGAAAAACTGAGCAGAAAAACTGAGAAAAAAAATATTTAAAAAACGGAGAAAAAAAACGGAGGAAAAAAATTGACGAGAAAAACTGAGGAGAAAAACTGAGAAAAAAACTGACTAGAAAAACTGAGCAAAAAAACTGAGAAAAAAAATATTTAAAAAACGGAGAAAAAAAACGGAGGAAAAAAATTGACGAGAAAAAACTGAGCAGAAAAACTGAGAAAAAAAATATTTAAAAAAACTGAAGAAAAACGGAGGGAAAAAACTGAGAAGAAAAACTGTGAAAAAAAGACTGAAAAAATTGAAGAAAAACTTAGAAAAAAACTGTGAAAAAAAAGAACTGAGAAAAAAAACTGAAGAAAAATTTAGAAAAAAACTGAAAAAAACTGAAAAAAAAGAACTGAAAAAAAAACTGAGATAAAACTGACTAGAAAAACTGAGCAGAAAAATGGAGAAAAAAATATTTTAAAAAACTGAAGAAAAACGGAGGAAAAAAACTGAGAATAAAACTGAGAAAAAAAGAACTGAGGAGAAAAACTGATAAAAAAAACTGACTAGAAAAACTGAGCAGAAAAACTGAGAAAAAAAATATTTAAAAAACGGAGAAAAAAAACGGAGGAAAAAAATTGACGAGAAAAACTGAGAAGAAAACTGAGAAAAAAAGAACTGAGGAGAAAAACTGAGAAAAAAACTGACGAGAAAAACTGAGCAGAAAAACTGAGAAAAAAAATATTTAAAAAACGGAGAAAAAAAACGGAGGAAAAAAATTGACGAGAAAAACTGAGCAGAAAAATGGAGAAAAAAAATATTTCAAAAAACTGAAGAAAAACGGAGGAAAAAAATTGACGAGAAAAACTGAGCAGAAAAACTGAGAAAAAAAATATTTAAAAAACGGAGAAAAAAAACGGAGGAAAAAAATTGACGAGAAAAACTGAGAATAAAACTGAGAAAAAAAGAACTGAGGAGAAAAACTGAGAAAAAACTGACTAGAAAAACTGAGCAGAAAAACTGAGAAAAAAAATATTTAAAAAACGGAGAAAAAAAACGGAGGAAAAAAATTGACGAGAAAAACTGAGCAGAAAAACTGAGAAAAAAAATATTTAAAAAACGGAGAAAAAAAACGGAGGAAAAAAATTGACTAGAAAAACTGAGCAGAAAAACTGAGAAAAAAAATATTTAAAAAAACTGAAGAAAAACGGAGGGAAAAAACTGAGAAGAAAAACTGTGAAAAAAAGACTGAAAAAATTGAAGAAAAACTTAGAAAAAAACTGTGAAAAAAAAGAACTGAGAAAAAAAACTGAAGAAAAATTTAGAAAAAAACTGAAAAAAACTGAAAAAAAAGAACTGAGAAAAAAAACTGAGAAAAAACTGACTAGAAAAACTGAGCAGAAAAATGGAGAAAAAAATATTTTTAAAAAATGAAGAAAAACGGAGGAAAAAAACTGAGAATAAAACTGAGAAAAAAAGAACTGAGGAGAAAAAGTGAGAAAAAAACTGACTAGAAAAACTGAGCAGAAAAACTGAGAAAAAAAATATTTAAAAAACGGAGAAAAAAACGGAGGAAAAAAATTGACGAGAAAAACTGAGCAGAAAAACTGAGAAAAAAAATATTTTAAAAAACTTAAAAAAAACGGAGGAAAAAAACTGAGAAGAAAACTGAGAAAAAAAGAACTGAGGAGAAAAACTGAGAAAAAAACTGACTAGAAAAACTGAGCAGAAAAACTGAGAAAAAAAATATTTAAAAAACGGAGAAAAAAAACGGAGGAAAAAAATTGACGAGAAAAACTGAGCAGAAAAACTGAGAAAAAAAATATTTAAAAAACGGAGAAAAAAAACGGAGGAAAAAAATTGACGAGAAAAACTGAGCAGAAAAACTGAGAAAAAAAATATTTAAAAAACGGAGAAAAAAAAGGAGGAAAAAAATTGACGAGAAAAACTGAGCAGAAAAACTGAGAAAAAAAATATTTAAAAAAACTGAAGAAAAACGGAGGGAAAAAACTGAGAAGAAAAACTGTGAAAAAAAGACTGAAAAAATTGAAGAAAAACTTAGAAAAAAACTGTGAAAAAAAAGAACTGAGAAAAAAAACTGAAGAAAAATTTAGCAAAAAACTGAAAAAAACTGAAAAAAAAGAACTGAGAAAAAAAACTGAGAAAAAACTGACTAGAAAAACTGAGCAGAAAAATGGAGAAAAAAATATTTTTAAAAAATGAAGAAAAACGGAGGAAAAAAACTGAGAATAAAACTGAGAAAAAAAGAACTGAGGAGAAAAAGTGAGAAAAAAACTGACTAGAAAAACTGAGCAGAAAAACTGAGAAAAAAAATATTTAAAAAACGGAGAAAAAAAACGGAGGAAAAAAATTGACGAGAAAAACTGAGCAGAAAAACTGAGAAAAAAAATATTTTAAAAAACTGAAGAAAAACGGAGGGAAAAAAACTGAGAAGAAAAACTGTGAAAAAAAGACTGAAAAAATTGAAGAAAAACTTAGAAAAAAACTGTGAAAAAAAAGAACTGAGAAAAAAAACTGAAGAAAAACGGAGGAAAAAAACTGAGAAGAAAACTGAGAAAAAAAGAACTGAGGAGAAAAACTGAGAAAAAAACTGACTAGAAAAACTGAGCAAAAAAACTGAGAAAAAAAATATTTAAAAAACGGAGAAAAAAAACGGAGGAAAAAAATTGACGAGAAAAACTGAGCAGAAAAATGGAGAAAAAAAATATTTCAAAAACTGAAGAAAAACGGAGGAAAAAAATTGACGAGAAAAACTGAGCAGAAAAACTGAGAAAAAAAATATTTAAAAAACGGAGAAAAAAGACGGAGGAAAAAAATTGACGAGAAAAACTGAGAAGAAAACTGAGAATAAAAGAACTGAGTTGAAAAACTGAGAAAAAAACTGACTAGAAAAACTGAGCAGAAAAACTGAGAAAAAAAATATTTAAAAAACGGAGAAAAAAAACGGAGGAAAAAAATTGACGAGAAAAACTGAGCAGAAAAACTGAGAAAAAAAATATTTAAAAAACGGAGAAAAAAAACGGAGGAAAAAAATTGACGAGAAAAACTGAGGAGAAAAACTGAGAAAAAAACTGACTAGAAAAACTGAGCAAAAAAACTGAGAAAAAAAATATTTAAAAAACGGAGAAAAAAAACGGAGGAAAAAAATTGACGAGAAAAACTGAGCAGAAAAACTGAGAAAAAAAATACTTAAAAAAACTGAAGAAAAACGGAGGAAAAAAACTGAGAAGAAAACTGAGCAAAAAAGAACTGAGGAGAAAAACTGAGAAAAAAACTGACTAGAAAAACTGAGCAAAAAAACTGAGAAAAAAATATTTAAAAAACGGAGAAAAAAAACGGAGGAAAAAAATTGACGAGAAAAACTGAGCAGAAAAATGGAGAAAAAAAATATTTCAAAAAACTGAAGAGAAACGGAGGAAAAAAATTGACGAGAAAAACTGAGCAGATAAACTGAGAAAAAAAATATTTAAAAAACGGAGAAAAAAAACGGAGGAAAAAAATTGACGAGAAAAACTGAGCAGAAAAACTGAGAAAAAAATTATTTAAAAAACGGAGAAAAAAAACGGAGGAAAAAAATTGACGAGAAAAACTGAGAATAAAACTGAGAAAAAAAGAACTGAGGAGAAAAACTGAGAAAAAAACTGACTAGAAAAACTGAGCAGAAAAACTGAGAAAAAAAATATTTAAAAAACGGAGAAAAAAAACGGAGGAAAAAAATTGACGAGAAAAACTGAGCAGAAAAACTGAGAAAAAAAATATTTAAAAAACGGAGAAAAAAAACGGAGGAAAAAAATTGACGAGAAAAACTGAGCAGAAAAACTGAGAAAAAAACTGACTAGAAAAACTGAGCAAAAAAACTGAGAAAAAAATTATTTAAAAAACGGAGAAAAAAAACGGAGGAAAAAAATTGACGAGAAAAACTGAGCAGAAAAACTGAGAAAAAAAATATTTAAAAAACGGAGAAAAAAAACGGAGGAAAAAAATTGACGAGAAAAACTGAGAATAAAACTGAGAAAAAAAGAACTGAGGAGAAAAACTGAGAAAAAAACTGACTAGAAAAACTGAGCAGAAAAAATGAGAAAAAAAATATTTAAAAAACGGAGAAAAAAAACGGAGGAAAAAAATTGACGAGAAAAACTGAGCAGAAAAACTGAGAAAAAAAATATTTAAAAAAACTGAAGAAAAACGGAGGAAAAAAACTGAGAAGAAAACTGAGAAAAAAAGAACTGAGGAGAAAAACTGAGAAAAAAACTGACTAGAAAAACTGAGCAGAAAAACTGAGAAAAAAAATATTTAAAAAACAGAGAAAAAAAACGGAGGAAAAAAATTGACGAGAAAAACTGAGCAGAAAAACTGAGAAAAAAAATATTTAAAAAACAGAGAAAAAAAACGGAGGAAAAAAATTGACGAGAAAAACTGAGCAGAAAAACTGAGAAAAAAAATATTTTAAAAAACGGAGAAAAAAAACTGAGGAAAAAAATTGACGAGAAAAACTGAGCAGAAAAACTGAGAAAAAAAATACTTAAAAAAACTGAAGAAAAACAGAGAAAAAAACTGAGAAGAAAACTGAGAAAAAAAGAACTGAGGAGAAAAACTGAGAAAAAAAATATTTAAAAAACGGAGAAAAAAAACGGAGGAAAAAAATTGACGAGAAAAACTGAGAAGAAAACTGAGAAAAAAAGAACTGAGTTGAAAAACTGAGAAAAAAACTGACTAGAAAAACTGAGCAGAAAAACTGAGAAAAAAAATATTTAGAAAACGGAGAAAAAAAACGGAGGAAAAAAATTGACGAGAAAAACTGAGCAGAAAAACTGAGAAAAAAAATATTTAAAAAACGGAGAAAAAAAACGGAGGAAAAAAATTGACGAGAAAAACTGAGGAGAAAAACTGAGAAAAAAACTGACTAGAAAAACTGAGCAAAAAAACTGAGAAAAAAAATATTTAAAAAACGGAGAAAAAAAACGGAGGAAAAAAATTGACGAGAAAAACTGAGCAGAAAAACTGAGAAAAAAAATACTTAAAAAAACTGAAGAAAAACAGAGAAAAAAACTGAGAAGAAAACTGAGAAAAAAAGAACTGAGGAGAAAAACTGATAACAAAACTGACTAGAAAAACTGAGCAGAAAAACTGAGAAAAAAAATATTTAAAAAACGGAGAAAAAAAACGGAGGAAAAAAATTGACGAGAAAAACTGAGCAGAAAAACTGAGAAAAAAAATATTTAAAAAACGGAGAAAAAAAACGGAGGAAAAAAATTGACGAGAAAAACTGAGCAGAAAAACTGAGAAAAAAAATATTTAAAAAAACTGAAGAAAAACGGAGGGAAAAAAACTGAGAAGAAAAACTGTGAAAAAAAGACTGAAAAAATTGAAGAAAAACTTAGAAAAAAACTGTGAAAAAAAAGAACTGAGAAAAAAAACTGAAGAAAAACGGAGGAAAAAAACTGAGAAGAAAACTGAGAAAAAAAAAACTGAGGAGAAAAACTGAGAAAAAAACTGACTAGAAAAACTGAGCAAAAAAACTGAGAAAAAAAATATTTAAAAAACGGAGAAAAAAAACGGAGGAAAAAAATTGACGAGAAAAACTGAGCAGAAAAACTGAGAAAAAAAATACTTAAAAAAACTGAAGAAAAACGGAGGAAAAAAACTGAGAAGAAAACTGAGAAAAAAAGAACTGAGGAGAAAAACTGATAAAAAAAACTGACTAGAAAAACTGAGCAGAAAAACTGAGAAAAAAAATATTTAAAAAACGGAGAAAAAAAACGGAGGAAAAAAATTGACGAGAAAAACTGAGCAGAAAAACTGAGAAAAAAAATATTTAAAAAACGGAGAAAAAAAACGGAGGAAAAAAATTGACGAGAAAAACTGAGCAGAAAAACTGAGAAAAAAAATATTTAAAAAAACTGAAGAAAAACGGAGGGAAAAAAACTGAGAAGAAAAACTGTGAAAAAAAGACTGAAAAAATTGAAGAAAAACTTAGAAAAAAACTGTGAAAAAAAAGAACTGAGAAAAAAAACTGAAGAAAAACGGAGGAAAAAAACTGAGAAGAAAACTGAGAAAAAAAGAACTGAGGAGAAAAACTGAGAAAAAAACTGACTAGAAAAACTGAGCAAAAAAACTGAGAAAAAAAATATTTAAAAAACGGAGAAAAAAAACGGAGGAAAAAAATTGACGTGAAAAACTGAGCAGAAAAATGGAGAAAAAAAATATTTCAAAAAACTGAAGAGAAACGGAGGAAAAAAATTGACGAGAAAAACTGAGCAGATAAACTGAGAAAAAAAATATTTAAAAAACGGAGAAAAAAAACGGAGGAAAAAAATTGACGAGAAAAACTGAGCAGAAAAACTGAGAAAAAAATTATTTAAAAAACGGAGAAAAAAAACGGAGGAAAAAAATTGACGAGAAAAACTGAGAATAAAACTGAGAAAAAAAGAACTGAGGAGAAAAACTGAGAAAAAAACTGACTAGAAAAACTGAGCAGAAAAACTGAGAAAAAAAATATTTAAAAAACGGAGAAAAAAAACGGAGGAAAAAAATTGACGAGAAAAACTGAGCAGAAAAACTGAGAAAAAAAATATTTAAAAAACGGAGAAAAAAAACGGAGGAAAAAAATTGACGAGAAAAACTGAGCAGAAAAACTGAGAATAAAACTGACTAGAAAAACTGAGCAAAAAAACTGAGAAAAAAAATATTTAAAAAACGGAGAAAAAAAACGGAGGAAAAAAATTGACGAGAAAAACTGAGCAGAAAAACTGAGAAAAAAATATTTTAAAAACGGAGAAAAAAAACGGAGGAAAAAAATTGACGAGAAAAACTGAGAATAAAACTGAGAAAAAAAGAACTGAGGAGAAAAACTGAGAAAAAAACTGACTAGAAAAACTGAGCAGAAAAACTGAGAAAAAAAATATTTAAAAAACGGAGAAAAAAAACGGAGGAAAAAAATTGACGAGAAAAACTGAGCAGAAAAACTGAGAAAAAAAATATTTAAAAAATGGAGAAAAAAAACGGAGGAAAAAAATTGACGAGAAAAACTGAGGAGAAAAACTGAGAAAAAAACTGACTAGAAAAACTGAGCAAAAAAACTGAGAAAAAAAATATTTAAAAAACGGAGAAAAAAAACGGAGGAAAAAAATTGACGAGAAAAACTGAGAATAAAACTGAGAAAAAAAGAACTGAGGAGAAAAACTGAGAAAAAAACTGACTAGAAAAACTGAGCAGAAAAACTGAGAAAAAAAATATTTTAAAAACGGAGAAAAAAAACGGAGGAAAAAAATTGACGAGAAAAACTGAGCAGAAAAACTGAGAAAAAAAATATTTAAAAAACGGAGAAAAAAAACGGAGGAAAAAAATTGACGAGAAAAACTGAGCAGAAAAACTGAGAAAAAAAATATTTAAAAAAACTGAAGAAAAACGGAGGGAAAAAACTGAGAAGAAAAACTGTGAAAAAAAGACTGAAAAAATTGAAGAAAAACTTAGAAAAAAACTGTGAAAAAAAAGAACTGAGAAAAAACACTGAAGAAAAATTTAGAAAAAAACTGAAAAAAACTGAAAAAAAAGAACTGAGAAAAAAAACTGAGATAAAACTGACTAGAAAAACTGAGCAGAAAAATGGAGAAAAAAATATTTTAAAAAAATGAAGAAAAACGGAGGAAAAAAACTGAGAATAAAACTGAGAAAAAAAGAACTGAGGAGAAAAACTGAGAAAAAAACTGACTAGAAAAACTGAGCAGAAAAACTGAGAAAAAAAATATTTAAAAAACAGAGAAAAAAAACGGAGGAAAAAAATTGACGAGAAAAACTGAGCAGAAAAACTGAGAAAAAAAATATTTAAAAAACAGAGAAAAAAAACGGAGGAAAAAAATTGACGAGAAAAACTGAGCAGAAAAACTGAGAAAAAAAATATTTTAAAAAACGGAGAAAAAAAACTGAGGAAAAAAATTGACGAGAAAAACTGAGCAGAAAAACTGAGAAAAAAAATACTTAAAAAAACTGAAGAAAAACAGAGAAAAAAACTGAGAAGAAAACTGAGAAAAAAAGAACTGAGGAGAAAAACTGAGAAAAAAAATATTTAAAAAACGGAGAAAAAAAACGGAGGAAAAAAATTGACGAGAAAAACTGAGAAGAAAACTGAGAAAAAAAGAACTGAGTTGAAAAACTGAGAAAAAAACTGACTAGAAAAACTGAGCAGAAAAACTGAGAAAAAAAATATTTAGAAAACGGAGAAAAAAAACGGAGGAAAAAAATTGACGAGAAAAACTGAGCAGAAAAACTGAGAAAAAAAATATTTAAAAAACGGAGAAAAAAAACGGAGGAAAAAAATTGACGAGAAAAACTGAGGAGAAAAACTGAGAAAAAAACTGACTAGAAAAACTGAGCAAAAAAACTGAGAAAAAAAATATTTAAAAAACGGAGAAAAAAAACGGAGGAAAAAAATTGACGAGAAAAACTGAGCAGAAAAACTGAGAAAAAAAATACTTAAAAAAACTGAAGAAAAACAGAGAAAAAAACTGAGAAGAAAACTGAGAAAAAAAGAACTGAGGAGAAAAACTGATAACAAAACTGACTAGAAAAACTGAGCAGAAAAACTGAGAAAAAAAATATTTAAAAAACGGAGAAAAAAAACGGAGGAAAAAAATTGACGAGAAAAACTGAGCAGAAAAACTGAGAAAAAAAATATTTAAAAAACGGAGAAAAAAAACGGAGGAAAAAAATTGACGAGAAAAACTGAGCAGAAAAACTGAGAAAAAAAATATTTAAAAAAACTGAAGAAAAACGGAGGGAAAAAAACTGAGAAGAAAAACTGTGAAAAAAAGACTGAAAAAATTGAAGAAAAACTTAGAAAAAAACTGTGAAAAAAAAGAACTGAGAAAAAAAACTGAAGAAAAACGGAGGAAAAAAACTGAGAAGAAAACTGAGAAAAAAAAAACTGAGGAGAAAAACTGAGAAAAAAACTGACTAGAAAAACTGAGCAGAAAAACTGAGAAAAAAAATATTTAAAAAACGGAGAAAAAAAACGGAAGAAAAAAATTGACGAGAAAAACTGAGCAGAAAAACTGAGAAAAAAAATATTTAAAAAAACTGAAGAAAAACGGAGGAAAAAAACTGAGAAGAAAACTGAGAAAAAAAGAACTGAGGAGAAAAACTGAGAAAAAAACTGACTAGAAAAACTGAGCAGAAAAACTGAGAAAAAAAATATTTAAAAAACGGAGAAAAAAAACGGAGGAAAAAAATTGACGAGAAAAACTGAGCAGAAAAACTGAGAAAAAAAATATTTAAAAAACGGAGAAAAAAAACGGAGGAAAAAAATTGACGAGAAAAACTGAGCAGAAAAACTGAGAAAAAAAATATTTTAAAAAACTGAAGAAAAACGGAGGGAAAAAAACTGAGAAGAAAAACTGTGAAAAAAAGACTCAAAGAATTGAAGAAAAACTTAGAAAAAAACTGTGAAAAAAAAGAACTGAGAAAAAAAACTGAAGAAAAACGGAGGAAAAAAACTGAGAAGAAAACTGAGAAAAAAAGAACTGAGGAGAAAAACTGAGAAAAAAACTGACTAGAAAAACTGAGCAAAAAAACTGAGAAAAAAAATATTTAAAAAACGGAGAAAAAAAACGGAGGAAAAAAATTGACGAGGAAAACTGAGCAGAAAAATGGAGAAAAAAAATATTTCAAAAAACTGAAGAAAAACGGAGGAAAAAAATTGACGAGAAAAACTGAGCAGAAAAACTGAGAAAAAAAATATTTAAAAAACAGAGAAAAAAAACGGAGGAAATAAATTGACGAGAAAAACTGAGAAGAAAACTGAGAAAAAAAGAACTGAGGAGAAAAACTGAGAAAAAAAACTGACTAGAAAAACTGAGCAGAAAAACTGAGAAAAAAAATATTTAAAAAACGGAGAAAAAAAACGGAGGAAAAAAATTGACGAGAAAAACTGAGCAGAAAAACTGAGAAAAAAAATATTTAAAAAACGGAGAAAAAAAACGGAGGAAAAAAATTGACGTGAAAAACTGAGGAGAAAAACTGAGAAAAAAACTGACTAGAAAAACTGAGCAAAAAAACTGAGAAAAAAAATATTTAAAAAACGGAGAAAAAAAACGGAGGAAAAAAATTGACGAGAAAAACTGAGAAGAAAACTGAGAAAAAAAGAACTGAGGAGAAAAACTGAGAAAAAAACTGACGAGAAAAACTGAGCAGAAAAACTGAGAAAAAAAATATTTAAAAAACGGAGAAAAAAAACGGAGGAAAAAAATTGACGAGAAAAACTGAGCAGAAAAATGGAGAAAAAAAATATTTCAAAAAACTGAAGAAAAACGGAGGAAAAAAATTGACGAGAAAAACTGAGCAGAAAAACTGAGAATAAAAATATTTAAAAAACGGAGAAAAAAAACGGAGGAAAAAAATTGACGAGAAAAACTGAGAATAAAACTGAGAAAAAAAGAACTGAGGAGAAAAACTGAGAAAAAAATTGACGAGAAAAACTGAGCAGAAAAACTGAGAAAAAAAATATTTAAAAAACGGAGAAAAAAAACGGAGGAAAAAAATTGACGAGAAAAACTGAGCAGAAAAACTGAGAAAAAAAATATTTAAAAAACGGAGAAAAAAAACGGAGGAAAAAAATTGACGAGAAAAACTGAGCAGAAAAACTGAGAAAAAAAATATTTAAAAAACGGAGAAAAAAAACGGAGGAAAAAAATTGACGAGAAAAACTGAGAAGAAAACTGAGAAAAAAAGAACTGAGGAGAAAAACTGAGAAAAAAACTGACTAGAAAAACTGAGCAGAAAAACTGAGAAAAAAAATATTTAAAAAACGGAGAAAAAAAACGGAGGAAAAAAATTGACGAGAAAAACTGAGCAGAAAAACTGAGAAAAAAAATATTTAAAAAACGGAGAAAAAAAACGGAGGAAAAAAATTGACGAGAAAAACTGAGGAGAAAAACTGAGAAAAAAACTGACTAGAAAAACTGAGCAAAAAAACTGAGAAAAAAAATATTTAAAAAACGGAGAAAAAAAATTGACGAGAAAAACTGAGCAGAAAAATGGAGAAAAAAAATATTTAAAAAAACTGAAGAGAAACGGAGGAAAAAAATTGGCGAGAAAAACTGAGCAGAAAAACTGAGAAAAAAAATATTTAAAAAACGGAGAAAAAAAATGGAGGAAAAAAATTGACGAGAAAAACTGAGAAGAAAACTGAGAAAAAAAGAACTGAGGAGAAAAACTGAGAAAAAAACTGACGAGAAAAACTGAGCAGAAAAACTGAGAAAAAAAATATTTAAAAAAACTGAAGAAAAACGGAGGGAAAAAAACTGAGAAGAAAAACTGTGAAAAAAAGACTGAAAAAATTGAAGAAAAACTTAGAAAAAAACTGTGAAAAAAAAGAACTGAGAAAAAAAACTGAAGAAAAACGGAGGAAAAAAACTGAGAAGAAAACTGAGAAAAAAAGAACTGAGGAGAAAAACTGAGAAAAAAACTGACTAGAAAAACTGAGCAAAAAAACTGACGAGAAAAACTGAGCAGAAAAACTGAGAAAAAAAATATTTCAAAAAACTGAAGAAAAACGGAGGAAAAAAATTGACGAGAAAAACTGAGAAGAAAACTGAGAAAAAAAGAACTGAGGAGAAAAACTGAGAAAAAAACTGACGAGAAAAACTGAGCAGAAAAACTGAGAAAAAAAATATTTCAAAAAACTGAAGAAAAACGGAGGAAAAAAATTGACGAGAAAAACTGAGCAGGAAAACTGAGAAAAAAATTATTTAAAAAACGGAGAAAAAAAACGGAGGAAAAAAATTGACGAGAAAAACTGAGAATAAAACTGAGAAAAAAAGAACTGAGGAGAAAAACTGAGAAAAAAACTGACTAGAAAAACTGAGCAGAAAAACTGAGAAAAAAAATATTTAAAAAACGGAGAAAAAAAACGGAGGAAAAAAATTGACGAGAAAAACTGAGCAGAAAAACTGAGAAAAAAAATATTTAAAAAACGGAGAAAAAAAACGGAGGAAAAAAATTGACGAGAAAAACTGAGAAGAAAACTGAGAAAAAAAGAACTGAGGAGAAAAACTGAGAAAAAAACTGACTAGAAAAACTGAGCAGAAAAACTGAGAAAAAAAATATTTAAAAAACGGAGAAAAAAAACGGAGGAAAAAAATTGACGAGAAAAACTGAGCAGAAAAACTGAGAAAAAAAATATTTAAAAAACGGAGAAAAAAAACGGAGGAAAAAAATTGACGAGAAAAACTGAGCAGAAAAACTGAGAAAAAAAATATTTAAAAAAACTGAAGAAAAACGGAGGGAAAAAACTGAGAAGAAAAACTGTGAAAAAAAGACTGAAAAAATTGAAGAAAAACTTAGAAAAAAACTGTGAAAAAAAAGAACTGAGAAAAAACACTGAAGAAAAATTTAGAAAAAAACTGAAAAAAACTGAAAAAAAGAACTGAGAAAAAAAACTGAGATAAAACTGACTAGAAAAACTGAGCAGAAAAATGGAGAAAAAAATATTTTAAAAAAATGAAGAAAAACGGAGGAAAAAAACTGAGAATAAAACTGAGAAAAAAAGAACTGAG
The DNA here is from genome assembly GCF_044704955.1 of Pristiophorus japonicus. NCBI lineage: Eukaryota > Metazoa > Chordata > Chondrichthyes > Pristiophoridae > Pristiophorus > Pristiophorus japonicus. The sequence goes on from NC_092005.1 coordinate 10,946,173, forward strand.
GAGAAAAACTGAGAAAAAAACTGACTAGAAAAACTGAGCAGAAAAACTGAGAAAAAAAATATTTAAAAAACGGAGAAAAAAAACGGAAGAAAAAAATTGACGAGAAAAACTGAGCAGAAAAACTGAGAAAAAAAATATTTAAAAAAACTGAAGAAAAACGGAGGAAAAAAACTGAGAAGAAAACTGAGAAAAAAAGAACTGAGGAGAAAAACTGAGAAAAAAACTGACTAGAAAAACTGAGCAGAAAAACTGAGAAAAAAAATATTTAAAAAACGGAGAAAAAAAACGGAGGAAAAAAATTGACGAGAAAAACTGAGCAGAAAAACTGAGAAAAAAAATATTTAAAAAACGGAGAAAAAAAACGGAGGAAAAAAATTGACGAGAAAAACTGAGCAGAAAAACTGAGAAAAAAAATATTTTAAAAAACTGAAGAAAAACGGAGGGAAAAAAACTGAGAAGAAAAACTGTGAAAAAAAGACTCAAAGAATTGAAGAAAAACTTAGAAAAAAACTGTGAAAAAAAAGAACTGAGAAAAAAAACTGAAGAAAAACGGAGGAAAAAAACTGAGAAGAAAACTGAGAAAAAAAGAACTGAGGAGAAAAACTGAGAAAAAAACTGACTAGAAAAACTGAGCAAAAAAACTGAGAAAAAAAATATTTAAAAAACGGAGAAAAAAAACGGAGGAAAAAAATTGACGAGGAAAACTGAGCAGAAAAATGGAGAAAAAAAATATTTCAAAAAACTGAAGAAAAACGGAGGAAAAAAATTGACGAGAAAAACTGAGCAGAAAAACTGAGAAAAAAAATATTTAAAAAACAGAGAAAAAAAACGGAGGAAATAAATTGACGAGAAAAACTGAGAAGAAAACTGAGAAAAAAAGAACTGAGGAGAAAAACTGAGAAAAAAAACTGACTAGAAAAACTGAGCAGAAAAACTGAGAAAAAAAATATTTAAAAAACGGAGAAAAAAAACGGAGGAAAAAAATTGACGAGAAAAACTGAGCAGAAAAACTGAGAAAAAAAATATTTAAAAAACGGAGAAAAAAAACGGAGGAAAAAAATTGACGTGAAAAACTGAGGAGAAAAACTGAGAAAAAAACTGACTAGAAAAACTGAGCAAAAAAACTGAGAAAAAAAATATTTAAAAAACGGAGAAAAAAAACGGAGGAAAAAAATTGACGAGAAAAACTGAGAAGAAAACTGAGAAAAAAAGAACTGAGGAGAAAAACTGAGAAAAAAACTGACGAGAAAAACTGAGCAGAAAAACTGAGAAAAAAAATATTTAAAAAACGGAGAAAAAAAACGGAGGAAAAAAATTGACGAGAAAAACTGAGCAGAAAAATGGAGAAAAAAAATATTTCAAAAAACTGAAGAAAAACGGAGGAAAAAAATTGACGAGAAAAACTGAGCAGAAAAACTGAGAATAAAAATATTTAAAAAACGGAGAAAAAAAACGGAGGAAAAAAATTGACGAGAAAAACTGAGAATAAAACTGAGAAAAAAAGAACTGAGGAGAAAAACTGAGAAAAAAATTGACGAGAAAAACTGAGCAGAAAAACTGAGAAAAAAAATATTTAAAAAACGGAGAAAAAAAACGGAGGAAAAAAATTGACGAGAAAAACTGAGCAGAAAAACTGAGAAAAAAAATATTTAAAAAACGGAGAAAAAAAACGGAGGAAAAAAATTGACGAGAAAAACTGAGGAGAAAAACTGAGAAAAAAACTGACTAGAAAAACTGAGCAAAAAAACTGAGAAAAAAAATATTTAAAAAACGGAGGAGAAAAATTGACGAGAAAAACTGAGAATAAAACTGAGAAAAAAAGAACTGAGGAGAAAAACTGAGAAAAAAACTGACTAGAAAAACTGAGCAGAAAAACTGAGAAAAAAAATATTTAAAAAACGGAGAAAAAAAACGGAGGAATAAAATTGACGAGAAAAACTGAGCAGAAAAACTGAGAAAAAAAAATTTAAAAAACGGAGAAAAAAAACGGAGGAAACAAATTGACGAGAAAAACTGAGCAGAAAAACTGAGAAAAAAACGATTTTAAAAAACTGAAGAAAAACGGAGGGAAAAAACTGAGAAGAAAAACTGTGAAAAAAAGACTGAAAAAATTGAAGAAAAACTTAGAAAAAAACTGTGAAAAAAAAGAACTGAGAAAAAAAACTGAAGAAAAATTTAGAAAAAAACTGAAAAAAACTGAAAAAAAAGAACTGAGAAAAAAAACTGAGAAAAAACTGACTAGAAAAACTGAGCAGAAAAATGGAGAAAAAAATGTTTTAAAAAACTGAAGAAAAACGGAGGAAAAAAACTGAGAAGAAAACTGAGAAAAAAAGAACTGAGGAGAAAAACTGAGAAAAAAACTGATTGGAAAAACTGAGTAAAAAAACTGAAAAAAAAAATATTTAACAAACGGAGAAAAAAAACGGAGGAAAAAAATTGACGAGAAAAACTGAGCAGAAAAATGGAGAAAAAAAATATTTTAAAAAACTGAAGAAAAACGAAGGAAAAAAATTGACGAGAAAAACTGAGCAGAAAAACTGAGAAAAAAAATATTTAAAAAATGGAGAAAAAAAACGGAGGAAAAAAATTGACGAGAAAAACTGAGAAGAAAACTGAGAAAAAAAGAACTGAGGAGAAAAACTGAGAAAAAAACTGACTAGAAAAACTGAGCAGAAAAACTGAGAAAAAAAATATTTAATAAACGGAGAAAAAAAACGGAGGAAAAAAATTGACGAGAAAAACTGAGCAGAAAAACTGAGCAGAAAAACTGAGAAAAAAAATATTTAAAAAACGGAGAAAAAAAACGGAGGAAAAAAAGAACTGAGAAGAAAAACTGAGAAAAAAACTGACTAGAAAAACTGAGCAGAAAAACTGAGAAAAAAAATATTTAAAAAACGGAGAAGAAAAACTCAGAAAAAAAATTGACGAGAAAAACTGAGCAGAAAAACTGAGAAAAAAAATATTTAAAAAACGGAGAAATAAAACGGAGGAAAAAAATTGACGAGAAAAACTGAGCAGAAAAACTGAGAAAAAAAATATTTTAAAAAACTGAAGAAAAACGGAGGAAAAAAACTGAGAAGAAAACTGAGAAAAAAAGAACTGAGGAGAAAAACTGAGAAAAAAACTGACTAGAAAAACTGAGCAAAAAAACTGAGAAAAAAAATATTTAAAAAACGGAGAAAAAAAACGGAGGAAAAAAATTGACGAGAAAAACTGAGCAGAAAAATGGAGAAAAAAAATATTTCAAAAAACTGAAGAAAAACGGAGGAAAAAAACTGAGAAGCAAACTGAGAAAAAAAGAACTGAGGAGAAAAACTGAGAAAAAAACTGACTAGAAAAACTGAGCAGAAAAACTGAGAAAAAAAATATTTAAAATACGGAGAAAAAAAACGGAGGAAAAAAATTGACGAGAAGAACTGAGAAGAAAACTGAGAAAAAAAGAACTGAGGAGAAAAACTGAGAAAAAAACTGACTAGAAAAACTGAGCAGAAAAACTGAGAAAAAAAATATTTAAAAAACGGAGAAAAAAAACGGAGGAAAAAAATTGACGAGAAAAACTAAGCAGAAAAATGGAGAAAAAAAATATTTTAAAAAACTGAAGAAAAACGGAGGAAAAAAATTGACGAGAAAAACTGAGCAGAAAAACTGAGAAAAAAAAGATTTAAAAAACGGAGAAAAAAAGCGGAGGAAAAAAATTGAAGAGAAAAACTGAGAAGAAAACTGAGAAAAAAAGAACTGAGGAGAAAAACTGAGAAAAAAACTGACTAGAAAAACTGAGCAGAAAAACTGAGAAAAAAAATATTTAAAAAAACGGAGAAAAAAAACGGAGGAAAAAAATTGACGAGAAAAACTGAGCAGAAAAACTGAGAAAAAAAATATTTAAAAAACGGAGAAAAAAAACGAAGGAAAAAAATTGACGAGAAAAACTGAGCAGAAAAACTGAGAAAAAAAATATTTAAAAAAACTGAAGAAAAACGGAGGGAAAAAACTGAGAAGAAAAACTGAAAAAAAGACTGAAAAAATTGAAGAAAAACTTAGAAAAAAACTGTGAAAAAAAAGAACTGAGAAAAAAAACTGAAGAAAAACGGAGGAAAAAAACTGAGAAGAAAACTGAGAAAAAAAGAACTGAGGAGAAAAACTGATTGGAAAAACTGAGTAAAAAAACTGAAAAAAAAAATATTTAAAAAACGGAGAAAAAAAACGGAGGAAAAAAATTGACGAGAAAAACTGAGCAGAAAAATGGAGAAAAAAAATATTTTAAAAAACTGAAGAAAAACGGAGGAAAAAAATTGACGAGAAAAACTGAGCAGAAAAACTGAGAAAAAAAATATTTAAAAAACGGAGAAAAAAAACGGAGCAAAAAAATTGACGAGAAAAACTGAGAAGAAAACTGATAAAAAAAGAACTGAGGAGAAAAACTGAGAAAAAAACTGACTAGAAAAACTGAGCAGAAAAACTGAGAAAAAAAATATTTAAAAAACGGAGAAAAAAAACGGAGGAAAAAAATTGACAAGAAAAACTGAGCAGAAAAACTGAGAAAAAAAAATTTTAAAAACGGAGAAAAAAAACGGAGGAAACAAATTGACGAGAAAAACTGAGCAGAAAAACTGAGAAAAAAACTATTTTAAAAAACTGAAGAAAAACGGAGGGAAAAAACTGAGAAGAAAAACTGTGAAAAAAAGACTGAAAAAATTGAAGAAAAACTTAGAAAAAAACTGTGAAAAAAAAGAACTGAGAAAAAAAACTGAAGAAAAATTTAGAAAAAAACTGAAAAAAACTGAAAAAAAAGAACTGAGAAAAAAAACTGAGAAAAAACTGACTAGAAAAACTGAGCAGAAAAATGGAGAAAAAAATATTTTAAAAAACTGAAGAAAAACGGAGGAAAAAAACTGAGAAGAAAACTGAGAAAAAAAGAACTGAGGAGAAAAACTGAGAAAAAAACTGATTGGAAAAACTGAGTAAAAAAACTGAAAAAAAAAATATTTAACAAACGGCGAAAAAAAACGGAGGAAAAAAATTGACGAGAAAAACTGAGCAGAAAAATGGAGAAAAAAAATATTTTAAAAAACTGAAGAAAAACGGAGGAAAAAAATTGACGAGAAAAACTGAGCAGAAAAACTGAGAAAAAAAATATTTAAAAAATGGAGAAAAAAAACGGAGGAAAAAAATTGACGAGAAAAACTGAGAGGAAAACTGAGAAAAAAAGAACTGAGGAGAAAAACTGAGAAAAAAAACTGACTAGAAAAACTGAGCAGAAAAACTGAGAAAAAAAATATTTAAAAAACGGAGAAAAAAAACGGAGGAAAAAATTGACGAGAAAAACTGAGCAGAAAAACTGAGAAAAAAAATATTTAAAAAACGGAGAAAAAAAACGGAGGAAAAAAATTGACGAGAAAAACTGAGCAGAAAAACTGAGAAAAAAAATATTTAAAAAAACTGAAGAAAAACGGAGGGAAAAAACTGAGAAGAAAAACTGTGAAAAAAAGACTGAAAAAATTGAAGAAAAACTTAGAAAAAAACTGTGAAAAAAAAGAACTGAGAAAAAAAACTGAAGAAAAATTTAGAAAAAAACTGAAAAAAACTGAAAAAAAAGAACTGAGAAAAAAAACTGAGAAAAAACTGACTAGAAAAACTGAGCAGAAAAATGGAGAAAAAAATATATTAAAAAACTGAAGAAAAACGGAGGAAAAAAACTGAGAAGAAAACTGAGAAAAAAAGAACTGAGGGGAAAAACTGAGAAAAAAACTGATTGGAAAAACTGAGTAAAAAAACTGAAAAAAAAAATATTTAACAAACGGCGAAAAAAAACGGAGGAAAAAAATTGACGAGAAAAACTGAGCAGAAAAATGGAGAAAAAAAATATTTTAAAAAACTGAAGAAAAACGGAGGAGAAAAATTGACGAGAAAAACTGAGCAGAAAAACTGAGAAAAAAATATTTAAAAAATGGAGAAAAAAAACGGAGGAAAAAAATTGACGAGAAAAACTGAGAGGAAAACTGAGAAAAAAAGAACTGAGGAGAAAAACTGAGAAAAAAACTGACTAGAAAAACTGAGCAGAAAAACTGAGAAAAAAAATATTTAAAAAACGGAGAAAAAAAACGGAGGAAAAAAATTGAAGAGAAAAACTGAGAAGAAAACTGAGAAAAAAAGAACTGAGGAGAAAAACTGAGAAAAAAACTGACTAGAAAAACTGAGCAGAAAAACTGAGAAAAAAAATATTTAAAAAACGGAAAAAACTGAGAAGAAAAACTGTGAAAAAAAGACTAAAAAAATTGAAGAAAAACTTAGAAAAAAACTGTGAAAAAAAAGAACTGAGAAAAAAAACTGAAGAAAAACGGAGGAAAAAAACTGAGAAGAAAACTGAGAAAAAAAGAACTGAGGAGAAAAACTGATTGGAAAAACTGAGTAAAAAAACTGAAAAAAAAAATATTTAAAAAACGGAGAAAAAAAACGGAGGAAAAAAATTGACGAGAAAAACTGAGCAGAAAAATGGAGAAAAAAAATATTTTAAAAAACTGAAGAAAAACGGAGGAAAAAAATTGACGAGAAAAACTGAGCAGAAAAACTGAGAAAAAAAATATTTAAAAAACGGAGAAAAAAAACGGAGCAAAAAAATTGACGAGAAAAACTGAGAAGAAAACTGAGAAAAAAAGAACTGAGGAGAAAAACTGAGAAAAAAACTGACTAGAAAAACTGAGCAGAAAAACTGAGAAAAAAAAATTTAAAAAACGGAGAAAAAAAACGGAGGAAACAAATTGACGAGAAAAACTGAGCAGAAAAACTGAGAAAAAAACTATTTTAAAAAACTGAAGAAAAACGGAGGGAAAAAACTGAGAAGAAAACTGAGAAAAAAAGAACTGAGGAGAAAAACTGAGAAAAAAACTGATTGGAAAAACTGAGTAAAAAAACTGAAAAAAAATATTTAACAAACGGAGAAAAAAAACGGAGGAAAAAAATTGACGAGAAAAACTGAGCGGAAAACTGAGAAAAAAAGAACTGAGGAGAAAAACTGAGAAAAAAACTGACTAGAAAAACTGAGCAGAAAAACTGAGAAAAAAAATATTTAAAAAACGGAGAAAAAAAACGGAGGAAAAAAATTGACAAGAAAAACTGAGCAGAAAAACTGAGAAAAAAAAATTTAAAAAACGGAGAAAAAAAACGGAGGAAACAAATTGACGAGAAAAACTGAGCAGAAAAACTGAGAAAAAAACTATTTTAAAAAACTGAAGAAAAACGGAGGGAAAAAACTGAGAAGAAAAACTGTGAAAAAAAGACTGAAAAAATTGAAGAAAAACTTAGAAAAAAACTGTGAAAAAAAAGAACTGAGAAAAAAAACTGAAGAAAAATTTAGAAAAAAACTGAAAAAAACTGAAAAAAAAGAACTGAGAAAAAAAACTGAGAAAAAACTGACTAGAAAAACTGAGCAGAAAAATGGAGAAAAAAATATTTTAAAAAACTGAAGAAAAACGGAGGAGAAAAACTGAGAAAAAAACTGATTGGAAAAACTGAGTAAAAAAACTGAAAAAAAAAATATTTAACAAACGGCGAAAAAAAACGGAGGAAAAAAATTGACGAGAAAAACTGAGCAGAAAAATGGAGAAAAAAAATATTTTAAAAAACTGAAGAAAAACGGAGGAAAAAAATTGACGAGAAAAACTGAGCAGAAAAACTGAGAAAAAAAATATTTAAAAAATGGAGAAAAAAAACGGAGGGAAAAAATTGACGAGAAAAACTGAGAGGAAAACTGAGAAAAAAAGAACTGAGGAGAAAAACTGAGAAAAAAACTGACTAGAAAAACTGAGCAGAAAAACTGAGAAAAAAAATATTTAAAAAACGGAGAAAAAAAACGGAGGAAAAAAATTGACGAGAAAAACTGAGCAGAAAAACTGAGAAAAAAAATATTTAAAAAACGGAGAAAAAAAACGGAGGAAAAAAATTGAAGAGAAAAACTGAGAAGAAAACTGAGAAAAAAAGAACTGAGGAGAAAAACTGAGAAAAAAACTGACTAGAAAAACTGAGCAGAAAAACTGAGAAAAAAAATATTTAAAAAACGGAGAAAAAAAACGGAGGAAAAAAATTGACGAGAAAAACTGAGCAGAAAAACTGAGAAAAAAAATATTTAAAAAACGGAGAAAAAAAACGGAGGAAAAAATTGACGAGAAAAACTGAGCAGAAAAACTGAGAAAAAAAATATTTAAAAAAACTGAAGAAAAACGGAGGGAAAAAACTGAGAAGAAAAACTGTGAAAAAAAGACTGAAAAAATTGAAGAAAAACTTAGAAAAAAACTGTGAAAAAAAAGAACTGAGAAAAAAAACTGAAGAAAAATTTAGAAAAAAACTGAAAAAAACTGAAAAAAAAGAACTGAGAAAAAAAACTGAGAAAAAACTGACTAGAAAAACTGAGCAGAAAAATGGAGAAAAAAATATTTTAAAAAACTGAAGAAAAACGGAGGAAAAAAACTGAGAAGAAAACTGAGAAAAAAAGAACTGAGGAGAAAAACTGAGAAAAAAACTGATTGGAAAAACTGAGTAAAAAAACTGAAAAAAAATATTTAACAAACGGAGAAAAAAAACGGAGGAAAAAAATTGACGAGAAAAACTGAGCGGAAAACTGAGAAAAAAAGAACTGAGGAGAAAAACTGAGAAAAAAACTGACTAGAAAAACTGAGCAGAAAAACTGAGAAAAAAAATATTTAAAAAACGGAGAAAAAAAACGGAGGAAAAAAATTGACGAGAAAAACTGAGCAGAAAAACTGAGAAAAAAAATATTTAAAAAACGGAGAAAAAAAACGGAGGAAAAAAATTGACGAGAAAAACTGAGCAGAAAAACTGAGAAAAAAAATATTTAAAAAAACTGAAGAAAAACGGAGGGAAAAAACTGAGAAGAAAAACTGTGAAAAAAAGACTGAAAAAATTGAAGAAAAACTTAGAAAAAAACTGTGAAAAAAAAGAACTGAGAAAAAAAACTGAAGAAAAACGGAGGAAAAAAACTGAGAAGAAAACTGAGAAAAAAAGAACTGAGGAGAAAAACTGAGAAAAAAACTGATTGGAAAAACTGAGTAAAAAAACTGAAAAAAAAAATATTTAAAAAACGGAGAAAAAAAACGGAGGAAAAAAATTGACGAGAAAAACTGAGCAGAAAAATGGAGAAAAAAAATATTTTAAAAAACTGAAGAAAAACGGAGGAAAAAAATTGACGAGAAAAACTGAGCAGAAAAACTGAGAAAAAAAATATTTAAAAAACGGAGAAAAAAAACGGAGGAAAAAAATTGAAGAGAAAAACTGAGAAGAAAACTGAGAAAAAAAGAACTGAGGAGAAAAACTGAGAAAAAAAATATTTAAAAAACGTAGAAAAAAAACGGAGGAAAAAAATTGACGAGAAAAACTGAGCAGAAAAATGGAGAAAAAAAATATTTTAAAAAACTGAAGAAAAACGGAGGAAAAAAATTGACGAGAAAAACTGAGCAGAAAAACTGAGAAAAAAAATATTTAAAAAATGGAGAAAAAAAACGGAGGAAAAAAATTGACGAGAAAAACTGAGAGGAAAACTGAGAAAAAAGAACTGAGGAGAAAAACTGAGAAAAAAACTGACTAGAAAAACTGAGCAGAAAAACTGAGAAAAAAAATATTTAAAAAACGGAGAAAAAAAACGGAGGAAAAAAATTGACGAGAAAAACTGAGCAGAAAAACTGAGAAAAAAAATATTTAAAAAACGGAGAAAAAAAATGGAGGAAAAAAATTGAAGAGAAAAACTGAGAAGAAAACTGAGAAAAAAAGAACTGAGGAGAAAAACTGAGAAAAAAACTGACTAGAAAAACTGAGCAGAAAAACTGAGAAAAAAAATATTTAAAAAAACGGAGAAAAAAAACGGAGGAAAAAAATTGACGAGAAAAACTGAGCAGAAAAACTGAGAAAAAAAATATTTAAAAAACGGAGAAAAAAAATGGAGGAAAAAAATTGACGAGAAAAACTGAGCAGAAAAACAGAGAAAAAAAATATTTAAAAAAACTGAAGAAAAACGGAGGGAAAAAACTGAGAAGAAAAACTGTGAAAAAAAGACTGAAAAAATTGAAGAAAAACTTAGAAAAAAACTGTGAAAAAAAAGAACTGAGAAAAAAAACTGAAGAAAAACGGAGGAAAAAAACTGAGAAGAAAACTGAGAAAAAAAGAACTGAGGAGAAAAACTGATTGGAAAAACTGAGTAAAAAAACTGAAAAAAAAAATATTTAAAAAACGGAGCAAAAAAACGGAGGAAAAAAATTGACGAGAAAAACTGAGCAGAAAAATGGAGAAAAAAAATATTTTAAAAAACTGAAGAAAAACGGAGGAAAAAAATTGACGAGAAAAACTGAGCAGAAAAACTGAGAAAAAAAATATTTAAAAAACGGAGAAAAAAAACGGAGGAAAAAAATTGACGAGAAAAACTGAGCAGAAAAACTGAGAAAAAAAATATTTAAAAAAACTGAAGAAAAACGGAGGGAAAAAACTGAGAAGAAAAACTGTGAAAAAAAGACTGAAAAAATTGAAGAAAAACTTAGAAAAAAACTGTGAAAAAAAAGAACTGAGAAAAAAAACTGAAGAAAAACGGAGGAAAAAAACTGAGAAGAAAACTGAGAAAAAAAGAACTGAGGAGAAAAACTGAGAAAAAAACTGATTGGAAAAACTGAGTAAAAAAACTGAAAAAAAAAATATTTAAAAAACGGAGAAAAAAAACGGAGGAAAAAAATTGACGAGAAAAACTGAGCAGAAAAATGGAGAAAAAAAATATTTTAAAAAACTGAAGAAAAACGGAGGAAAAAAATTGACGAGAAAAACTGAGCAGAAAAACTGAGAAAAAAAATATTTAAAAAACGGAGAAAAAAAACGGAGGAAAAAAATTGAAGAGAAAAACTGAGAAGAAAACTGAGAAAAAAAGAACTGAGGAGAAAAACTGAGAAAAAAAATATTTAAAAAACGTAGAAAAAAAACGGAGGAAAAAAATTGACGAGAAAAACTGAGCAGAAAAATGGAGAAAAAAAATATTTTAAAAAACTGAAGAAAAACGGAGGAAAAAAATTGACGAGAAAAACTGAGCAGAAAAACTGAGAAAAAAAATATTTAAAAAATGGAGAAAAAAAACGGAGGAAAAAAATTGACGAGAAAAACTGAGAGGAAAACTGAGAAAAAAGAACTGAGGAGAAAAACTGAGAAAAAAACTGACTAGAAAAACTGAGCAGAAAAACTGAGAAAAAAAATATTTAAAAAACGGAGAAAAAAAACGGAGGAAAAAAATTGACGAGAAAAACTGAGCAGAAAAACTGAGAAAAAAAATATTTAAAAAACGGAGAAAAAAAATGGAGGAAAAAAATTGAAGAGAAAAACTGAGAAGAAAACTGAGAAAAAAAGAACTGAGGAGAAAAACTGAGAAAAAAACTGACTAGAAAAACTGAGCAGAAAAACTGAGAAAAAAAATATTTAAAAAAACGGAGAAAAAAAACGGAGGAAAAAAATTGACGAGAAAAACTGAGCAGAAAAACTGAGAAAAAAAATATTTAAAAAACGGAGAAAAAAAATGGAGGAAAAAAATTGACGAGAAAAACTGAGCAGAAAAACAGAGAAAAAAAATATTTAAAAAAACTGAAGAAAAACGGAGGGAAAAAACTGAGAAGAAAAACTGTGAAAAAAAGACTGAAAAAATTGAAGAAAAACTTAGAAAAAAACTGTGAAAAAAAAGAACTGAGAAAAAAAACTGAAGAAAAACGGAGGAAAAAAACTGAGAAGAAAACTGAGAAAAAAAGAACTGAGGAGAAAAACTGATTGGAAAAACTGAGTAAAAAAACTGAAAAAAAAAATATTTAAAAAACGGAGCAAAAAAACGGAGGAAAAAAATTGACGAGAAAAACTGAGCAGAAAAATGGAGAAAAAAAATATTTTAAAAAACTGAAGAAAAACGGAGGAAAAAAATTGACGAGAAAAACTGAGCAGAAAAACTGAGAAAAAAAATATTTAAAAAACGGAGAAAAAAAACGGAGCAAAAAAATTGACGAGAAAAACTGAGAAGTAAACTGAGAAAAAAAGAACTGAGGAGAAAAACTGAGAAAAAAACTGACTAGAAAAACTGAGCAGAAAAACTGAGAAAAAAAAATTTAAAAAACGGAGAAAAAAAACGGAGGAAACAAATTGACGAGAAAAACTGAGCAGAAAAACTGAGAAAAAAACTATTTTAAAAAACTGAAGAAAAACGGAGGGAAAAAACTGAGAAGAAAAACTGTGAAAAAAAGACTGAAAAAATTGAAGAAAAACTTAGAAAAAAACTGTGAAAAAAAAGAACTGAGAAAAAAAACTGAAGAAAAATTTAGAAAAAAACTGAAAAAAACTGAAAAAAAAGAACTGAGAAAAAAAACTGAGAAAAAACTGACTAGAAAAACTGAGCAGAAAAATGGAGAAAAAAATATTTTAAAAAACTGAAGAAAAACGGAGGAAAAAAACTGAGAAGAAAACTGAGAAAAAAAGAACTGAGGAGAAAAACTGAGAAAAAAACTGATTGGAAAAACTGAGTAAAAAAACTGAAAAAAAAAATATTTAACAAACGGAGAAAAAAAACGGAGGAAAAAAATTGACGAGAAAAACTGAGCGGAAAACTGAGAAAAAAAGAACTGAGGAGAAAAACTGAGAAAAAAAATATTTAAAAAACGGAGAAAAAAAATGGAGGAAAAAAATTGAAGAGAAAAAGTGAGAAGAAAACTGAGAAAAAAAGAACTGAGGAGAAAAACTGAGAAAAAAACTGACTAGAAAAACTGAGCAGAAAAACTGAGAAAAAAAATATTTAAAAAAACGGAGAAAAAAAACGGAGGAAAAAAATTGACGAGAAAAACTGAGCAGAAAAACTGAGAAAAAAAATATTTAAAAAACGGAGAAAAAAAATGGAGGAAAAAAATTGACGAGAAAAACTGAGCAGAAAAACAGAGAAAAAAAATATTTAAAAAAACTGAAGAAAAACGGAGGGAAAAAACTGAGAAGAAAAACTGTGAAAAAAAGACTGAAAAAATTGAAGAAAAACTTAGAAAAAAACTGTGAAAAAAAAGAACTGAGAAAAAAAACTGAAGAAAAACGGAGGAAAAAAACTGAGAAGAAAACTGAGAAAAAAAGAACTGAGGAGAAAAACTGATTGGAAAAACTAAGTAAAAAAACTGAAAAAAAAAATATTTAAAAAACGGAGCAAAAAAACGGAGGAAAAAAATTGACGAGAAAAACTGAGCAGAAAAATGGAGAAAAAAAATATTTTAAAAAACTGAAGAAAAACGGAGGAAAAAAATTGACGAGAAAAACTGAGCAGAAAAACTGAGAAAAAAAATATTTAAAAAACGGAGAAAAAAAACGGAGCAAAAAAATTGAAGAGAAAAACTGAGAAGAAAACTGAGAAAAAAAGAACTGAGGAGAAAAACTGAGAAAAAAACTGACTAGAAAAACTGAGCAGAAAAACTGAGAAAAAAAAATTTAAAAAACGGAGAAAAAAAACGGAGGAAACAAATTGACGAGAAAAACTGAGCAGAAAAACTGAGAAAAAAACTATTTTAAAAAACTGAAGAAAAACGGAGGGAAAAAACTGAGAAGAAAAACTGTGAAAAAAAGACTGAAAAAATTGAAGAAAAACTTAGAAAAAAACTGTGAAAAAAAAGAACTGAGAAAAAAAACTGAAGAAAAATTTAGAAAAAAACTGAAAAAAACTGAAAAAAAAGAACTGAGAAAAAAAACTGAGAAAAAACTGACTAGAAAAACTGAGCAGAAAAATGGAGAAAAAAATATTTTAAAAAACTGAAGAAAAACGGAGGAAAAAAACTGAGAAGAAAACTGAGAAAAAAAGAACTGAGGAGAAAAACTGAGAAAAAAACTGATTGGAAAAACTGAGTAAAAAAACTGAAAAAAAAAATATTTAACAAACGGAGAAAAAAAACGGAGGAAAAAAATTGACGAGAAAAACTGAGCGGAAAACTGAGAAAAAAAGAACTGAGGAGAAAAACTGAGAAAAAAACTGACTAGAAAAACTGAGCAGAAAAACTGAGAAAAAAAATATTTAAAAAACGGAGAAAAAAAACGGAGGAAAAAAATTGACGAGAAAAACTGAGCAGAAAAACTGAGAAAAAAAAATTTAAAAAACGGAGAAAAAAAACGGAGGAAAAAAATTGACGAGAAAAACTGAGCAGAAAAACTGAGAAAAAAAATATTTAAAAAAACTGAAGAAAAACGGAGGGAAAAAAACTGAGAAGAAAAACTGTGAAAAAAAGACTGAAAAAATTGAAGAAAAACTTAGAAAAAAACTGTGAAAAAAAAGAACTGAGAAAAAAAACTGAAGAAAAACGGAGGAAAAAAACTGAGAAGAAAACTGAGAAAAAAAGAACTGAGGAGAAAAACTGAGAAAAAAACTGATTGGAAAAACTGAGTAAAAAAACTGAAAAAAAAAATATTTAAAAAACGGAGAAAAAAAACGGAGGAAAAAAATTGACGAGAAAAACTGAGCAGAAAAATGGAGAAAAAAAATATTTTAAAAAAATGAAGAAAAACGGAGGAAAAAAATTGACGAGAAAAACTGAGCAGAAAAACTGAGAAAAAAAATATTTAAAAAACGGAGAAAAAAAACGGAGCAAAAAAATTGACGAGAAAAACTGAGAAGAAAACTGAGAAAAAAAGAACTGAGGAGAAATACTGAGAAAAAAACTGACTAGAAAAACTGAGCAGAAAAACTGAGAAAAAAAAATTTAAAAAACGGAGAAAAAAAACGGAGGAAACAAATTGACGAGAAAAACTGAGCAGAAAAACTGAGAAAAAAACTATTTTAAAAAACTGAAGAAAAACGGAGGGAAAAAACTGAGAAAAAAAACTGTGAAAAAAAGACTGAAAAAATTGAAGAAAAACTTAGAAAAAAACTGTGAAAAAAAAGAACTGAGAAAAAAAACTGAAGAAAAATTTAGAAAAAAACTGAAAAAAACTGAAAAAAAAGAACTGAGAAAAAAAACTGAGAAAAAACTGACTAGAAAAACTGAGCAGAAAAATGGAGAAAAAAATATTTTAAAAAACTGAAGAAAAACGGAGGAAAAAAACTGAGAAGAAAACTGAGAAAAAAAGAACTGAGGAGAAAAACTGAGAAAAAAACTGATTGGAAAAACTGAGTAAAAAAACTGAAAAAAAAAATATTTAACAAACGGAGAAAAAAACGGAGGAAAAAAATTGACGAGAAAAACTGAGCGGAAAACTGAGAAAAAAAGAACTGAGGAGAAAAATTGAGAAAAAAACTGACTAGAAAAACTGAGCAGAAAAACTGAGAAAAAAAATATTTAAAAAACGGAGAAAAAAAACGGAGGAAAAAAATTGACGAGAAAAACTGAGCAGAAAAATGGAGAAAAAAAATATTTTAAAAAACTGAAGAAAAACGGAGGAAAAAAATTGACGAGAAAAACTGAGCAGAAAAACTGAGAAAAAAAATATTTAAAAAATGGAGAAAAAAAACGGAGGAAAAAAATTGACGAGAAAAACTGAGAGGAAAACTGAGAAAAAAGAACTGAGGAGAAAAACTGAGAAAAAAACTGACTAGAAAAACTGAGCAGAAAAACTGAGAAAAAAAATATTTAAAAAACGGAGAAAAAAAACGGAGGAAAAAAATTGACGAGAAAAACTGAGCAGAAAAACTGAGAAAAAAAATATTTAAAAAACGGAGAAAAAAAATGGAGGAAAAAAATTGAAGAGAAAAACTGAGAAGAAAACTGAGAAAAAAAGAACTGAGGAGAAAAACTGAGAAAAAAACTGACTAGAAAAACTGAGCAGAAAAACTGAGAAAAAAAATATTTAAAAAAACGGAGAAAAAAAACGGAGGAAAAAAATTGACGAGAAAAACTGAGCAGAAAAACTGAGAAAAAAAATATTTAAAAAACGGAGAAAAAAAATGGAGGAAAAAAATTGACGAGAAAAACTGAGCAGAAAAACAGAGAAAAAAAATATTTAAAAAAACTGAAGAAAAACGGAGGGAAAAAACTGAGAAGAAAAACTGTGAAAAAAAGACTGAAAAAATTGAAGAAAAACTTAGAAAAAAACTGTGAAAAAAAAGAACTGAGAAAAAAAACTGAAGAAAAACGGAGGAAAAAAACTGAGAAGAAAACTGAGAAAAAAAGAACTGAGGAGAAAAACTGATTGGAAAAACTGAGTAAAAAAACTGAAAAAAAAAATATTTAAAAAACGGAGCAAAAAAACGGAGGAAAAAAATTGACGAGAAAAACTGAGCAGAAAAATGGAGAAAAAAAATATTTTAAAAAACTGAAGAAAAACGGAGGAAAAAAATTGACGAGAAAAACTGAGCAGAAAAACTGAGAAAAAAAATATTTAAAAAACGGAGAAAAAAAACGGAGCAAAAAAATTGACGAGAAAAACTGAGAAGTAAACTGAGAAAAAAAGAACTGAGGAGAAAAACTGAGAAAAAAACTGACTAGAAAAACTGAGCAGAAAAACTGAGAAAAAAAAATTTAAAAAACGGAGAAAAAAAACGGAGGAAACAAATTGACGAGAAAAACTGAGCAGAAAAACTGAGAAAAAAACTATTTTAAAAAACTGAAGAAAAACGGAGGGAAAAAACTGAGAAGAAAAACTGTGAAAAAAAGACTGAAAAAATTGAAGAAAAACTTAGAAAAAAACTGTGAAAAAAAAGAACTGAGAAAAAAAACTGAAGAAAAATTTAGAAAAAAACTGAAAAAAACTGAAAAAAAAGAACTGAGAAAAAAAACTGAGAAAAAACTGACTAGAAAAACTGAGCAGAAAAATGGAGAAAAAAATATTTTAAAAAACTGAAGAAAAACGGAGGAAAAAAACTGAGAAGAAAACTGAGAAAAAAAGAACTGAGGAGAAAAACTGAGAAAAAAACTGATTGGAAAAACTGAGTAAAAAAACTGAAAAAAAAAATATTTAACAAACGGAGAAAAAAAACGGAGGAAAAAAATTGACGAGAAAAACTGAGCGGAAAACTGAGAAAAAAAGAACTGAGGAGAAAAACTGAGAAAAAAAATATTTAAAAAACGGAGAAAAAAAATGGAGGAAAAAAATTGAAGAGAAAAAGTGAGAAGAAAACTGAGAAAAAAAGAACTGAGGAGAAAAACTGAGAAAAAAACTGACTAGAAAAACTGAGCAGAAAAACTGAGAAAAAAAATATTTAAAAAAACGGAGAAAAAAAACGGAGGAAAAAAATTGACGAGAAAAACTGAGCAGAAAAACTGAGAAAAAAAATATTTAAAAAACGGAGAAAAAAAATGGAGGAAAAAAATTGACGAGAAAAACTGAGCAGAAAAACAGAGAAAAAAAATATTTAAAAAAACTGAAGAAAAACGGAGGGAAAAAACTGAGAAGAAAAACTGTGAAAAAAAGACTGAAAAAATTGAAGAAAAACTTAGAAAAAAACTGTGAAAAAAAAGAACTGAGAAAAAAAACTGAAGAAAAACGGAGGAAAAAAACTGAGAAGAAAACTGAGAAAAAAAGAACTGAGGAGAAAAACTGATTGGAAAAACTGAGTAAAAAAACTGAAAAAAAAAATATTTAAAAAACGGAGCAAAAAAACGGAGGAAAAAAATTGACGAGAAAAACTGAGCAGAAAAATGGAGAAAAAAAATATTTTAAAAAACTGAAGAAAAACGGAGGAAAAAAATTGACGAGAAAAACTGAGCAGAAAAACTGAGAAAAAAAATATTTAAAAAACGGAGAAAAAAAACGGAGCAAAAAAATTGAAGAGAAAAACTGAGAAGAAAACTGAGAAAAAAAGAACTGAGGAGAAAAACTGAGAAAAAAACTGACTAGAAAAACTGAGCAGAAAAACTGAGAAAAAAAAATTTAAAAAACGGAGAAAAAAAACGGAGGAAACAAATTGACGAGAAAAACTGAGCAGAAAAACTGAGAAAAAAACTATTTTAAAAAACTGAAGAAAAACGGAGGGAAAAAACTGAGAAGAAAAACTGTGAAAAAAAGACTGAAAAAATTGAAGAAAAACTTAGAAAAAAACTGTGAAAAAAAAGAACTGAGAAAAAAAACTGAAGAAAAATTTAGAAAAAAACTGAAAAAAACTGAAAAAAAAGAACTGAGAAAAAAAACTGAGAAAAAACTGACTAGAAAAACTGAGCAGAAAAATGGAGAAAAAAATATTTTAAAAAACTGAAGAAAAACGGAGGAAAAAAACTGAGAAGAAAACTGAGAAAAAAAGAACTGAGGAGAAAAACTGAGAAAAAAACTGATTGGAAAAACTGAGTAAAAAAACTGAAAAAAAAAATATTTAACAAACGGAGAAAAAAAACGGAGGAAAAAAATTGACGAGAAAAACTGAGCGGAAAACTGAGAAAAAAAGAACTGAGGAGAAAAACTGAGAAAAAAACTGACTAGAAAAACTGAGCAGAAAAACTGAGAAAAAAAATATTTAAAAAACGGAGAAAAAAAACGGAGGAAAAAAATTGACGAGAAAAACTGAGCAGAAAAACTGAGAAAAAAAAATTTAAAAAACGGAGAAAAAAAACGGAGGAAAAAAATTGACGAGAAAAACTGAGCAGAAAAACTGAGAAAAAAAATATTTAAAAAAACTGAAGAAAAACGGAGGGAAAAAAACTGAGAAGAAAAACTGTGAAAAAAAGACTGAAAAAATTGAAGAAAAACTTAGAAAAAAACTGTGAAAAAAAAGAACTGAGAAAAAAAACTGAAGAAAAACGGAGGAAAAAAACTGAGAAGAAAACTGAGAAAAAAAGAACTGAGGAGAAAAACTGAGAAAAAAACTGATTGGAAAAACTGAGTAAAAAAACTGAAAAAAAAAATATTTAAAAAACGGAGAAAAAAAACGGAGGAAAAAAATTGACGAGAAAAACTGAGCAGAAAAATGGAGAAAAAAAATATTTTAAAAAAATGAAGAAAAACGGAGGAAAAAGATTGACGAGAAAAACTGAGCAGAAAAACTGAGAAAAAAAATATTTAAAAAACGGAGAAAAAAAACGGAGCAAAAAAATTGACGAGAAAAACTGAGAAGAAAACTGAGAAAAAAAGAACTGAGGAGAAATACTGAGAAAAAAACTGACTAGAAAAACTGAGCAGAAAAACTGAGAAAAAAAAATTTAAAAAACGGAGAAAAAAAACGGAGGAAACAAATTGACGAGAAAAACTGAGCAGAAAAACTGAGAAAAAAACTATTTTAAAAAACTGAAGAAAAACGGAGGGAAAAAACTGAGAAAAAAAACTGTGAAAAAAAGACTGAAAAAATTGAAGAAAAACTTAGAAAAAAACTGTGAAAAAAAAGAACTGAGAAAAAAAACTGAAGAAAAATTTAGAAAAAAACTGAAAAAAACTGAAAAAAAAGAACTGAGAAAAAAAACTGAGAAAAAACTGACTAGAAAAACTGAGCAGAAAAATGGAGAAAAAAATATTTTAAAAAACTGAAGAAAAACGGAGGAAAAAAACTGAGAAGAAAACTGAGAAAAAAAGAACTGAGGAGAAAAACTGAGAAAAAAACTGATTGGAAAAACTGAGTAAAAAAACTGAAAAAAAAAATATTTAACAAACGGAGAAAAAAACGGAGGAAAAAAATTGACGAGAAAAACTGAGCGGAAAACTGAGAAAAAAAGAACTGAGGAGAAAAATTGAGAAAAAAACTGACTAGAAAAACTGAGCAGAAAAACTGAGAAAAAAAATATTTAAAAAACGGAGAAAAAAAACGGAGGAAAAAAATTGACGAGAAAAACTGAGCAGAAAAACTGAGAAAAAAAATATTTAAAAAACGGAGAAAAAAAACGGAGGAAAAAAATTGACGAGAAAAACTGAGCAGAAAAACTGAGAAAAAAAATATTTAAAAAAACTGAAGAAAAACGGAGGGAAAAAACTGAGAAGAAAAACTGTGAAAAAAAGACTGAAAAAATTGAAGAAAAACTTAGAAAAAAACTGTGAAAAAAAAGAACTGAGAAAAAAAACTGAAGAAAAACGGAGGAAAAAAACTGAGAAGAAAACTGAGAAAAAAAGAACTGAGGAGAAAAACTGAGAAAAAAACTGATTGGAAAAACTGAGTAAAAAAACTGAAAAAAAAAATATTTAAAAAACGGAGAAAAAAAACGGAGGAAAAAAATTGACGAGAAAAACTGAGCAGAAAAATGGAGAAAAAAAATATTTTAAAAAACTGAAGAAAAACGGAGGAAAAAAATTGACGAGAAAAACTGAGCAAAAAAACTGAGAAAAAAAATATTTAAAAAACGGAGAAAAAAAAGGAAGAAAAAAACTGACTAGAAAAACTGAGCAGAAAAACTGAGAAAAAAAATATTTAAAAAACGGAGAAAAAAAACGGAGGAAAAAAATTGACGAGAAAAACTGAGCAGAAAAACTGAGAAAAAAAAATTTTAAAAACGGAGAAAAAAAACGGAGGAAACAAATTGACGAGAAAAACTGAGCAGAAAAACTGAGAAAATAACTATTTTAAAAAACTGAAGAAAAACGGAGGGAAAAAAGCTGAGAAGAAAAAAAGACTGAAAAAATTGAAGAAAAACTTAGAAAAAAACTGTGAAAAAAAAGAACTGAGAAAAAAAACTGAAGAAAAACGGAGGAAAAAAACTGAGAAGGAAACTGAGAAAAAAAAGAACTGAGGAGAAAAACTGAGAAAAAAACTGACTAGAAAAACTGAGCAAAAAAACTGAGAAAAAAAATATTTAAAAAACGGAGAAAAAAAACGGAGGAAAAAAATTGACGAGAAAAACTGAGCAGAAAAATGGAGAAAAAAAATATTTCAAAAAACTGAAGAAAAACGGAGGAAAAAAATTGACGAGAAAAACTGAGCAGAAAAATTGAGAAAAAAAATATTTTAAAAACGGAGAAAAAAAACGGAGGAAAAAAATTGACGAGAAAAACTGAGAAGAAAACTGAGAAAAAAAGAACTGAGGAGAAAAACTGAGAAAAAAACTGACTAGAAAAACTGAGCAGAAAAACTGAGAAAAAAAATATTTAAAAAACGGAGAAAAAAAACGAAGGAAAAAAATTGACGAGAAAAACTGAGCAGAAAAACTGAGAAAAAAAATATTTAAAAAACGGAGAAAAAAAACGGAGGAAACAAATTGACGAGAAAAACTGAGCAGAAAAACTGAGAAAAAAACTATTTTAAAAAACTGAAGAAAAACGGAGGGAAAAAACTGAGAAAAAAAACTGTGAAAAAAAGACTGAAAAAATTGAAGAAAAACTTAGAAAAAAACTGTGAAAAAAAAGAACTGAGAAAAAAAACTGAAGAAAAATTTAGAAAAAAACTGAAAAAAACTGAAAAAAAAGAACTGAGAAAAAAAACTGAGAAAAAACTGACTAGAAAAACTGAGCAGAAAAATGGAGAAAAAAATATTTTAAAAAACTGAAGAAAAACGGAGGAAAAAAACTGAGAAGAAAACTGAGAAAAAAAGAACTGAGGAGAAAAACTGAGAAAAAAACTGATTGGAAAAACTGAGTAAAAAAACTGAAAAAAAAAATATTTAACAAACGGAGAAAAAAACGGAGGAAAAAAATTGACGAGAAAAACTGAGCGGAAAACTGAGAAAAAAAGAACTGAGGAGAAAAATTGAGAAAAAAACTGACTAGAAAAACTGAGCAGAAAAACTGAGAAAAAAAATATTTAAAAAACGGAGAAAAAAAACGGAGGAAAAAAATTGACGAGAAAAACTGAGCAGAAAAACTGAGAAAAAAAATATTTAAAAAACGGAGAAAAAAAACGGAGGAAAAAAATTGACGAGAAAAACTGAGCAGAAAAACTGAGAAAAAAAATATTTAAAAAAACTGAAGAAAAACGGAGGGAAAAAACTGAGAAGAAAAACTGTGAAAAAAAGACTGAAAAAATTGAAGAAAAACTTAGAAAAAAACTGTGAAAAAAAAGAACTGAGAAAAAAAACTGAAGAAAAACGGAGGAAAAAAACTGAGAAGAAAACTGAGAAAAAAAGAACTGAGGAGAAAAACTGAGAAAAAAACTGATTGGAAAAACTGAGTAAAAAAACTGAAAAAAAAAATATTTAAAAAACGGAGAAAAAAAACGGAGGAAAAAAATTGACGAGAAAAACTGAGCAGAAAAATGGAGAAAAAAAATATTTTAAAAAACTGAAGAAAAACGGAGGAAAAAAATTGACGAGAAAAACTGAGCAAAAAAACTGAGAAAAAAAATATTTAAAAAACGGAGAAAAAAAAGGAAGAAAAAAACTGACTAGAAAAACTGAGCAGAAAAACTGAGAAAAAAAATATTTAAAAAACGGAGAAAAAAAACGGAGGAAAAAAATTGACGAGAAAAACTGAGCAGAAAAACTGAGAAAAAAAAATTTTAAAAACGGAGAAAAAAAACGGAGGAAACAAATTGACGAGAAAAACTGAGCAGAAAAACTGAGAAAATAACTATTTTAAAAAACTGAAGAAAAACGGAGGGAAAAAAGCTGAGAAGAAAAAAAGACTGAAAAAATTGAAGAAAAACTTAGAAAAAAACTGTGAAAAAAAAGAACTGAGAAAAAAAACTGAAGAAAAACGGAGGAAAAAAACTGAGAAGGAAACTGAGAAAAAAAAGAACTGAGGAGAAAAACTGAGAAAAAAACTGACTAGAAAAACTGAGCAAAAAAACTGAGAAAAAAAATATTTAAAAAACGGAGAAAAAAAACGGAGGAAAAAAATTGACGAGAAAAACTGAGCAGAAAAATGGAGAAAAAAAATATTTCAAAAAACTGAAGAAAAACGGAGGAAAAAAATTGACGAGAAAAACTGAGCAGAAAAATTGAGAAAAAAAATATTTTAAAAACGGAGAAAAAAAACGGAGGAAAAAAATTGACGAGAAAAACTGAGAAGAAAACTGAGAAAAAAAGAACTGAGGAGAAAAACTGAGAAAAAAACTGACTAGAAAAACTGAGCAGAAAAACTGAGAAAAAAAATATTTAAAAAACGGAGAAAAAAAACGAAGGAAAAAAATTGACGAGAAAAACTGAGCAGAAAAACTGAGAAAAAAAATATTTAAAAAACGGAGAAAAAAAACGGAGGAAAAAAATTGACGAGAAAAACTGAGCAGAAAAACTGAGAAAAAAAATATTTAAAAAAACTGAAGAAAAACGGAGGGAAAAAAACTGAGAAGAAAAACTGTGAAAAAAAGACTGAAAAAATTGAAGAAAAACTTAGAAAAAAACTGTGAAAAAAAAGAACTGAGAAAAAAAACTGAAGAAAAACGGAGGAAAAAAACTGAGAAGAAAACTGAGAAAAAAAGAACTGAGGAGAAAAACTGAGAAAAAAACTGACTAGAAAAACTGAGCAAAAAAACTGAGAAAAAAAATATTTAAAAAACGGAGAAAAAAAACGGAGGAAAAAAATTGACGAGAAAAACTGAGCAGAAAAATGGAGAAAAAAAATATTTCAAAAAACTGAAGAAAAACGGAGGAAAAAAATTGACGAGAAAAACTGAGCAGAAAAACTGAGAAAAAACATATTTAAAATACGGAGAAAAAAAACGGAGGAAAAAAATTGACGAGAAAAACTGAGAAGAAAACTGAGAAAAAAAGAACTGAGGAGAAAAACTGAGAAAAAAACTGACTAGAAAAACTGAGCAGAAAAACTGAGAAAAAAAATATTTAAAAAACGGAGAAAAAAAACGGAGGAAAAAAATTGACGAGAAAAACTGAGCAGAAAAACTGAGAAAAAAAATATTTAAAAAACGGAGAAAAAAAACGGAGGAAAAAAATTGACGAGAAAAACTGAGGAGAAAAACTAAGAAAAAAACTGACTAGAAAAACTGAGCAAAAAAACTGAGCCAAAAAATATTTAAAAAACGGAGAAAAAAAACGGAGGAAAAAATTGACGAGAAAAACTGAGCAGAAAAATGGAGAAAAAAAATATTTCAAAAAACTGAAGAAAAACGGAGGAAAAAAATTGACGAGAAAAACTGAGCAGAAAAACTGAGAAAAAAATATTTAAAAAACGGAGAAAAAAAACGGAGGAAAAAAATTGACGAGAAAAACTGAGAAGAAAACTGAGAAAAAAAATATTTTAAAAAACTGAAGAAAAACGGAGGAAAAAAACTGAGAAGAAAACTGAGAAAAAAAGAACTGAGGAGAAAAACTGAGAAAAAAACTGACTAGAAAAACTGAGCAGAAAAACTGAGAAAAAAAATATTTAAAAAACGGAGAAAAAAAACGGAGGAAAAAAATTGACGAGAAAAACTGAGCAGAAAAACTGAGAAAAAAAAATTTAAAAAACGGAGAAAAAAAACGGAGGAAAAAAATTGACGAGAAAAACTGAGCAGAAAAACTGAGAAAAAAAATATTTAAAAAAACTGAAGAAAAACGGAGGGAAAAAACTGAGAAGAAAAACTGTGAAAAAAAGACTGAAAAAATTGAAGAAAAACTTAGAAAAAAACTGTGAAAAAAAAGAACTGAGAAAAAAAACTGAAGAAAAACGGAGGAAAAAAACTGAGAAGAAAACTGAGAAAAAAAGAACTGAGGAGAAAAACTGAGAAAAAAACTGATTGGAAAAACTGAGTAAAAAAACTGAAAAAAAAAATATTTAAAAAACGGAGAAAAAAAACGGAGGAAAAAAATTGACGAGAAAAACTGAGCAGAAAAATGGAGAAAAAAAATATTTTAAAAAACTGAAGAAAAACGGAGGAAAAAAATTGACGAGAAAAACTGAGCAGAAAAACTGAGAAAAAAAATATTTAAAAAACGGAGAAAAAAAACGGAGCAAAAAAATTGACGAGAAAAACTGAGAAGAAAACTGAGAAAAAAAGAACTGAGGAGAAATACTGAGAAAAAAACTGACTAGAAAAACTGAGCAGAAAAACTGAGAAAAAAAAATTTAAAAAACGGAGAAAAAAAACGGAGGAAACAAATTGACGAGAAAAACTGAGCAGAAAAACTGAGAAAAAAACTATTTTAAAAAACTGAAGAAAAACGGAGGGAAAAAACTGAGAAAAAAAACTGTGAAAAAAAGACTGAAAAAATTGAAGAAAAACTTAGAAAAAAACTGTGAAAAAAAAGAACTGAGAAAAAAAACTGAAGAAAAATTTAGAAAAAAACTGAAAAAAACTGAAAAAAAAGAACTGAGAAAAAAAACTGAGAAAAAACTGACTAGAAAAACTGAGCAGAAAAATGGAGAAAAAAATATTTTAAAAAACTGAAGAAAAACGGAGGAAAAAAACTGAGAAGAAAACTGAGAAAAAAAGAACTGAGGAGAAAAACTGAGAAAAAAACTGATTGGAAAAACTGAGTAAAAAAACTGAAAAAAAAAATATTTAACAAACGGAGAAAAAAACGGAGGAAAAAAATTGACGAGAAAAACTGAGCGGAAAACTGAGAAAAAAAGAACTGAGGAGAAAAACTGAGAAAAAAACTGACTAGAAAAACTGAGCAGAAAAACTGAGAAAAAAAATATTTAAAAAACGGAGAAAAAAAACGGAGGAAAGAAATTGACGAGAAAAACTGAGCAGAAAAACTGAGAAAAAAAATATTTAAAAAACGGAGAAAAAAAACGGAGGAAAAAAATTGACGAGAAAAACTGAGCAGAAAAACTGAGAAAAAAAATATTTTAAAAAACTGAAGAAAAACGGAGGGAAAAAACTGAGAAGAAAAACTGTGAAAAAAAGACTGAAAAAATTGAAGAAAAACTTAGAAAAAAACTGTGAAAAAAAAGAACTGAGAAAAAAAACTGAAGAAAAACGGAGGAAAAAAACTGAGAAGAAAACTGAGAAAAAAAGAACTGAGGAGAAAAACTGAGAAAAAAACTGATTGGAAAAACTGAGTAAAAAAACTGAAAAAAAAAATATTTAAAAAACGGAGAAAAAAAACGGAGGAAAAAAATTGACGAGAAAAACTGAGCAGAAAAATGGAGAAAAAAAATATTTTAAAAAACTGAAGAAAAACGGAGGAAAAAAATTGACGAGAAAAACTGAGCAAAAAAACTGAGAAAAAAAATATTTAAAAAACGGAGAAAAAAAACGGAAGAAAAAAACTGACTAGAAAAACTGAGCAGAAAAACTGAGAAAAAAAATATTTAAAAAACGGAGAAAAAAAACGGAGGAAAAAAATTGACGAGAAAAACTGAGCAGAAAAACTGAGAAAAAAAAATTTTAAAAACGGAGAAAAAAAACGGAGGAAACAAATTGACGAGAAAAACTGAGCAGAAAAACTGAGAAAATAACTATTTTAAAAAACTGAAGAAAAACGGAGGGAAAAAAGCTGAGAAGAAAAAAAGACTGAAAAAATTGAAGAAAAACTTAGAAAAAAACTGTGAAAAAAAAGAACTGAGAAAAAAAACTGAAGAAAAACGGAGGAAAAAAACTGAGAAGGAAACTGAGAAAAAAAAGAACTGAGGAGAAAAACTGAGAAAAAAACTGACTAGAAAAACTGAGCAAAAAAACTGAGAAAAAAAATATTTAAAAAACGGAGAAAAAAAACGGAGGAAAAAAATTGACGAGAAAAACTGAGCAGAAAAATGGAGAAAAAAAATATTTCAAAAAACTGAAGAAAAACGGAGGAAAAAAATTGACGAGAAAAACTGAGCAGAAAAATTGAGAAAAAAAATATTTTAAAAACGGAGAAAAAAAACGGAGGAAAAAAATTGACGAGAAAAACTGAGAAGAAAACTGAGAAAAAAAGAACTGAGGAGAAAAACTGAGAAAAAAACTGACTAGAAAAACTGAGCAGAAAAACTGAGAAAAAAAATATTTAAAAAACGGAGAAAAAAAACGAAGGAAAAAAATTGACGAGAAAAACTGAGCAGAAAAACTGAGAAAAAAAATATTTAAAAAACGGAGAAAAAAAACGGAGGAAAAAAATTGACGAGAAAAACTGAGCAGAAAAACTGAGAAAAAAAATATTTAAAAAAACTGAAGAAAAACGGAGGGAAAAAAACTGAGAAGAAAAACTGTGAAAAAAAGACTGAAAAAATTGAAGAAAAACTTAGAAAAAAACTGTGAAAAAAAAGAACTGAGAAAAAAAACTGAAGAAAAACGGAGGAAAAAAACTGAGAAGAAAACTGAGAAAAAAACTGACTAGAAAAACTGAGCAAAAAAACTGAGAAAAAAAATATTTAAAAAACGGAGAAAAAAAACGGAGGAAAAAAATTGACGAGAAAAACTGAGCAGAAAAATGGAGAAAAAAAATATTTCAAAAAACTGAAGAAAAACGGAGGAAAAAAATTGACGAGAAAAACTGAGCAGAAAAACTGAGAAAAAACATATTTAAAATACGGAGAAAAAAAACGGAGGAAAAAAATTGACGAGAAAAACTGAGAAGAAAACTGAGAAAAAAAGAACTGAGGAGAAAAACTGAGAAAAAATCTGACTAGAAAAACTGAGCAGAAAAACTGAGAAAAAAAATATTTAAAAAACGGAGAAAAAAAACGGAGGAAAAAAATTGACGAGAAAAACTGAGCAGAAAAACTGAGAAAAAAAATATTTAAAAAACGGAGAAAAAAAACGGAGGAAAAAAATTGACGAGAAAAACTGAGGAGAAAAACTAAGAAAAAAACTGACTAGAAAAACTGAGCAAAAAAACTGAGCCAAAAAATATTTAAAAAACGGAGAAAAAAAACGGAGGAAAAAATTGACGAGAAAAACTGAGCAGAAAAATGGAGAAAAAAAATATTTCAAAAAACTGAAGAAAAACGGAGGAAAAAAATTGACGAGAAAAACTGAGCAGAAAAACTGAGAAAAAAATATTTAAAAAACGGAGAAAAAAAACGGAGGAAAAAAATTGACGAGAAAAACTGAGAAGAAAACTGAGAAAAAAAATATTTTAAAAAACTGAAGAAAAACGGAGGAAAAAAACTGAGAAGAAAACTGAGAAAAAAAGAACTGAGGAGAAAAACTGAGAAAAAAACTGACTAGAAAAACTGAGCAGAAAAACTGAGAAAAAAAATATTTAAAAAACGGAGAAAAAAAACGGAGGAAAAAAATTGACGAGAAAAACTGAGCAGAAAAACTGAGAAAAAAAATATTTAAAAAACGGAGAAAAAAAACGGAGGAAAAAAATTGACGAGAAAAACTGAGCAGAAAAACTGAGAAAAAAAATATTTTAAAAAACTGAAGAAAAACGGAGGGAAAAAAACTGAGAAGAAAAACTGTGAAAAAAAGACTGAAAAAATTGAAGAAAAACTTAGAAAAAAACTGTGAAAAAAAAGAGCTGAGAAAAAAAACTGAAGAAAAACGGAGGAAAAAAACTGAGAAGAAAACTGAGAAAAAAAGAACTGAGGAGAAAAACTGAGAAAAAAACTGACTAGAAAAACTGAGCAAAAAAACTGAGAAAAAAAATATTTAAAAAACGGAGAAAAAAAACGGAGGAAAAAAATTGACGAGAAAAACTGAGCAGAAAAATGGAGAAAAAAAATATTTCAAAAAACTGAAGAAAAACGGAGGAAAAAAATTGACGAGAAAAACTGAGCAGAAAAACTGAGAAAAAACATATTTAAAATACGGAGAAAAAAAACGGAGGAAAAAAATTGACGAGAAAAACTGAGAAGAAAACTGAGAAAAAAAGAACTGAGGAGAAAAACTGAGAAAAAAACTGACTAGAAAAACTGAGCAGAAAAACTGAGAAAAAAAATATTTAAAAAACGGAGAAAAAAAACGGGGGAAAAAAATTGACGAGAAAAACTGAGCAGAAAAACTGAGAAAAAAAATATTTAAAAAACGGAGAAAAAAAACGGAGGAAAAAAATTGACGAGAAAAACTGAGGAGAAAAACTAAGAAAAAAACTGACTAGAAAAACTGAGCAAAAAAACTGAGAAAAAAAATATTTAAAAAACGGAGAAAAAAAACGGAGGAAAAAAATTGACGAGAAAAACTGAGCAGAAAAATGGAGAAAAAAAATATTTCAAAAAACTGTAGAAAAACGGAGGAAAAAAATTGACGAGAAAAATTGAGCAGAAAAACTGAGAAAAAAATATTTAAAAAACGGAGAAAAAAAACGGAGGAAAAAAATTGACGAGAAAAACGGAGAAGAAAACTGAGAAAAAAAGAACTGAGGAGAAAAACTGAGAAAAAAACTGACGAGAAAAACTGAGCAGAAAAACTGAGAAAAAAAATATTTAAAAAAACTGAAGAAAAACGGAGGAAAAAAACTGAGAAGAAAACTGAGAAAAAAAGAACTGAGGAGAAAAACTGAGAAAAAAACTGACTAGAAAAACTGAGCAGAAAAACTGAGAAAAAAAATATTTAAAAAACGGAGAAAAAAAACGGAGGAAAAAAATTGACGAGAAAAACTGAGGAGAAAAACTAAGAAAAAAACTGACTAGAAAAACTGAGCAAAAAAACTGAGAAAAAAAATATTTAAAAAACGGAGAAAAAAAACGGAGGAAAAAAATTGACGAGAAAAACTGAGCAGAAAAATGGAGAAAAAAAATATTTCAAAAAACTGTAGAAAAACGGAGGAAAAAAATTGACGAGAAAAACTGAGCAGAAAAACTGAGAAAAAAATATTTAAAAAACGGAGAAAAAAAACGGAGGAAAAAAATTGACGAGAAAAACGGAGAAGAAAACTGAGAAAAAAAGAACTGAGGAGAAAAACTGAGAAAAAAACTGACGAGAAAAACTGAGCAGAAAAACTGAGAAAAAAAATATTTAAAAAAACTGAAGAAAAACGGAGGAAAAAAACTGAGAAGAAAACTGAGAAAAAAAGAACTGAGGAGAAAAACTGAGAAAAAAACTGACTAGAAAAACTGAGCAGAAAAACTGAGAAAAAAAATATTTAAAAAACGGAGAAAAAAAACGGAGGAAAAAAATTGACGAGAAAAACTGAGCAGAAAAACTGAGAAAAAAAATATTTAAAAAAACTGAAGAAAAACGGAGGGAAAAAAACTGAGAAGAAAAACTGTGAAAAAAAGACTGAAAAAATTGAAGAAAAACTTAGAAAAAAACTGTGAAAAAAAAGAACTGAGAAAAAAAACTGAAGAAAAACGGAGGAAAAAAACTGAGAAGAAAACTGAGAAAAAAAGAACTAAGGAGAAAAACTGAGAAAAAAACTGACTAGAAAAACTGAGCAAAAAAACTGAGAAAAAAAATATTTAAAAAACGGAGAAAAAAAACGGAGGAAAAAAATTGACGAGAAAAACTGAGCAGAAAAATGGAGAAAAAAAATATTTAAAAAAACTGAAGAAAAACGGAGGAAAAAAATTGACGAGAAAAACTGAGCAGAAAAACTGAGAAAAAACATATTTAAAATACGGAGAAAAAAAACGGAGGAAAAAAATTGACGAGAAAAACTGAGAAGAAAACTGAGAAAAAAAGAACTGAGGAGAAAAACTGAGAAAAAAACTGACTAGAAAAACTGAGCAGAAAAACTGAGAAAAAAAATATTTAAAAAACGGAGAAAAAAAACGGAGGAAAAAAATTGACGAGAAAAACTGAGCAGAAAAACTGAGAAAAAAAATATTTAAAAAACGGAGAAAAAAAACGGAGGAAAAAAATTGACGAGAAAAACTGAGGAGAAAAACTAAGAAAAAAACTGACTAGAAAAACTGAGCAAAAAAACTGAGAAAAAAAATATTTAAAAAACGGAGAAAAAAAACGGAGGAAAAAAATTGACGAGAAAAACTGAGAAGAAAACTGAGAAAAAAAGAACTGAGGAGAAAAACTGAGAAAAAAACTGACGAGAAAAACTGAGCAGAAAAACTGAGAAAAAAAATATTTAAAAAAACTGAAGAAAAACGGAGGAAAAAAACTGAGAAGAAAACTGAGAAAAAAAGAACTGAGGAGAAAAA
Organism: Pristiophorus japonicus; assembly: GCF_044704955.1. Lineage (NCBI taxonomy): Eukaryota > Metazoa > Chordata > Chondrichthyes > Pristiophoridae > Pristiophorus > Pristiophorus japonicus. The sequence goes on from NC_092005.1 coordinate 10,976,890, forward strand.
CTGAGAAAAAAACTGACTAGAAAAACTGAGCAAAAAAACTGAGAAAAAAAATATTTAAAAAACGGAGAAAAAAAACGGAGGAAAAAAATTGACGAGAAAAACTGAGGAGAAAAACTAAGAAAAAAACTGACTAGAAAAACTGAGCAAAAAAACTGAGAAAAAAAATATTTAAAAAACGGAGAAAAAAAACGGAGGAAAAAAATTGACGAGAAAAACTGAGCAGAAAAATGGAGAAAAAAAATATTTCAAAAAACTGTAGAAAAACGGAGGAAAAAAATTGACGAGAAAAACTGAGCAGAAAAACTGAGAAAAAAATATTTAAAAAACGGAGAAAAAAAACGGAGGAAAAAAATTGACGAGAAAAACGGAGAAGAAAACTGAGAAAAAAAGAACTGAGGAGAAAAACTGAGAAAAAAACTGACGAGAAAAACTGAGCAGAAAAACTGAGAAAAAAAATATTTAAAAAAACTGAAGAAAAACGGAGGAAAAAAACTGAGAAGAAAACTGAGAAAAAAAGAACTGAGGAGAAAAACTGAGAAAAAAACTGACTAGAAAAACTGAGCAGAAAAACTGAGAAAAAAAATATTTAAAAAACGGAGAAAAAAAACGGAGGAAAAAAATTGACGAGAAAAACTGAGGAGAAAAACTAAGAAAAAAACTGACTAGAAAAACTGAGCAAAAAAACTGAGAAAAAAAATATTTAAAAAACGGAGAAAAAAAACGGAGGAAAAAAATTGACGAGAAAAACTGAGCAGAAAAATGGAGAAAAAAAATATTTCAAAAAACTGTAGAAAAACGGAGGAAAAAAATTGACGAGAAAAACTGAGCAGAAAAACTGAGAAAAAAATATTTAAAAAACGGAGAAAAAAAACGGAGGAAAAAAATTGACGAGAAAAACGGAGAAGAAAACTGAGAAAAAAAGAACTGAGGAGAAAAACTGAGAAAAAAACTGACGAGAAAAACTGAGCAGAAAAACTGAGAAAAAAAATATTTAAAAAAACTGAAGAAAAACGGAGGAAAAAAACTGAGAAGAAAACTGAGAAAAAAAGAACTGAGGAGAAAAACTGAGAAAAAAACTGACTAGAAAAACTGAGCAGAAAAACTGAGAAAAAAAATATTTAAAAAACGGAGAAAAAAAACGGAGGAAAAAAATTGACGAGAAAAACTGAGCAGAAAAACTGAGAAAAAAAATATTTAAAAAAACTGAAGAAAAACGGAGGGAAAAAAACTGAGAAGAAAAACTGTGAAAAAAAGACTGAAAAAATTGAAGAAAAACTTAGAAAAAAACTGTGAAAAAAAAGAACTGAGAAAAAAAACTGAAGAAAAACGGAGGAAAAAAACTGAGAAGAAAACTGAGAAAAAAAGAACTAAGGAGAAAAACTGAGAAAAAAACTGACTAGAAAAACTGAGCAAAAAAACTGAGAAAAAAAATATTTAAAAAACGGAGAAAAAAAACGGAGGAAAAAAATTGACGAGAAAAACTGAGCAGAAAAATGGAGAAAAAAAATATTTAAAAAAACTGAAGAAAAACGGAGGAAAAAAATTGACGAGAAAAACTGAGCAGAAAAACTGAGAAAAAACATATTTAAAATACGGAGAAAAAAAACGGAGGAAAAAAATTGACGAGAAAAACTGAGAAGAAAACTGAGAAAAAAAGAACTGAGGAGAAAAACTGAGAAAAAAACTGACTAGAAAAACTGAGCAGAAAAACTGAGAAAAAAAATATTTAAAAAACGGAGAAAAAAAACGGAGGAAAAAAATTGACGAGAAAAACTGAGCAGAAAAACTGAGAAAAAAAATATTTAAAAAACGGAGAAAAAAAACGGAGGAAAAAAATTGACGAGAAAAACTGAGGAGAAAAACTAAGAAAAAAACTGACTAGAAAAACTGAGCAAAAAAACTGAGAAAAAAAATATTTAAAAAACGGAGAAAAAAAACGGAGGAAAAAAATTGACGAGAAAAACTGAGAAGAAAACTGAGAAAAAAAGAACTGAGGAGAAAAACTGAGAAAAAAACTGACGAGAAAAACTGAGCAGAAAAACTGAGAAAAAAAATATTTAAAAAAACTGAAGAAAAACGGAGGAAAAAAACTGAGAAGAAAACTGAGAAAAAAAGAACTGAGGAGAAAAACTGAGAAAAAAACTGACTAGAAAAACTGAGCAAAAAAACTGAGAAAAAAAATATTTAAAAAACGGAGAAAAAAAACGGAGGAAAAAAATTGACGAGAAAAACTGAGCAGAAAAATGGAGAAAAAAAATATTTTAAAAAACTGAAGAAAAACGGAGGAAAAAAATTGTCGAGAAAAACTGAGCAGAAAAACTGAGAAAAAAAATATTTAAAAAACGGAGAAAAAAAACGGAGGAAAAAAATTGACGAGAAAAACTGAGCAGAAAAACTGAGAAAAAAAATATTTAAAAAAACTGAAGAAAAACGGAGGGAAAAATTGACGAGAAAAACTGAGGAGAAAAAGTGAGAAAAAAACTGACGAGAAAAACTGAGCAGAAAAACTGAGAAAAAAAATATTTTAAAAAACTGAAGAAAAACGGAGGGAAAAAACTGAGAAGAAAAACTGTGAAAAAAAGACTGAAAAAATTGAAGAAAAACTTAGAAAAAAACTGTGAAAAAAAAGAACTGAGAAAAAAAACTGAAGAAAAATTTAGAAAAAAACTGAAAAAAACTGAAAAAAAAGAACTGAGAAAAAAAACTGAGAAAAAACTGACTCGAAAAACTGAGCAGAAAAATGGAGAAAAAAATATTTTAAAAAACTGAAGAAAAACGGAGGAAAAAAACTGAGAAGAAAACTGAGAAAAAAAGAACTGAGGAGAAAAACTGAGAAAAAAACTGACTAGAAAAACTGAGCAGAAAAACTGAGAAAAAAAATATTTAAAAAACGGAGAAAAAAAACGGAGGAAAAAAATTGACGAGAAAAATTGAGCAGAAAAACTGAGAAAAAAAATATTTTAAAAAACTGAAGAAAAACGGAGGGAAAAAAACTGAGAAGAAAAACTGTGAAAAAAAGACTGAAAAAATTGAAGAAAAACTTAGAAAAAAACTGTGAAAAAAAAGAACTGAGAAAAAAAACTGAAGAAAAACGGAGGGAAAAAACTGAGAAGAAAACTGAGAAAAAAAGAACTGAGGAGAAAAACTGAGAAAAAAACTGACTAGAAAAACTGAGCAAAAAAACTGAGAAAAAAAATATTTAAAAAACGTAGAAAAAAAACGGAGGAAAAAAATTGACGAGAAAAACTGAGCAGAAAAATGGAGAAAAAAAATATTTAAAAAAACTGAAGAAAAACGGAGGAAAAAAATTGACGAGAAAAACTGAGCAGAAAAACTGAGAAAATAATATTTAAAAAACGGAGAAAAAAAACGGAGGAAAAAAATTGACGAGAAAAACTGAGAAGAAAACTGAGAAAAAAAGAACTGAGGAGAAAAACTGAGAAAAAAACTGACGAGAAAAACTGAGCAGAAAAACTGAGAAAAAAAATATTTTAAAAAACTGAAGAAAAACGGAGGAAAAAAACTGAGAAGAAAACTGAGAAAAAAAGAACTGAGGAGAAAAACTGAGAAAAAAAATATTTAAAAAACGGAGAAAAAAAACGGAGGAAAAAAATTGACGAGAAAAACTGAGCAGAAAAACTGAGAAAAAAAATATTTAAAAAACGGAGAAAAAAAACGGAGGAAAAAAATTGACGAGAAAAACTGAGCAGAAAAATGGAGAAAAAAAATATTTCAAAAAACTGAAGAAAAACGGAGGAAATAAATTGACGAGAAAAACTGAGCAGAAAAACTGAGAAAAAAATATTTAAAAAACGGAGAAAAAAAACGGAGGAAAAAAAATTGACGAGAAAAACTGAGAAGAAAACTGAGAAAAATAGAACTCAGGAGAAAAACTGAGAAAAAAACTGACGAGAAAAACTGAGCAGAAAAACTGAGAAAAAAAATATTTAAAAAAACTGAAGAAAAACGGAGGAAAAAAACTGAGAAGAAAACTGAGAAAAAAAGAACTGAGGAGTAAACTGAGAAAAAAACTGACTAGAAAAACTGAGCAGAAAAACTGAGAAAAAAAATATTTAAAAAACGGAGAAAAAAAACGGAGGAAAAAAATTGACGAGAAAAACTGAGCAGAAAAACTGAGAAAAAAAATATTTAAAAAACGGAGAAAAAAAAGGGAGGAAAAAAATTGACGAGAAAAACTGAGCAGAAAAACTGAGAAAAAAAATATTTTAAAAAACTGAAGAAAAACGGAGGGAAAAAAACTGAGAAGAAAAACTGTGAAAAAAAGACTGAAAAAATTGAAGAAAAACTTAGAAAAAAACTGTGAAAAAAAAGAACTGAGAAAAAAAACTGAAGAAAAACGGAGGGAAAAAACTGAGAAGAAAACTGAGAAAAAAAGAACTGAGGAGAAAAACTGAGAAAAAAACTGACTAGAAAAACTGAGTAAAAAAACTGAGAAAAAAAATATTTAAAAAACGTAGAAAAAAAACGGAGGAAAAAAATTGACGAGAAAAACTGAGCAGAAAAATGGAGAAAAAAAATATTTCAAAAAACTGAAGAAAAACGGAGGAAAAAAATTGACGAGAAAAACTGAGCAGAAAAACTGAGAAAAAAATATTTAAAAAACGGAGAAAAAAAATGGAGGAAAAAAATTGACGAGAAAAACTGAGAAGAAAACTGAGAAAAAAAGAACTGAGGAGAAAAACTGAGAAAAAAACTGACGAGAAAAACTGAGCAGAAAAACTGAGAAAAAAAATATTTTAAAAAACTGAAGAAAAACGGAGGAAAAAAACTGAGAAGAAAACTGAGAAAAAAAGAACTGAGGAGAAAAACTGAGAAAAAAACTGACTAGAAAAACTGAGCAGAAAAACTGAGAAAAAAAATATTTAAAAAACGGAGAAAAAAAACGGAGGAAAAAAATTGACGAGAAAAACTGAGCAGAAAAACTGAGAAAAAAAATATTTAAAAAACGGAGAAAAAAAACGGAGGAAAAAAATTGACGAGAAAAACTGAGCAGAAAAACTGAGAAAAAAAATATTTTAAAAAACTGAAGAAAAACGGAGGGAAAAAAACTGAGAAGAAAAACTGTGAAAAAGAGACTGAAAAAATTGAAGAAAAACTTAGAAAAAAACTGTGAAAAAAAAGAACTGAGAAAAAAAACTGAAGAAAAACGGAGGAAAAAAACTGAGAAGAAAACTGAGAAAAAAAGAACTGAGGAGAAAAACTGAGAAAAAAACTGACTAGAAAAACTGAGCAAAAAAACTGAGAAAAAAAATATTTTAAAAACGGAGAAAAAAAACGGAGGAAAAAAATTGACGAGAAAAACTGAGCAGAAAAATGGAGAAAAAAAATATTTCAAAAAACTGAAGAAAAACGGAGGAAAAAAATTGACGAGAAAAACTGAGCAGAAAAACTGAGAAAAAAATATTTAAAAAACGGAGAAAAAAAACGGAGGAAAAAAATTGACGAGTAAAACTGAGAAGAAAACTGAGAAAAAAAGAACTGAGGAGAAAAACTGAGAAAAAAACTGACGAGAAAAACTGAGCAGAAAAACTGAGAAAAAAAATATTTTAAAAAACTGAAGAAAAACGGAGGAAAAAAACTGAGAAGAAAACTGAGAAAAAAAGAACTGAGGAGAAAAACTGAGAAAAAAACTGACTAGAAAAACTGAGCAGAAAAACTGAGAAAAAAAATATTTAAAAAACGGAGAAAAAAAACGGAGGAAAAAAATTGACGAGAAAAACTGAGCAGAAAAACTGAGAAAAAAAATATTTAAAAAACGGAGAAAAAAAACGGAGGAAAAAAATTGACGAGAAAAACTGAGCAGAAAAACTGAGAAAAAAAATATTTTAAAAAACTGAAGAAAAACGGAGGGAAAAAAACTGAGAAGAAAAACTGTGAAAAAAAGACTGAAAAAATTGAAGAAAAACTTAGAAAAAAACTGTGAAAAAAAAGAACTGAGAAAAAAAACTGAAGAAAAACGGAGGAAAAAAACTGAGAAGAAAACTGAGAAAAAAAGAACTGAGGAGAAAAACTGAGAAAAAAACTGACTAGAAAAACTGAGCAAAAAAACTGAGAAAAAAAATATTTTAAAAACGGAGAAAAAAAACGGAGGAAAAAAATTGACGAGAAAAACTGAGCAGAAAAATGGAGAAAAAAAATATTTCAAAAAACTGAAGAAAAACGGAGGTAAAAAATTGACGAGAAAAACTGAGCAGAAAAACTGAGAAAAAAATATTTAAAAAACGGAGAAAAAAAACGGAGGAAAAAAAATTGACGAGAAAAACTGAGCAGAAAAACTGAGAAAAAAATATTTAAAATACGGAGAAAAAAAACGGAGGAAAAAAACTGACTAGAAAAACTGAGAAGAAAAACTGTGAAAAAAAGACTGAAAAAATTGAAGAAAAACTTAGAAAAAAACTGTGAAAAAAAAGAACTGAGAAAAAAAACTGAAGAAAAATTTAGAAAAAAACTGAAAAAAACTGAAAAAAAAGAACTGAGAAAAAAAACTGAAGAAAAATTTAGAAAAAAACTGACTAGAAAAACTGAGCAGAAAAACTGAGAAAAAAAATATTTAAAATACGGAGAAAAAAAACGGAGGAAAAAAACTGACTAGAAAAACTGAGAAGAAAAACTGTGAAAAAAAGACTGAAAAAATTGAAGAAAAACTTAGAAAAAAACTGTGAAAAAAAAGAACTGAGAAAAAAAACTGAAGAAAAATTTAGAAAAAAACTGAAAAAAACTGAAAAAAAAGAACTGAGAAAAAAAACTGAGAAAAAACTGACTAGAAAAACTGAGCAGAAAAATGGAGAAAAAAAATATTTTAAAAAACTGAAGAAAAACGGAGGAAAAAAACTGAGAAGAAAACTGAGAAAAAAAGAACTGAGGAGAAAAACTGAGAAAAAAACTGACTAGAAAAACTGAGCAGAAAAACTGAGAAAAAAAATATTTAAAAAACGGAGAAAAAAAACGGAGGAAAAAAAATTGACGAGAAAAACTGAGCAGAAAAACTGAGAAAAAAATATTTAAAATACGGAGAAAAAAAACGGAGGAAAAAAACTGACTAGAAAAACTGAGAAGAAAAACTGTGAAAAAAAGACTGAAAAAATTGAAGAAAAACTTAGAAAAAAACTGTGAAAAAAAAGAACTGAGAAAAAAAACTGAAGAAAAATTTAGAAAAAAACTGAAAAAAACTGAAAAAAAAGAACTGAGAAAAAAAACTGAAGAAAAATTTAGAAAAAAACTGACTAGAAAAACTGAGCAGAAAAACTGAGAAAAAAAATATTTAAAATACGGAGAAAAAAAACGGAGGAAAAAAACTGACTAGAAAAACTGAGAAGAAAAACTGTGAAAAAAAGACTGAAAAAATTGAAGAAAAACTTAGAAAAAAACTGTGAAAAAAAAGAACTGAGAAAAAAAACTGAAGAAAAATTTAGAAAAAAACTGAAAAAAACTGAAAAAAAAGAACTGAGAAAAAAAACTGAGAAAAAACTGACTAGAAAAACTGAGCAGAAAAATGGAGAAAAAAAATATTTTAAAAAACTGAAGAAAAACGGAGGAAAAAAACTGAGAAGAAAACTGAGAAAAAAAGAACTGAGGAGAAAAACTGAGAAAAAAACTGACTAGAAAAACTGAGCAGAAAAACTGAGAAAAAAAATATTTAAAAAACGGAGAAAAAAAACGGAGGAAAAAAATTGACGAGAAAAACTGAGCAGAAAAACTGAGAAAAAAATATTTAAAAAACGGAGAAAAAAAACGGAGGAAAAAAATTGACGAGAAAAACTGAGAAGAAAACTGAGAAAAAAAGAACTGAGGAGAAAAACTGAGAAAAAAACTGACTAGAAAAACTGAGCAGAAAAACTGAGAAAAAAAATATTTAAAAAACGGAGAAAAAAAACGGAGGAAAAAAATTGACGAGAAAAACTGAGCAGAAAAACTGAGAAAAAAAATATTTAAAAAACAGAGAAAAAAAACGGAGGAAAAAAATTGACGAGAAAAACTGAGAAAAAAAATATTTTAAAAAACTGAAGAAAAACGGAGGGAAAAAACTGAGAAGAAAAACTGTGAAAAAAAGACTGAAAAAATTGAAGAAAAACTTAGAAAAAAACTGTGAAAAAAAAGAACTGAGAAAAAAAACTGAAGAAAAATTTAGAAAAAAATTGAAAAAAACTGAAAAAAAAGAACTGAGAAAAAAAACTGAGAAAAAACTGACTAGAAAAACTGAGCAGAAAAATGGAGAAAAAAAATATTTTAAAAAACTGAAGAAAAACGGAGGAAAAAAACTGAGAAGAAAACTGAGAAAAAAAGAACTGAGGAGAAAAACTGAGAAAAAAACTGACTAGAAAAACTGAGCAGAAAAACTGAGAAAAAAAATATTTAAAAAACGGAGAAAAAAAACGGAGGAAAAAAATTGACGTGAAAAACTGAGCAGAAAAACTGAGAAAAAAAATATTTAAAAAACGGAGAAAAAAAACGGAGGAAAAAAATTGACGAGAAAAACTGAGCAGAAAAACTGAGAAAAAAAATATTTAAAAAAACTGAAGAAAAACGGAGGGAAAAAAACTGAGAAGAAAAACTGTGAAAAAAAGACTGAAAAAATTGAAGAAAAACTTAGAAAAAAACTGTGAAAAAAAAGAACTGAGAAAAAAAACTGAAGAAAAACGGAGGAAAAAAACTGAGAAGAAAACTGAGAAAAAAAGAACTGAGGAGAAAAACTGAGAAAAAAACTGACTAGAAAAACTGAGCAAAAAAACTGAGAAAAAAAATATTTAAAAAAACTGAAGAAAAACGGAGGAAAAAAATTGACGAGAAAAACTGAGCAGAAAAACTGAGAAAAAAATATTTAAAAAACGGAGAAAAAAAACGGAGGAAAAAAAATTGACGAGAAAAACTGAGAAGAAAACTGAGAAAAATAGAACTCAGGAGAAAAACTGAGAAAAAAACTGACGAGAAAAACTGAGCAGAAAAACTGAGAAAAAAATATTTAAAAAACGGAGAAAAAAAACGGAGGAAAAAAAATTGACGAGAAAAACTGAGAAGAAAACTGAGAAAAATAGAACTCAGGAGAAAAACTGAGAAAAAAACTGACGAGAAAAACTGAGCAGAAAAACTGAGAAAAAAAATATTTAAAAAAACTGAAGAAAAATGGAGGGAAAAAACTGAGAAGAAAACTGAGAAAAAAAGAACTGAGGAGTAAACTGAGAAAAAAATTGACGAGAAAAACTGAGCAGAAAAACTGAGAAAAAAATATTTAAAAAACGGAGAAAAAAAACGGAGGAAAAAAAATTGACGAGAAAAACTGAGAAGAAAACTGAGAAAAATAGAACTCAGGAGAAAAACTGAGAAAAAAACTGACGAGAAAAACTGAGCAGAAAAACTGAGAAAAAAAATATTTAAAAAAACTGAAGAAAAACGGAGGAAAAAAACTGAGAAGAAAACTGAGAAAAAAAGAACTGAGGAGTAAACTGAGAAAAAAACTGACTAGAAAAACTGAGCAGAAAAACTGAGAAAAAAAATATTTAAAAAACGGAGAAAAAAAACGGAGGAAAAAAATTGACGAGAAAAACTGAGCAGAAAAACTGCGAAAAAAAATATTTAAAAAACGGAGAAAAAAAACGGAGGAAAAAAATTGACGACAAAAACTGAGCAGAAAAACTGAGAAAAAAAATATTTTAAAAAACTGAAGAAAAACGGAGGGAAAAAAACTGAGAAGAAAAACTGTGAAAAAAAGACTGAAAAAATTGAAGAAAAACTTAGAAAAAAACTGTGAAAAAAAAGAACTGAGAAAAAAAACTGAAGAAAAACGGAGGGAAAAAACTGAGAAGAAAACTGAGAAAAAAAGAACTGAGGAGAAAAACAGAGAAAAAAACTGACTAGAAAAACTGAGCAAAAAAACTGAGAAAAAAAATATTTTAAAAACGGAGAAAAAAAACGGAGGAAAAAAATTGACGAGAAAAACTGAGCAGAAAAATGGAGAAAAAAAATATTTCAAAAAACTGAAGAAAAACGGAGGAAAAAAATTGACGAGAAAAACTGAGCAGAAAAACTGAGAAAAAAATATTTAAAAAACGGAGAAAAAAAACGGAGGAAAAAAGTTGACGAGAAAAACTGAGAAGAAAACTGAGAAAAAAAGAACTGAGGAGAAAAACTGAGAAAAAAACTGACGAGAAAAACTGAGCAGAAAAACTGAGAAAAAAAATATTTTAAAAAACTGAAGAAAAACGGAGGAAAAAAACTGAGAAGAAAACTGAGAAAAAAAGAACTGAGGAGAAAAACTGAGAAAAAAACTGACTAGAAAAACTGAGCAGAAAAACTGAGAAAAAAAATATTTAAAAAACGGAGAAAAAAAACGGAGGAAAAAAATTGACGAGAAAAACTGAGCAGAAAAACTGAGAAAAAAAATATTTAAAAAACGGAGAAAAAAAACGGAGGAAAAAAATTGACGAGAAAAACTGAGCAGAAAAACTGAGAAAAAAAATATTTTAAAAAACTGAAGAAAAACGGAGGGAAAAAAACTGAGAAGAAAAACTGTGAAAAAAAGACTGAAAAAATTGAAGAAAAACTTAGAAAAAAACTGTGAAAAAAAAGAACTGAGAAAAAAAACTGAAGAAAAACGGAGGAAAAAAACTGAGAAGAAAACTGAGAAAAAAAGAACTGAGGAGAAAAACTGAGAAAAAAACTGACTAGAAAAACTGAGCAAAAAAACTGAGAAAAAAAATATTTTAAAAACGGAGAAAAAAAACGGAGGAAAAAAATTGACGAGAAAAACTGAGCAGAAAAATGGAGAAAAAAAATATTTCAAAAAACTGAAGAAAAACGGAGGTAAAAAATTGACGAGAAAAACTGAGCAGAAAAACTGAGAAAAAAATATTTAAAAAACGGAGAAAAAAAACGGAGGAAAAAAAATTGACGAGAAAAACTGAGCAGAAAAACTGAGAAAAAAATATTTAAAATACGGAGAAAAAAAACGGAGGAAAAAAACTGACTAGAAAAACTGAGAAGAAAAACTGTGAAAAAAAGACTGAAAAAATTGAAGAAAAACTTAGAAAAAAACTGTGAAAAAAAAGAACTGAGAAAAAAAACTGAAGAAAAATTTAGAAAAAAACTGAAAAAAACTGAAAAAAAAGAACTGAGAAAAAAAACTGAAGAAAAATTTAGAAAAAAACTGACTAGAAAAACTGAGCAGAAAAACTGAGAAAAAAAATATTTAAAATACGGAGAAAAAAAACGGAGGAAAAAACTGACTAGAAAAACTGAGAAGAAAAACTGTGAAAAAAAGACTGAAAAAATTGAAGAAAAACTTAGAAAAAAACTGTGAAAAAAAAGAACTGAGAAAAAAAACTGAAGAAAAATTTAGAAAAAAACTGAAAAAAACTGAAAAAAAAGAACTGAGAAAAAAAACTGAGAAAAAACTGACTAGAAAAACTGAGCAGAAAAATGGAGAAAAAAAATATTTTAAAAAACTGAAGAAAAACGGAGGAAAAAAACTGAGAAGAAAACTGAGAAAAAAAGAACTGAGGAGAAAAACTGAGAAAAAAACTGACTAGAAAAACTGAGCAGAAAAACTGAGAAAAAAAATATTTAAAAAACGGAGAAAAAAAACGGAGGAAAAAAATTGACGAGAAAAACTGAGCAGAAAAACTGAGAAAAAAAATATTTAAAAAACGGAGAAAAAAAACGGAGGAAAAAAATTGACGAGAAAAACTGAGAAGAAAACTGAGAAAAAAAGAACTGAGGAGAAAAACTGAGAAAAAAACTGACTAGAAAAACTGAGCAGAAAAACTGAGAAAAAAAATATTTAAAAAACGGAGAAAAAAAACGGAGGAAAAAAATTGACGAGAGAAACTGAGCAGAAAAACTGAGAAAAAAAATATTTAAAAAACAGAGAAAAAAAACGGAGGAAAAAAATTGACGAGAAAAACTGAGAAAAAAAATATTTTAAAAAACTGAAGAAAAACGGAGGGAAAAAACTGAGAAGAAAAACTGTGAAAAAAAGACTGAAAAAATTGAAGAAAAACTTAGAAAAAAACTGTGAAAAAAAAGAACTGAGAAAAAAAACTGAAGAAAAATTTAGAAAAAAACTGAAAAAAACTGAAAAAAAAGAACTGAGAAAAAAAACTGAGAAAAAACTGACTAGAAAAACTGAGCAGAAAAACTGAGAAAAAAAATATTTAAAAAACGGAGAAAAAAAACGGAGGAAAAAAATTGACGTGAAAAACTGAGCAGAAAAACTGAGAAAAAAAATATTTAAAAAACGGAGAAAAAAAACGGAGGAAAAAAATTGACGAGAAAAACTGAGCAGAAAAACTGAGAAAAAAAATATTTAAAAAAACTGAAGAAAAACGGAGGGAAAAAAACTGAGAAGAAAAACTGTGAAAAAAAGACTGAAAAAATTGAAGAAAAACTTAGAAAAAAACTGTGAAATAAAAGAACTGAGAAAAAAAACTGAAGAAAAATGGAGGAAAAAAACTGAGAAGAAAACTGAGAAAAAAAGAACTGAGGAGAAAAACTGAGAAAAAAACTGACTAGAAAAACTGAGCAAAAAAACTGAGAAAAAAAATATTTTAAAAACGGAGAAAAAAAACGGAGGAAAAAAATTGACGAGAAAAACTGAGCAGAAAAATGGAGAAAAAAAATATTTCAAAAAACTGAAGAAAAACGGAGGAAAAAAATTGACGAGAAAAACTGAGCAGAAAAACTGAGAAAAAAATATTTAAAAAACGGAGAAAAAAAACGGAGGAAAAAAAATTGACGAGAAAAACTGAGAAGAAAACTGAGAAAAATAGAACTCAGGAGAAAAACTGAGAAAAAAACTGACGAGAAAAACTGAGCAGAAAAACTGAGAAAAAAATATTTAAAAAACGGAGAAAAAAAACGGAGGAAAAAAAATTGACGAGAAAAACTGAGAAGAAAACTGAGAAAAATAGAACTCAGGAGAAAAACTGAGAAAAAAACTGACGAGAAAAACTGAGCAGAAAAACTGAGAAAAAAAATATTTAAAAAAACTGAAGAAAAACGGAGGGAAAAAACTGAGAAGAAAACTGAGAAAAAAAGAACTGAGGAGTAAACTGAGAAAAAAATTGACGAGAAAAACTGAGCAGAAAAACTGAGAAAAAAATATTTAAAAAACAGAGAAAAAAAACGGAGGAAAAAAAATTGACGAGAAAAACTGAGAAGAAAACTGAGAAAAATAGAACTCAGGAGAAAAACTGAGAAAAAAACTGACGAGAAAAACTGAGCAGAAAAACTGAGAAAAAAAATATTTAAAAAAACTGAAGAAAAACGGAGGAAAAAAACTGAGAAGAAAACTGAGAAAAAAAGAACTGAGGAGTAAACTGAGAAAAAAACTGACTAGAAAAACTGAGCAGAAAAACTGAGAAAAAAAATATTTAAAAAACGGAGAAAAAAAACGGAGGAAAAAAATTGACGAGAAAAACTGAGCAGAAAAACTGCGAAAAAAAATATTTAAAAAACGGAGAAAAAAAACGGAGGAAAAAAATTGACGACAAAAACTGAGCAGAAAAACTGAGAAAAAAAATATTTTAAAAAACTGAAGAAAAACGGAGGGAAAAAAACTGAGAAGAAAAACTGTGAAAAAAAGACTGAAGAAATTGAAGAAAAACTTAGAAAAAAACTGTGAAAAAAAAGAACTGAGAAAAAAAACTGAAGAAAAACGGAGGGAAAAAACTGAGAAGAAAACTGAGAAAAAAAGAACTGAGGAGAAAAACAGAGAAAAAAACTGACTAGAAAAACTGAGCAAAAAAACTGAGAAAAAAAATATTTAAAAAACGTAGAAAAAAAACGGAGGAAAAAAATTGACGAGAAAAACTGAGCAGAAAAATGGAGAAAAAAAATATTTCAAAAAACTGAAGAAAAACGGAGGAAAAAAATTGACGAGAAAAACTGAGCAGAAAAACTGAGAAAAAAATATTTAAAAAACGGAGAAAAAAAACGGAGGAAAAAAATTGACGAGAAAAACTGAGAAGAAAACTGAGAAAAAAAGAACTGAGGAGAAAAACTGAGAAAAAAACTGACGAGAAAAACTGAGCAGAAAAACTGAGAAAAAAAATATTTTAAAAAACTGAAGAAAAACGGAGGAAAAAAACTGAGAAGAAAACTGAGAAAAAAAGAACTGAGGAGAAAAACTGAGAAAAAAACTGACTAGAAAAACTGAGCAGAAAAACTGAGAAAAAAAATATTTAAAAAACGGAGAAAAAAAACGGAGGAAAAAAATTGACGAGAAAAACTGAGCAGAAAAACTGAGAAAAAAAATATTTAAAAAACGGAGAAAAAAAACGGAGGAAAAAAATTGACGAGAAAAACTGAGCAGAAAAACTGAGAAAAAAAATATTTAAAAAACGGAGAAAAAAAACGGAGGAAAAAAATTGACGAGAAAAACTGAGAAGAAAAACTGTGAAAAAAAGACTGAAAAAATTGAAGAAAAACTTAGAAAAAAACTGTGAAAAAAAAGAACTGAGAAAAAAAACTGAAGAAAAATTTAGAAAAAAACTGAAAAAAACTGAAAAAAAAGAACTGAGAAAAAAAACTGAAGAAAAATTTAGAAAAAAACTGACTAGAAAAACTGAGCAGAAAAACTGAGAAAAAAAATATTTAAAATACGGAGAAAAAAAACGGAGGAAAAAAACTGACTAGAAAAACTGAGAAGAAAAACTGTGAAAAAAAGACTGAAAAAATTGAAGAAAAACTTAGAAAAAAACTGTGAAAAAAAAGAACTGAGAAAAAAAACTGAAGAAAAATTTAGAAAAAAACTGAAAAAAACTGAAAAAAAAGAACTGAGAAAAAAAACTGAGAAAAAACTGACTAGAAAAACTGAGCAGAAAAATGGAGAAAAAAATATTTTAAAAAACTGAAGAAAAACGGAGGAAAAAAACTGAGAAGAAAACTGAGAAAAAAAGAACTGAGGAGAAAAACTGAGAAAAAAACTGACTAGAAAAACTGAGCAGAAAAACTGAGAAAAAAAATATTTAAAAAACGGAGAAAAAAAACGGAGGAAAAAAATTGACGAGAAAAACTGAGCAGAAAAACTGAGAAAAAAAATATTTAAAAAACGGAGAAAAAAAACGGAGGAAAAAAATTGACGAGAAAAACTGAGAAGAAAACTGAGAAAAAAAGAACTGAGGAGAAAAACTGAGAAAAAAACTGACTAGAAAAACTGAGCAGAAAAACTGAGAAAAAAAATATTTAAAAAACGGAGAAAAAAAACGGAGGAAAAAAATTGACGAGAAAAATTGAGCAGAAAAACTGAGAAAAAAAATATTTAAAAAACAGAGAAAAAAAACGGAGGAAAAAAATTGACGAGAAAAACTGAGAAAAAAAATATTTTAAAAAACTGAAGAAAAACGGAGGGAAAAAACTGAGAAGAAAAACTGTGAAAAAAAGACTGAAAAAATTGAAGAAAAACTTAGAAAAAAACTGTGAAAAAAAAGAACTGAGAAAAAAAACTGAAGAAAAATTTAGAAAAAAACTGAAAAAAACTGAAAAAAAAGAACTGAGAAAAAAAACTGAGAAAAAACTGACTAGAAAAACTGAGCAGAAAAATGGAGAAAAAAAATATTTTAAAAAACTGAAGAAAAACGGAGGAAAAAAACTGAGAAGAAAACTGAGAAAAAAAGAACTGAGGAGAAAAACTGAGAAAAAAACTGACTAGAAAAACTGAGCAGAAAAACTGAGAAAAAAAATATTTAAAAAACGGAGAAAAAAAACGGAGGAAAAAAATTGACGTGAAAAACTGAGCAGAAAAACTGAGAAAAAAAATATTTAAAAAACGGAGAAAAAAAACGGAGGAAAAAAATTGACGAGAAAAACTGAGCAGAAAAACTGAGAAAAAAAATATTTAAAAAAACTGAAGAAAAACGGAGGGAAAAAAACTGAGAAGAAAAACTGTGAAAAAAAGACTGAAAAAATTGAAGAAAAACTTAGAAAAAAACTGTGAAAAAAAAGAACTGAGAAAAAAAACTGAAGAAAAACGGAGGAAAAAAACTGAGAAGAAAACTGAGAAAAAAAGAACTGAGGAGAAAAACTGAGAAAAAAACTGACTAGAAAAACTGAGCAAAAAAACTGAGAAAAAAAATATTTAAAAAACGGAGAAAAAAAACGGAGGAAAAAAATTGACGAGAAAAACTGAGCAGAAAAATGGAGAAAAAAAATATTTCAAAAAACTGAAGAAAAACGGAGGAAAAAAATTGACGAGAAAAACTGAGCAGAAAAACTGAGAAAAAAATATTTAAAAAACGGAGAAAAAAAACGGAGGAAAAAAAATTGATGAGAAAAACTGAGAAGAAAACTGAGAAAAATAGAACTCAGGAGAAAAACTGAGAAAAAAACTGACGAGAAAAACTGAGCAGAAAAACTGAGAAAAAAAATATTTAAAAAAACTGAAGAAAAACGGAGGGAAAAAACTGAGAAGAAAACTGAGAAAAAAAGAACTGAGGAGTAAACTGAGAAAAAAACTGACTAGAAAAACTGAGAAAAAAAATATTTAAAAAACGGAGAAAAAAAACGGAGGAAAAAAATTGACGAGAAAAACTGAGCAGAAAAACTGAGAAAAAAAATATTTTAAAAAACTGAAGAAAAACGGAGGGAAAAAAACTGAGAAGAAAAACTGTGAAAAAAAGACTGAAAAAATTGAAGAAAAACTTAGAAAAAAACTGTGAAAAAAAAGAACTGAGAAAAAAAACTGAAGAAAAACGGAGGGAAAAAACTGAGAAGAAAACTGAGAAAAAAAGAACTGAGGAGAAAAACTGAGAAAAAAACTGACAAGAAAAACTGAGCAAAAAAACTGAGAAAAAAAATATTTAAAAAACGTAGAAAAAAAACGGAGGAAAAAAATTGACGAGAAAAACTGAGCAGAAAAATGGAGAAAAAAAATATTTCAAAAAACTGAAGAAAAACGGAGGAAAAAAATTGACGAGAAAAACTGAGCAGAAAAACTGAGAAAAAAATATTTAAAAAACGGAGAAAAAAAACGGAGGAAAAAAATTGACGAGAAAAACTGAGAAGAAAACTGAGAAAAAAAGAACTGAGGAGAAAAACTGAGAAAAAAACTGACGAGAAAAACTGAGCAGAAAAACTGAGAAAAAAAATATTTTAAAAAACTGAAGAAAAACGGAGGAAAAAAACTGAGAAGAAAACTGAGAAAAAAAGAACTGAGGAGAAAAACTGAGAAAAAAAATATTTAAAAAACGGAGAAAAAAAACGGAGGAAAAAAATTGACGAGAAAAACTGAGCAGAAAAACTGAGAAAAAAAATATTTAAAAAACGGAGAAAAAAAACGGAGGAAAAAAATTGACGAGAAAAACTGAGCAGAAAAACTGAGAAAAAAAATATTTTAAAAAACTGAAGAAAAACGGAGGGAAAAAAACTGAGAAGAAAAACTGTGAAAAAAAGACTGAAAAAATTGAAGAAAAACTTAGAAAAAAACTGTGAAAAAAAAGAACTGAGAAAAAAAACTGAAGAAAAACGGAGGAAAAAAACTGAGAAGAAAACTGAGAAAAAAAGAACTGAGGAGAAAAACTGAGAAAAAACTGACTAGAAAAACTGAGCAAAAAAACTGAGAAAAAAAATATTTAAAAAACGTAGAAAAAAAACGGAGGAAAAAAATTGACGAGAAAAACTGAGCAGAAAAATGGAGAAAAAAAATATTTCAAAAAACTGAAGAAAAACGGAGGAAAAAAATTGACGAGAAAAACTGAGCAGAAAAACTGAGAAAAAAATATTTAAAAAACGGAGAAAAAAAACGGAGGAAAAAAAATTGACGAGAAAAACTGAGAAGAAAACTGAGAAAAATAGAACTCAGGAGAAAAACTGAGAAAAAAACTGACGAGAAAAACTGAGCAGAAAAACTGAGAAAAAAAATATTTAAAAAAACTGAAGAAAAACGGAGGAAAAAAACTGAGAAGAAAACTGAGAAAAAAAGAACTGAGGAGTAAACTGAGAAAAAAACTGACTAGAAAAACTGAGCAGAAAAACTGAGAAAAAAAATATTTAAAAAACGGAGAAAAAAAACGGAGGAAAAAAATTGACGAGAAAAACTGAGCAGAAAAACTGCGAAAAAAAATATTTAAAAAACGGAGAAAAAAAACGGAGGAAAAAAATTGACGAGAAAAACTGAGCAGAAAAACTGAGAAAAAAAATATTTTAAAAAACTGAAGAAAAACGGAGGGAAAAAAACTGAGAAGAAAAACTGTGAAAAAAAGACTGAAAAAATTGAAGAAAAACTTAGAAAAAAACTGTGAAAAAAAAGAACTGAGAAAAAAAACTGAAGAAAAACGGAGGGAAAAAACTGAGAAGAAAACTGAGAAAAAAAGAACTGAGGAGAAAAACAGAGAAAAAAACTGACTAGAAAAACTGAGCAAAAAAACTGAGAAAAAAAATATTTAAAAAACGTAGAAAAAAAACGGAGGAAAAAAATTGACGAGAAAAACTGAGCAGAAAAATGGAGAAAAAAAATATTTCAAAAAACTGAAGAAAAACGGAGGAAAAAAATTGACGAGAAAAACTGAGCAGAAAAACTGAGAAAAAAATATTTAAAAAACGGAGAAAAAAAACGGAGGAAAAAAATTGACGAGAAAAACTGAGAAGAAAACTGAGAAAAAAAGAACTGAGGAGAAAAACTGAGAAAAAAACTGACGAGAAAAACTGAGCAGAAAAACTGAGAAAAAAAATATTTTAAAAAACTGAAGAAAAACGGAGGAAAAAAACTGAGAAGAAAACTGAGAAAAAAAGAACTGAGGAGAAAAACTGAGAAAAAAACTGACTAGAAAAACTGAGCAGAAAAACTGAGAAAAAAAATATTTAAAAAACGGAGAAAAAAAACGGAGGAAAAAAATTGACGAGAAAAACTGAGCAGAAAAACTGAGAAAAAAAATATTTAAAAAACGGAGAAAAAAAACGGAGGAAAAAAATTGACGAGAAAAACTGAGCAGAAAAACTGAGAAAAAAAATATTTTAAAAAACTGAAGAAAAACGGAGGGAAAAAAACTGAGAAGAAAAACTGAAAAAAAGACTGAAAAAATTGAAGAAAAACTTAGAAAAAAACTGTGAAAAAAAAGAACTGAGAAAAAAAACTGAAGAAAAACGGAGGGAAAAAACTGAGAAGAAAACTGAGAAAAAAAGAACTGAGGAGAAAAACTGAGAAAAAAACTGACTAGAAAAACTGAGCAAAAAAACTGAGAAAAAAAATATTTTAAAAACGGAGAAAAAAAACGGAGGAAAAAAATTGACGAGAAAAACTGAGCAGAAAAATGGAGAAAAAAAATATTTCAAAAAACTGAAGAAAAACGGAGGAAAAAAATTGACGAGAAAAACTGAGCAGAAAAACTGAGAAAAAAAATATTTAAAAAACGGAGAAAAAAAACGGAGGAAAAAAATTGACGAGAAAAACTGAGAAGAAAACTGAGAAAAAAAGAACTGAGGAGAAAAACTGAGAAAAAAACTGACTAGAAAAACTGAGCAGAAAAACTGAGAAAAAAAATATTTAAAAAACGGAGAAAAAAAACGGAGGAAAAAAATTGACGAGAAAAACTGAGCAGAAAAACTGAGAAAAAAAATATTTAAAAAACAGAGAAAAAAAACGGAGGAAAAAAATTGACGAGAAAAACTGAGGAGAAAAACTGAGAAAAAAAATATTTTAAAAAACTGAAGAAAAACGGAGGGAAAAAACTGAGAAGAAAAACTGTGAAAAAAAAGACTGAAAAAATTGAAGAAAAACTTAGAAAAAAACTGTGAAAAAAAAGAACTGAGAAAAAAAACTGAAGAAAAATTTAGAAAAAAACTGAAAAAAACTGAAAAAAAAGAACTGAGAAAAAAAACTGAGAAAAAACTGACAAGAAAAACTGAGCAGAAAAATGGAGAAAAAAAATATTTAAACAAACTGAAGAAAAACGGAGGAAAAAAACTGAGAAGAAAACTGAGAAAAAAAGAACTGAGGAGAAAAACTGAGAAAAAAACTGACTAGAAAAACTGAGCAGAAAAACTGAGAAAAAAAATATTTAAAAAACGGAGAAAAAAACGGAGGAAAAAAATTGACGAGAAAAACTGAGCAGAAAAACTGAGAAAAAAAATATTTAAAAAACGGAGAAAAAAAACGGAGGAAAAAAATTGACGAGAAAAACTGAGCAGAAAAACTGAGAAAAAAAATATTTTAAAAAACTGAAGAAAAACGGAGGGAAAAAAACTGAGAAGAAAAACTGTGAAAAAAAGACTGAAAAAATTGAAGAAAAACGGAGGAAAAAAACTGTGAAGAAAACTGAGAAAAAAAGAACTGAGGAGAAAAACTGAGAAAAAAACTGACTAGAAAAACTGAGCAAAAAAACTGAGAAAAAAAATATTTAAAAAACGTAGAAAAAAAACGGAGGAAAAAAATTGACGAGAAAAACTGAGCAGAAAAATGGAGAAAAAAAATATTTCAAAAAACTGAAGAAAAACGGAGGAAAAAAATTGACGAGAAAAACTGAGCAGAAAAACTGAGAAAAAAATATTTAAAAAACGGAGAAAAAAAACGGAGGAAAAAAATTGACGAGAAAAACTGAGAAGAAAACTGAGAAAAAAAGAACTGAGGAGAAAAACTGAGAAAAAAACTGACGAGAAAAACTGAGCAGAAAAACTGAGAAAAAAAATATTTAAAAAAACTGAAGAAAAACGGAGGAAAAAACAGAAGAAAACTGAGAAAAAAAGAACTGAGGAGAAAAACTGAGAAAAAAACTGACTAGAAAAACTGAGCAGAAAAACTGAGAAAAAAAATATTTAAAAAACGGAGAAAAAAAACGGAGGAAAAAAATTGACGAGAAAAACTGAGCAGAAAAACTGAGAAAAAAATATTTAAAAAACGGAGAAAAAAAACGGAGGAAAAAAAATTGACGAGAAAAACTGAGAAGAAAACTGAGAAAAAAAGAACTCAGGAGAAAAACTGAGAAAAAAACTGACGAGAAAAACTGAGCAGAAAAACTGAGAAAAAAAATATTTAAAAAAACTGAAGAAAAACGGAGGAAAAAAACTGAGAAGAAAACTGAGAAAAAAAGAACTGAGGAGAAAAACTGAGAAAAAAACTGACTAGAAAAACTGAGCAGAAAAACTGAGAAAAAAAATATTTAAAAAACGGAGAAAAAAAACGGAGGAAAAAAATTGACGAGAAAAACTGAGCAGAAAAACTGAGAAAAAAAATATTTAAAAAACGGAGAAAAAAAACGGAGGAAAAAAATTGACGAGAAAAACTGAGCAGAAAAACTGAGAAAAAAAATATTTAAAAAACGGAGAAAAAAAACGGAGGAAAAAAATTGACGAGAAAAACTGAGCAGAAAAACTGAGAAAAAAAATATTTAAAAAAACTGAAGAAAAACGGAGGGAAAAAAACTGAGAAGAAAAACTGTGAAAAAAAGACTGAAAAAATTGAAGAAAAACTTAGAAAAAAACTGTGAAAAAAAAGAACTGAGAAAAAAAACTGAAGAAAAACGGAGGGAAAAAACTGAGAAGAAAACTGAGAAAAAAAGAACTGAGGAGAAAAACTGAGAAAAAAACTGACTAGAAAAACTGAGCAAAAAAACTGAGAAAAAAAATATTTAAAAAACGTAGAAAAAAAACGGAGGAAAAAAATTGACGAGAAAAACTGAGCAGAAAAATGGAGAAAAAAAATATTTCAAAAAACTGAAGAAAAACGGAGGAAAAAAATTGACGAGAAAAACTGAGCAGAAAAACTGAGAAAAAAATATTTAAAAAACGGAGAAAAAAAACGGAGGAAAAAAATTGACGAGAAAAACTGAGAAGAAAACTGAGAAAAAAAGAACTGAGGAGAAAAACTGAGAAAAAAACTGACGAGAAAAACTGAGCAGAAAAACTGAGAAAAAAAATATTTAAAAAAACTGAAGAAAAACGGAGGAAAAAAACTGAGAAGAAAACTGAGAAAAAAAGAACTGAGGAGAAAAACTGAGAAAAAAACTGACTAGAAAAACTGAGCAGAAAAACTGAGAAAAAAAATATTTAAAAAACGGAGAAAAAAAACGGAGGAAAAAAATTGACGAGAAAAACTGAGCAGAAAAACTGAGAAAAAAAATATTTAAAAAACGGAGAAAAAAAACGGAGGAAAAAAATTGACGAGAAAAACTGAGCAGAAAAACTGAGAAAAAAAATATTTTAAAAAACTGAAGAAAAACGGAGGGAAAAAAACTGAGAAGAAAAACTGTGAAAAAAAGACTGAAAAAATTGAAGAAAAACTTACAAAAAAACTGTGAAAAAAAAGAACTGAGAAAAAAAACTGAAGAAAAACGGAGGGAAAAAACTGAGAAGAAAACTGAGAAAAAAAGAACTGAGGAGAAAAACTGAGAAAAAAACTGACTAGAAAAACTGAGCAAAAAAACTGAGAAAAAAAATATTTTAAAAACGGAGAAAAAAAACGGAGGAAAAAAATTGACGAGAAAAACTGAGCAGAAAAATGGAGAAAAAAAATATTTCAAAAAACTGAAGAAAAACGGAGGAAAAAAATTGACGAGAAAAACTGAGCAGAAAAACTGAGAAAAAAAATATTTAAAAAACGGAGAAAAAAAACGGAGGAAAAAAATTGACGAGAAAAACTGAGAAGAAAACTGAGAAAAAAAGAACTGAGGAGAAAAACTGAGAAAAAAACTGACTAGAAAAACTGAGCAAAAAAACTGAGAAAAAAAATATTTTAAAAACGGAGAAAAAAAATGGAGGAAAAAAATTGACGAGAAAAACTGAGCAGAAAAATGGAGAAAAAAAATATTTCAAAAAACTGAAGAAAAACGGAGGAAAAAAATTGACGAGAAAAACTGAGCAGAAAAACTGAGAAAAAAAATATTTAAAAAACGGAGAAAAAAAACGGAGGAAAAAAATTGACGAGAAAAACTGAGAAGAAAACTGAGAAAAAAAGAACTGAGGAGAAAAACTGAGAAAAAAACTGACTAGAAAAACTGAGCAGAAAAACTGAGAAAAAAAATATTTAAAAAACGGAGAAAAAAAACGGAGGAAAAAAATTGACGAGAAAAACTGAGCAGAAAAACTGAGAAAAAAAATATTTAAAAAACAGAGAAAAAAAACGGAGGAAAAAAATTGACGAGAAAAACTGAGGAGAAAAACTGAGAAAAAAAATATTTTAAAAAACTGAAGAAAAACGGAGGGAAAAAACTGAGAAGAAAAACTGTGAAAAAAAGACTGAAAAAATTGAAGAAAAACTTAGAAAAAAACTGTGAAAAAAAAGAACTGAGAAAAAAAACTGAAGAAAAATTTAGAAAAAAACTGAAAAAAACTGAAAAAAAAGAACTGAGAAAAAAAACTGAGAAAAAACTGACTAGAAAAACTGAGCAGAAAAATGGAGAAAAAAAATATTTTAAAAAACTGAAGAAAAACGGAGGAAAAAAACTGAGAAGAAAACTGAGAAAAAAAGAACTGAGGAGAAAAACTGAGAAAAAAACTGACTAGAAAAACTGAGCAGAAAAACTGAGAAAAAAAATATTTAAAAAACGGAGAAAAAAAACGGAGGAAAAAAATTGACGAGAAAAACTGAGCAGAAAAACTGAGAAAAAAAATATTTAAAAAACGGAGAAAAAAAACGGAGGAAAAAAATTGACGAGAAAAACTGAGAAGAAAACTGAGAAAAAAAGAACTGAGGAGAAAAACTGAGAAAAAAACTGACTAGAAAAACTGAGCAGAAAAACTGAGAAAAACAATATTTAAAAAACGGAGAAAAAAAACGGAGGAAAAAAAAAAATTGACGAGAAAAACTGAGAATAAAACTGAGAAAAAAAGAACTGAGGAGAAAAACTGAGAAAAAAACTGACTAGAAAAACTGAGCAGAAAAACTGAGAAAAAAAATATTTAAAAAACGGAGAAAAAAAACGGAGGAAAAAAATTGACGAGAAAAACTGAGCAGAAAAACTGAGAAAAAAAATATTTAAAAAACGGAGAAAAAAAACGGAGGAAAAAAATTGACGAGAAAAACTGAGCAGAAAAACTGAGAAAAAAAATATTTTAAAAAACTGAAGAAAAACGGAGGGAAAAAAACTGAGAAGAAAAACTGTGAAAAAAAGACTGAAAAAATTGAAGAAAAACTTAGAAAAAAACTGTGAAAAAAAAGAACTGAGAAAAAAAACTGAAGAAAAACGGAGGAAAAAAACTGAGAAGAAAACTGAGAAAAAAAGAACTGAGGAGAAAAACTGAGAAAAAAACTGACTAGAAAAACTGAGCAAAAAAACTGAGAAAAAAAATATTTAAAAAACGGAGAAAAAAAACGGAGGAAAAAAATTGACGAGAAAAACTGAGGAGAAAAACTGATAAAAAAAAACTGACTAGAAAAACTGAGCTAAAAAACTGAGAAAAAAAATATTTAAAAAACGGAGAAAAAAAACAGAGGAAAAAAATTGACGAGAAAAACTGAGCAGAAAAATGGAGAAAAAAAATATTTCAAAAAACTGAAGAAAAACGGAGGGAAAAAACTGAGAAGAAAAACTGAAAAAAAGTCTGAAAATATTGAAGAAAAACTTAGAAAAAAACTGTGAAAAAAAAGAACTGAGAAAAAAAACTGAAGAAAAACGGAGGAAAAAATCTGAGAAGAAAACTGAGAAAAAAAGAACTGAGGAGAAAAACTGAGAAAAAAACTGACTAGAAAAACTGAGCAAAAAACCTGAGAAAAAAAATATTTAAAAAACGGAGAAAAAAAACGGAGGAAAAAAATTGACGAGAAAAACTGAGCAGAAAAATGGAGAAAAAAAATATTTTAAAAAACTGAAGAAAAACGGAGGAAAAAAACTGAGAAGAAAACTGAGAAAAAAATACTGAAAAAATTGAAGAAAAACTTAGAAAAAAACTGTGAAAAAAAAGAACTGAGAAAAAAAACTGAAGAAAAATTTAGAAAAAAACTGAAAAAAACTGAAAAAAAAGAACTGAAAAAAAAAACTGAGATAAAACTGACTAGAAAAACTGAGCAGAAAAATGGAGAAAAAAATATTTTAAAAAACTGAAGAAAAACGGAGGAAAAAAACTGAGAATAAAACTGAGAAAAAAAGAACTGAGGAGAAAAACTGAGAAAAAAACTGACTAGAAAAACTGAGCAGAAAAACTGAGAAAAAAAATATTTAAAAACGGAGAAAAAAAACGGAGGAAAAAAATTGACGAGAAAAACTGAGCAGAAAAACTGAGAAAAAAAATACTTAAAAAAACTGAAGAAAAACGGAGGAAAAAAACTGAGAAGAAAACTGAGAAAAAAAGAACTGAGGAGAAAAACTGATAAAAAAACTGACTAGAAAAACTGAGCAGAAAAACTGAGAAAAAAAATATTTAAAAAACGGAGAAAAAAAACGGAGGAAAAAAATTGACGAGAAAAACTGAGCAGAAAAACTGAGAAAAAAAATATTTAAAAAACGGAGAAAAAAAACGGAGGAAAAAAATTGACGAGAAAAACTGAGCAGAAAAACTGAGAAAAAAAATATTTAAAAAAACTGAAGAAAAACGGAGGGAAAAAAACTGAGAAGAAAAACTGTGAAAAAAAGACTGAAAAAATTGAAGAAAAACTTAGAAAAAAACTGTGAAAAAAAAGAACTGAGAAAAAAAACTGAAGAAAAACGGAGGAAAAAAACTGAGAAGAAAACTGAGAAAAAAAGAACTGAGGAGAAAAACTGAGAAAAAAACTGACTAGAAAAACTGAGCAAAAAAACTGAGAAAAAAAATATTTAAAAAACGGAGAAAAAAAACGGAGCAAAAAAATTGACGAGGAAAACTGAGCAGAAAAATGGAGAAAAAAAATATTTCAAAAAACTGAAGAAAAACGGAGGGAAAAAATTGACGAGAAAAACTGAGCAGAAAAACTGAGAAAAAAAATATTTAAAAAACGGAGAAAAAAAACAGAGGAAAAAAATTGACGAGAAAAACTGAGAAGAAAACTGAGAAAAAAAGAACTGAGGAGAAAAACTGAGAAAAAAAATATTTAAAAAACGGAGAAAAAAAATGGATGAAAAAAATTGACGAGGAAAACTGAGCAGAAAAATGGAGAAAAAAAATATTTCAAAAAACTGAAGAAAAACGGAGGGAAAAAATTGACGAGAAAAACTGAGCAGAAAAACTGAGAAAAAAAATATTTAAAAAACGGAGAAAAAAAACAGAGGAAAAAAATTGACGAGAAAAACTGAGAAGAAAACTGAGAAAAAAAGAACT
This sequence comes from Pristiophorus japonicus, assembly GCF_044704955.1. Classification (NCBI taxonomy): domain Eukaryota; kingdom Metazoa; phylum Chordata; class Chondrichthyes; family Pristiophoridae; genus Pristiophorus; species Pristiophorus japonicus. The sequence goes on from NC_092005.1 coordinate 11,003,062, forward strand.
GAGGAGAAAAACTGAGAAAAAAACTGACTAGAAAAACTGAGCAGAAAAACTGAGAAAAAAAATATGTAAAAAACGGAGAAAAAAAACGGAGGAAAAAAATTGACGAGAAAAACTGAGCAGAAAAATTGAGAAAAAAAATATTTAAAAAACGGAGAAAAAAAACGGAGGAAAAAAATTGACGAGAAAAACTGAGGAGAAAAACTGAGAAAAAAACTGACTAGAAAAACTGAGCAAAAAAACTGAGAAAAAAAATATTTAAAAAACGGAGAAAAAAAACGGAGGAAAAAAATTGACGAGAAAAACTGAGCAGAAAAATGGAGAAAAAAAATATTTCAAAAAACTGAAGAAAAACGGAGGAAAAAAATTGACGAGAAAAACTGAGCAGAAAAACTGAGAAAAAAAATATTTAAAAAACGGAATAAAAAAACGGAGGAAAAAAATTGACGAGAAAAACTGAGAAGAAAACTGAGAAAAACAGAACTGAGGAGAAAAACTGGTAAAAAAACTGACGAGAAAAACTGAGCAGAAAAACTGAGAAAAAAATATTTAAAAAACGGAGAAAAAAAACGGAGGAAAAAAATTGACGAGAAAAACTGAGCAGAAAAATGGAGAAAAAAAATATTTCAAAAAACTGAAGAAAAACGGAGGAAAAAATTGACGAGAAAAACTGAGCAGAAAAACTGAGAAAAAAAATATTTAAAAAACGGAGAAAAAAAACGGAGGAAAAAAATTGACGAGAAAAACTGAGAATAAAACTGAGAAAAAAAGAACTGAGGAGAAAAACTGAGAAAAAACTGACTAGAAAAACTGAGCAGAAAAACTGAGAAAAAAAATATTTAAAAAACGGAGAAAAAAAAACGGAGGAAAAAAATTGACGAGAAAAACTGAGCAGAAAAACTGAGAAAAAAAATATTTAAAAAACGGAGAAAAAAAACGGAGGAAAAAGATTGACGAGAAAAACTGAGCAGAAAAACTGAGAAAAAAAATATTTAAAAAAACTGAAGAAAAACGGAGGGAAAAAACTGAGAAGAAAAACTGTGAAAAAAAGACTGAAAAAATTGAAGAAAAACTTTGAAAAAAACTGTGAAATAAAAGAACTGAGAAAAATAACTGAAGAAAAATTTAGAAAAAAACTGAAAAAAACTGAAAAAAAGGAACTGAGAAAAAAAACTGAGAAAAAACTGACTAGAAAAACTGAGCAGAAAAATGGAGAAAAAAAATATTTTAAAAAACTGAAGAAAAACGGAGGAAAAATACTGAGAAGAAAACTGAGAAAAAAAGAACTGAAGAAAAAACTGAGAAAAAAACTGACTAGAAAAACTGAGCAGAAAAACTGAGAAAAAAAATATTTAAAAAACGGAGAAAAAAAACGGAGGAAAAAAATTGACGAGAAAAACTGAGGAGAAAAACTGAGAAAAAAACTGACTAGAAAAACTGAGCAAAAAAACTGAGAAAAAAAATATTTAAAAAACGGAGAAAAAAAACGGAGGAAAAAAATTGACGAGAAAAACTGAGCAGAAAAACTGAGAAAAAAAATATTTAAAAAACGGAATAAAAAAACGGAGGAAAAAAATTGATGAGAAAAACTGAGAAGAAAACTGAGAAAAAAAGAACTGAGGAGAAAAACTGAGAAAAAAACTGACGAGAAAAACTGAGCAGAAAAACTGAGAAAAAAATATTTAAAAAACGGAGAAAAAAAACGGAGGAAAAAAATTGACGAGAAAAACTGAGCAGAAAAATGGAGAAAAAAAATATTTCAAAAAACTGAAGAAAAACGGAGGAAAAAAATTGACGAGAAAAACTGAGCAGAAAAACTGAGAAAAAAAATATTTAAAAAACGGAGAAAAAAAACGGAGGAAAAAAATTGACGAGAAAAACTGAGAATAAAACTGAGAAAAAAAGAACTGAGGAGAAAAACTGAGAAAAAACTGACTAGAAAAACTGAGCAGAAAAACTGAGAAAAAAAATATTTAAAAAACGGAGAAAAAAAAACGGAGGAAAAAAATTGACGAGAAAAACTGAGCAGAAAAACTGAGAAAAAAAATATTTAAAAAACGGAGAAAAAAAACGGAGGTAAAAAAATTGACGAGAAAAACTGAGCAGAAAAACTGAGAAAAAAAATATTTAAAAAAACTGAAGAAAAACGGAGGGAAAAAACTGAGAAGAAAAACTGTGAAAAAAAGACTGAAAAAATTGAAGAAAAACTTTGAAAAAAACTGTGAAAAAAAAGAACTGAGAAAAATAACTGAAGAAAAATTTAGAAAAAAACTGAAAAAAACTGAAAAAAAGGAACTGAGAAAAAAAACTGAGAAACAACGGACTAGAAAAACTGAGCAGAAAAATGGAGAAAAAAAATATTTTAAAAAACTGAAGAAAAACGGAGGAAAAATACTGAGAAGAAAACTGAGAAAAAAAGAACTGAAGAAAAAACTGAGAAAAAAACTGACTAGAAAAACTGAGCAGAAAAACTGAGAAAAAAAATATTTAAAAAACGGAGAAAAAAAACGGAGGAAAAAAATTGACGAGTAAAACTGAGCAGAAAAACTGAGAAAAAAAATATTTAAAAAAACTGAAGAAAAACGGAGGAAAAAAACTGAGAAGAATACTGAGAAAAAAAGAACTGAGGAGAAAAACTGAGAAAAAAACTGACTAGAAAAACTGAGCAGAAAAACTGAGAAAAAAAATATTTAAAATACGGAGAAAAAAAACGGAGGAAAAAAATTGACGAGAAAAACTGAGAAGAAAACTGAGAAAAAAAGAACTGAGGAGAAAAACTGAGAAAAAAACTGACTAGAAAAACTGAGCAGAAAAACTGAGAAAAAAAATATTTAAAAAACGGAGAAAAAAAATGGAGGAAAAAAATTGACGAGAAAAACTGAGCAGAAAAACTGAGAAAAAAAATATTTAAAAAACGGAGAAAAAAAACGGAGGAAAAAAATTGACGAGAAAAACTGAGAAGAAAACTGAGAAAAAAAGAACTGAGGAGAAAAACTGAGAAAAAAACTGACTAGAAAAACTGAGCAGAAAAACTGAGAAAAAAAATATTTAAAAAACGGAGAAAAAAAACGGAGGAAAAAAATTGACGAGAAAAACTGAGCAGAAAAACTGAGAAAAAAAATATTTAAAAAACGGAGAAAAAAAAACGGAGGAAAAAAATTGACGAGAAAAACTGAGCAGAAAAACTGAGAAAAAAAATATTTAAAAAACGGAGAAAAAAAACGGAGGAAAAAAATTGACGAGAAAAACTGAGCAGAAAAACTGAGAAAAAAAATATTAAAAAAAACTGAAGAAAAACGGAGGGAAAAAACTGAGAAGAAAAACTGTGAAAAAAAGACTGAAAAAATTGAAGAAAAACTTTGAAAAAAACTGTGAAAAAAAAGAACTGAGAAAAATAACTGAAGAAAAATTTAGAAAAAAACTGAAAAAAACTGAAAAAAAGGAACTGAGAAAAAAAACTGAGAAAAAACTGACTAGAAAAACTGAGCAGAAAAATGGAGAAAAAAAATATTTTAAAAAACTGAAGAAAAACGGAGGAAAAATACTGAGAAGAAAACTGAGAAAAAAAGAACTGAAGAAAAAACTGAGAAAAAAACTGACTAGAAAAACTGAGCAGAAAAACTGAGAAAAAAAATATTTAAAAAACGGAGAAAAAAAACGGAGGAAAAAAATTGACGAGTAAAACTGAGCAGAAAAACTGAGAAAAAAAATATTTAAAAAAACTGAAGAAAAACGGAGGAAAAAAACTGAGAAGAAAACTGAGAAAAAAAGAACTGAGGAGAAAAACTGAGAAAAAAACTGACTAGAAAAACTGAGCAGAAAAACTGAGAAAAAAAATATTTAAAATACGGAGAAAAAAAACGGAGGAAAAAAATTGATGAGAAAAACTGAGAAGAAAACTGAGAAAAAAAAGAACTGAGGAGAAAAACTGAGAAAAAAACTGACGAGAAAAACTGAGCAGAAAAACTGAGAAAAAAAATATTTAAAAAACGGAGAAAAAAAACGGAGGAAAAAAATTGACGAGAAAAACTGAGGAGAAAAACTGAGAAAAAAAATATTTTAAAAAACTGAAGAAAAACGGAGGGAAAAAACTGAGAAGAAAAACTGTGAAAAAAAGACTGAAAAAATTGAAGAAAAACTTAGAAAAAAACTGTGAAAAAAAAAGAACTGAGAAAAAAAACTGAAGAAAAACGGAGGAAAAAAACTGAGAAGAAAACTGAGAAAAAAAGAACTGAGGAGAAAAACTGAGAAAAAAACTGACTAGAAAAACTGAGCAAAAAAACTGAGAAAAAAAATATTTAAAAAACGGAGAAAAAAAACGGAGGAAAAAAATTGACGAGAAAAACTGAGCAGAAAAATGGAGAAAAAAAATATTTAAAAAAACTGAAGAAAAACGGAGGAAAAAAATTGACGAGAAAAACTGAGCAGAAAAACTGAGAAAAAAAATATTTAAAAACGGAGAAAAAAAACGGAGGAAAAAAATTGACGAGAAAAACTGAGCAGAAAAACTGAGAAAAAAAATATTTAAAAAACGGAGAAAAAAAACGGAGGAAAAAAATTGACGAGAAAAACTGAGCAGAAAAACTGAGAAAAAAAATATTTAAAAAACGGAGAAAAAAAACGGAGGAAAAAAATTGACGAGAAAAACTGAGCAGAAAAACTGAGAAAAAAAATATTTTAAAAAACTGAAGAAAAACGGAGGAAAAAAACTGAGAAGAAAACTGAGAGAAAAAGAACTGAGGAGCAAAACTGAGAAAAAAACTGACTAGAAAAACTGAGCAGAAAAACTGAGAAAAAAAATATTTATAAAACGGAGAAAAAAAACGGAGGAAAAAAATTGACGAGAAAAACTGAGCAGAAAAACTGAGAAAAAAAATATTTAAAAAAACTGAAGAAAAACGGAGGGAAAAAACTGAGAAGAAAAACTGTGAAAAAAAGACTGAAAAAATTGAAGAAAAACTTAGAAAAAAACTGTGAAAAAAAAGAACTGAGAAAAAAAACTGAAGAAAAACGGAGGAAAAAAACTGAGAAGAAAACTGAGAAAAAAAGAACTGAGGAGAAAAACTGAGAAAAAAACTGACTAGAAAAACTGAGCAAAAAAACTGAGAAAAAAAATATTTAAAAAACGGAGAAAAAAAACGGAGGAAAAAAATTGACGAGAAAAACTGAGCAGAAAAATGGAGAAAAAAAATATTTCAAAAAACTGAAGAAAAACGGAGGAAAAAAATTGACGAGAAAAACTGAGCAGAAAAACTGAGAAAAGAAATATTTAAAAAACGGAGAAAAAAAACGGAGGAAAAAAATTGACGAGAAAAACTGAGAAGAAAACTGAGAAAAAATGAACTGAGGAGAAAAACTGAGAAAAAACTGACTAGAAAAACTGAGCAGAAAAACTGAGAAAAAAAATATTTAAAAAACAGAGAAAAAAAACGGAGGAAAAAAATTGACGAGAAAAACTGAGGAGAAAAACTGAGAAAAAAAATATTTAAAAAAACTGAAGAAAAACGGAGGAAAAAAACTGAGAAGAAAACTGAGAAAAAAAGAACTGAGGAGAAAAACTGAGAAAAAAATTGACGAGAAAAACTGAGCAGAAAAACTGAGAAAAAAAATATTTAAAAAACGGAGAAAAAAAACGGAGGAAAAAAATTGACGAGAAAAACTGAGCAGAAAAATGGAGAAAAAAAATATTTAAAAAACGGAGAAAAAAAACGGAGGAAAAAAATTGACGAGAAAAACTGAGCAGAAAAACTGAGAAAAAAAATATTTAAAAAAACTGAAGAAAAACGGAGGGAAAAAACTGAGAAGAAAAACTGTCAAAAAAAGACTGAAAAAATTGAAGAAAAACTTAGAAAAAAACTGTGAAAAATAAGAACTGAGAAAAAAAACTGAAGAAAAACGGAGGAAAAAAACTGAGAAGAAAACTGAGAAAAAAAGAACTGAGGAGAAAAACTGAGCAAAAAACTGACTAGAAAAACTGAGCAAAAAAACTGAGAAAAAAAATATTTAAAAAACGGAGAAAAAAAACGGAGGAAAAAAATTGACGAGAAAAACTGAGCAGAAAAATGGAGAAAAAAAATATTTCAAAAAACTGAAGAAAAACGGAGGAAAAAAATTGACGAGAAAAACTGAGCAGAAAAATGGAGAAAAAAAATATTTCAAAAAACTGAAGAAAAACGGAGGAAAGAAATTGACGAGAAAAACTGAGCAGCAAAACTGAGAAAAAAAATATTTAAAAAACGGAGAAAAAAAACGGAGGAAAAAAATTGACGAGAAAAACTGAGAAGAAAACTGAGAAAAAAAGAACTGAGGAGAAAAACAGAAAAAAACTGACTAGAAAAACTGAGCAGAAAAACTGAGAAAAAAAATATTTAAAAAACGGAGAAAAAAAACGGAGGAAAAAAATTGACGAGAAAAACTGAGCAGAAAAACTGAGAAAAAAAATATTTAAAAAACGGAGAAAAAAAACGGAGGAAAAAAATTGACGAGAAAAACTGAGCAGAAAAACTGAGAAAAAAAATATTTAAAAAACGGAGAAAAAAAACGGAGGAAAAAAATTGACGAGAAAAACTGAGGAGAAAAACTGAGAAAAAAAATATTTTAAAAAACTGAAGAAAAACGGAGGGAAAAAACTGAGAAGAAAAACTGTGAAAAAAAGACTGAAAAAATTGAAGAAAAACTTAGAAAAAAACTGTGAAAAAAAAGAACTGAGAAAAAAAACTGAAGAAAAACGGAGGAAAAAAACTGAGAAGAAAACTGAGAAAAAAAGAACTGAGGAGAAAAACTGAGAAAAAAACTGACTAGAAAAACTGAGCAAAAAAACTGAGAAAAAAAATATTTAAAAAACGGAGAAAAAAAACGGAGGAAAAAAATTGACGAGAAAAACTGAGCAGAAAAATGGAGAAAAAAAATATTTAAAAAAACTGAAGAAAAACGGAGGAAAAAAATTGACGAGAAAAACTGAGCAGAAAAACTGAGAAAAAAAATATTTAAAAACGGAGAAAAAAAACGGAGGAAAAAAATTGACGAGAAAAACTGAGCAGAAAAACTGAGAAAAAAAATATTTAAAAAACGGAGAAAAAAAACGGAGGAAAAAAATTGACGAGAAAAACTGAGGAGAAAAACTGAGAAAAAAAATATTTTAAAAAACTGAAGAAAAACGGAGGGAAAAAACTGAGAAGAAAAACTGTGAAAAAAAGACTGAAAAAATTGAAGAAAAACTTAGAAAAAAACTGTGAAAAAAAAAGAACTGAGAAAAAAAACTGAAGAAAAACGGAGGAAAAAAACTGAGAAGAAAACTGAGAAAAAAAGAACTGAGGAGAAAAACTGAGAAAAAAACTGACTAGAAAAACTGAGCAAAAAAACTGAGAAAAAAAATATTTAAAAAACGGAGAAAAAAAACGGAGGAAAAAAATTGACGAGAAAAACTGAGCAGAAAAATGGAGAAAAAAAATATTTAAAAAAACTGAAGAAAAACGGAGGAAAAAAATTGACGAGAAAAACTGAGCAGAAAAACTGAGAAAAAAAATATTTAAAAACGGAGAAAAAAAACGGAGGAAAAAAATTGACGAGAAAAACTGAGCAGAAAAACTGAGAAAAAAAATATTTAAAAAACGGAGAAAAAAAACGGAGGAAAAAAATTGACGAGAAAAACTGAGCAGAAAAACTGAGAAAAAAAATATTTAAAAAACGGAGAAAAAAAACGGAGGAAAAAAATTGACGAGAAAAACTGAGGAGAAAAACTGAGAAAAAAAATATTTTAAAAAACTGAAGAAAAACGGAGGGAAAAAACTGAGAAGAAAAACTGTGAAAAAAAGACTGAAAAAATTGAAGAAAAACTTAGAAAAAAACTGTGAAAAAAAAAGAACTGAGAAAAAAAACTGAAGTAAAATTTAGAAAAAAACTGAAAAAAACTGAAAAAAAAGAACTGAGAAAAAAAACTGAGAAAAAACTGACTAGAAAAACTGAGCAGAAAAATGGAGAAAAAAAATATTTAAAAAAACTGAAGAAAAACGGAGGAAAAAAACTGAGAAGAAAACTGAGAAAAAAAGAACTGAGGAGAAAAACTGAGAAAAAAACTAACTAGAAAAACTGAGCAGAAAAACTGAGAAAAAAAAAATTTAAAAAACGGAGAAAAAAAACGGAGGAAAAAAATTGACGAGAAAAACTGAGCAGAAAAACTGAGAAAAAAAATATTTTAAAAAACTGAAGAAAAACGGAGGAAAAAAACTGAGAAGAAAACTGAGAAAAAAAGAACTGAGGAGCAAAACTGAGAAAAAAACTGACTAGAAAAACTGAGCAGAAAAACTGAGAAAAAAAATATTTAAAAAACGGAGAAAAAAAACGGAGGAAAAAAATTGACGAGAAAAACTGAGCAGAAAAACTGAGAAAAAAAATATTTAAAAAAACTGAAGAAAAACGGAGGGAAAAAACTGAGAAGAAAAACTGTGAAAAAAAGACTGAAAAAATTGAAGAAAAACTTAGAAAAAAACTGTGAAAAAAAAGAACTGAGAAAAAAAAGTGAAGAAAAACGGAGGAAAAAAACTGAGAAGAAAACTGAGAAAAAAAGAACTGAGGAGAAAAACTGAGAAAAAAACTGACTAGAAAAACTGAGCAAAAAAACTGAGAAAAAAAATATTTAAAAAACGGAGAAAAAAAACGGAGGAAAAAAATTGACGAGAAAAACTGAGCAGAAAAATGGAGAAAAAAAATATTTCAAAAAACTGAAGAAAAACGGAGGAAAAAAATTGACGAGAAAAACTGAGCAGAAAAACTGAGAAAAGAAATATTTAAAAAACGGAGAAAAAAAACGGAGGAAAAAAATTGACGAGAAAAACTGAGAAGAAAACTGAGAAAAAAAGAACTGAGGAGAAAAACTGAGAAAAAACTGACTAGAAAAACTGAGCAGAAAAACTGAGAAAAAAAATATTTAAAAAACGGAGAAAAAAAACGGAGGAATTAAATTGACGAGAAAAACTGAGCAGAAAAACTGAGAAAAAAAATATTTAAAAAAACTGAAGAAAAACGGAGGAAAAAAACTGAGAAGAAAACTGAGAAAAAAAGAACTGAGGAGAAAAACTGAGAAAAAAATTGACGAGAAAAACTGAGCAGAAAAACTGAGAAAAAAAATATTTAAAAAACGGAGAAAAAAAACGGAGGAAAAAAATTGACGAGAAAAACTGAGCAGAAAAACTGAGAAAAAAAATATTTAAAAAAACTGAAGAAAAACGGAGGGAAAAAACTGAGAAGAAAAACTGTCAAAAAAAGACTGAAAAAATTGAAGAAAAACTTAGAAAAAAACTGTGAAAAAAAAGAACTGAGGAAAAAAACTGAAGAAAAACGGAGGAAAAAAACTGAGAAGAAAACTGAGAAAAAAAGAACTGAGGAGAAAAACTGAGAAAAAAACTGACTAGAAAAACTGAGCAAAAAAACTGAGAAAAAAAATATTTAAAAAACGGAGAAAAAAAACGGAGGAAAAAAATTGACGAGAAAAACTGAGCAGAAAAATGGAGAAAAAAAATATTTCAAAAAACTGAAGAAAAACGGAGGAAAGAAATTGACGAGAAAAACTGAGCAGCTAAACTGAGAAAAAAAATATTTAAAAAACGGAGAAAAAAAACGGAGGAAAAAAATTGACGAGAAAAACTGAGAAGAAAACTGAGAAAAAAAGAACTGAGGAGAAAAACTGAGAAAAAAACTGACTAGAAAAACTGAGCAGAAAAACTGAGAAAAAAAATATTTAAAAAACGGAGAAAAAAAACGGAGGAAAAAAATTGACGAGAAAAACTGAGCAGAAAAACTGAGAAAAAAAATATTTAAAAAACGGAGAAAAAAAACGGAGGAAAAAAATTGACGAGAAAAACTGAGGAGAAAAACTGAGAAAAAAAATATTTTAAAAAAGTGAAGAAAAACAGAGGGAAAAAACTGAGAAGAAAAACTGTGAAAAAAAGACTGAAAAAATTGAAGAAAAACTTAGAAAAAAACTGTGAAAAAAAAAACTGAGAAAAAAAACTGAAGAAAAATTTAGAAAAAAACTGAAAAAAACTGAAAAAAAAGAACTGAGAAAAAAAACTGAGAAAAAACTGACTAGAAAAACTGAGCAGAAAAATGGAGAAAAAAAATATTTTAAAAAACTGAAGAAAAACGGAGGAAAAAAACTGAGAAGAAAACTGAGAAAAAAAGAACTGAGGAGAAAAACTGAGAAAAAAACTGACTAGAAAAACTGAGCAGAAAAACTGAGAAAAAAAATATTTAAAAAACGGAGAAAAAAAACGGAGGAAAAAAATTGACGAGAAAAACTGAGCAGAAAAACTGAGAAAAAAAATATTTAAAAAACGGAGAAAAAAAACGGAGGAAAAAAATTGACGAGAAAAACTGAGCAGAAAAACTGAGAAAAAAAATATTTTAAAAAACTGAAGAAAAACGGAGGGAAAAAACTGAGAAGAAAAACTGTGAAAAAAAGACTGAAAAAATTGAAGAAAAACTTAGAAAAAAACTGTGAAAAAAAAGAACTGAGAAAAAAAACTGAAGAAAAACGGAGGAAAAAAACTGAGAAGAAAACTGAGAAAAAAAGAACTGAGGAGAAAAACTGAGAAAAAAACTGACTAGAAAAACTGAGCAAAAAAACTGAGAAAAAAAATATTTAAAAAACGGAGAAAAAAAACGGAGGAAAAAAATTGACGAGAAAAACTGAGCAGAAAAATGGAGAAAAAAAATATTTCAAAAAACTGAAGAAAAACGGAGGAAAAAAATTGACGAGAAAAACTGAGCAGAAAAACTGAGAAAAAAAATATTTAAAAACGGAGAAAAAAACGGAGGAAAAAATTGACGAGAAAAACTGAGAAGAAAACTGAGAAAAAAAGAACTGAGGAGAAAAACTGAGAAAAAAACTGACTAGAAAAACTGAGCAGAAAAACTGAGAAAGAAAATATTTAAAAAACGGAGAAAAAAAACGGAGGAAAAAAATTGACGAGAAAAACTGAGCAGAAAAACTGAGAAAAAAAAGAACTGAGAAAAAAAACTGAAGAAAAATTTAGAAAAAAACTGAAAAAAACTGAAAAAAAAGAACTGAGAAAAAAAACTGAGAAAAAACTGACTAGAAAAACTGAGCAGAAAAATGGAGAAAAAAAATATTTAAAAAAACTGAAGAAAAACGGAGGAAAAAAACTGAGAAGAAAACTGAGAAAAAAAGAACTGAGGAGAAAAACTGAGAAAAAAACTGACTAGAAAAACTGAGCAGAAAAACTGAGAAAAAAAATATTTAAAAAACGGAGAAAAAAAACGGAGGAAAAAAATTGACGAGAAAAACTGAGCAGAAAAACTGAGAAAAAAAATATTTAAAAAACGGAGAAAAAAAACGGAGGAAAAAAATTGACGAGAAAAACTGAGCAGAAAAACTGAGAAAAAAAATATTTTAAAAAACTGAAGAAAAACGGAGGGAAAAAACTGAGAAGAAAAACTGTGAAAAAAAGACTGAAAAAATTGAAGAAAAACTTAGAAAAAAACTGTGAAAAAAAAGAACTGAGAAAAAAAACTGAAGAAAAACGGAGGAAAAAAACTGAGAAGAAAACTGAGAAAAAAAGAACTGAGGAGAAAAACTGAGAAAAAAACTGACTAGAAAAACTGAGCAAAAAAACTGAGAAAAAAAATATTTAAAAAACGGAGAAAAAAAACGGAGGAAAAAAATTGACGAGAAAAACTGAGCAGAAAAATGGAGAAAAAAAATATTTCAAAAAACTGAAGAAAAACGGAGGAAAAAAATTGACGAGAAAAACTGAGCAGAAAAACTGAGAAAAAAAATATTTAAAAACGGAGAAAAAAACGGAGGAAAAAATTGACGAGAAAAACTGAGAAGAAAACTGAGAAAAAAAGAACTGAGGAGAAAAACTGAGAAAAAAACTGACTAGAAAAACTGAGCAGAAAAACTGAGAAAGAAAATATTTAAAAAACGGAGAAAAAAAACGGAGGAAAAAAATTGACGAGAAAAACTGAGCAGAAAAACTGAGAAAAAAAAGAACTGAGAAAAAAAACTGAAGAAAAATTTAGAAAAAAACTGAAAAAAACTGAAAAAAAAGAACTGAGAAAAAAACTGAGAAAAAACTGACTAGAAAAACTGAGCAGAAAAATGGAGAAAAAAAATATTTAAAAAAACTGAAGAAAAACGGAGGAAAAAAACTGAGAAGAAAACTGAGAAAAAAAGAACTGAGGAGAAAAACTGAGAAAAAAACTGACTAGAAAAACTGAGCAGAAAAACTGAGAAAAAAAATATTTAAAAAACGGAGAAAAAAAACGGAGGAAAAAAATTGACGAGAAAAACTGAGCAGAAAAACTGAGAAAAAAAATATTTAAAAAACGGAGAAAAAAAACGGAGGAAAAAAATTGACGAGAAAAACTGAGCAGAAAAACTGAGAAAAAAAATATTTTAAAAAACTGAAGAAAAACGGAGGGAAAAAACTGAGAAGAAAAACTGTGAAAAAAAGACTGAAAAAATTGAAGAAAAACTTAGAAAAAAACTGTGAAAAAAAAGAAATGAGAAAAAAAACTGAAGAAAAATTTAGAAAAAAACTGAAAAAAACTGAAAAAAAAGAACTGAGAAAAAAAACTGAGAAAAAACTGACTAGAAAAACTGAGCAGAAAAATGGAGAAAAAAAATATTTAAAAAAACTGAAGAAAAACGGAGGAAAAAAACTGAGAAGAAAACTGAGAAAAAAAGAACTGAGGAGAAAAACTGAGAAAAAAACTAACTAGAAAAACTGAGCAGAAAAACTGAGAAAAAAAAAATTTAAAAAACGGAGAAAAAAAACGGAGGAAAAAAATTGACGAGAAAAACTGAGCAGAAAAACTGAGAAAAAAAATATTTTAAAAAACTGAAGAAAAACGGAGGAAAAAAACTGAGAAGAAAACTGAGAAAAAAAGAACTGAGGAGCAAAACTGAGAAAAAAACTGACTAGAAAAACTGAGCAGAAAAACTGAGAAAAAAAATATTTAAAAAACGGAGAAAAAAAACGGAGGAAAAAAATTGACGAGAAAAACTGAGCAGAAAAACTGAGAAAAAAAATATTTAAAAAAACTGAAGAAAAACGGAGGGAAAAAACTGAGAAGAAAAACTGAAAAAAAGACTGAAAAAATTGAAGAAAAACTTAGAAAAAAACTGTGAAAAAAAAGAACTGAGAAAAAAAACTGAAGAAAAACGGAGGAAAAAAACTGAGAAGAAAACTGAGAAAAAAAGAACTGAGGAGAAAAACTGAGAAAAAAACTGACTAGAAAAACTGAGCAAAAAAACTGAGAAAAAAAATATTTAAAAAACGGAGAAAAAAAACGGAGGAAAAAAATTGACGAGAAAAACTGAGCAGAAAAATGGAGAAAAAAAATATTTCAAAAAACTGAAGAAAAACGGAGGAAAAAAATTGACGAGAAAAACTGAGCAGAAAAACTGAGAAAAGAAATATTTAAAAAACGGAGAAAAAAAACGGAGGAAAAAAATTGACGAGAAAAACTGAGAAGAAAACTGAGAAAAAAAGAACTGAGGAGAAAAACTGAGAAAAAACTGACTAGAAAAACTGAGCAGAAAAACTGAGAAAAAAAATATTTAAAAAACGGAGAAAAAAAACGGAGGAATTAAATTGACGAGAAAAACTGAGCAGAAAAACTGAGAAAAAAAATATTTAAAAAAACTGAAGAAAAACGGAGGAAAAAAACTGAGAAGAAAACTGAGAAAAAAAGAACTGAGGAGAAAAACTGAGAAAAAAACTGACTAGAAAAACTGAGCAAAAAAACTGAGAAAAAAAATATCTTAAAAACGGAGAAAAAAAACGGAGGAAAAAAATTGACGAGAAAAACTGAGCAGAAAAATGGAGAAAAAAAATATTTCAAAAAACTGAAGAAAAACGGAGGAAAAAAATTGACGAGAAAAACTGAGCAGAAAAACTGAGAAAAAAATATTTAAAAAACGGAGAAAAAAAACGGAGGAAAAAAATTGACGAGAAAAACTGAGAAGAAAACTGAGAAAAAAAGAACTGAGGAGAAAAACTGAGAAAAAAACTGACGAGAAAAACTGAGCAGAAAAACTGAGAAAAAAAATATTTTAAAAAACTGAAGAAAAACGGAGGAAAAAAACTGAGAAGAAAACTGAGAAAAAAAGAACTGAGGAGAAAAACTGAGAAAAAAACTGACTAGAAAAACTGAGCAGAAAAACTGAGAAAAAAAATATTTAAAAAACGGAGAAAAAAAACGGAGGAAAAAAATTGACGAGAAAAACTGAGCAGAAAAACTGAGAAAAAAAATATTTAAAAAACGGAGAAAAAAAACGGAGGAAAAAAATTGACGAGAAAAACTGAGCAGAAAAACTGAGAAAAAAAATATTTTAAAAAACTGAAGAAAAACGGAGGGAAAAAAACTGAGAAGAAAAACTGTGAAAAAAAGACTGAAAAAATTGAAGAAAAACTTAGAAAAAAACTGTGAAAAAAAAGAACTGAGAAAAAAAACTGAAGAAAAACGGAGGAAAAAAACTGAGAAGAAAACTGAGAAAAAAAGAACTGAGGAGAAAAACTGAGAAAAAAACTGACTAGAAAAACTGAGCAAAAAAACTGAGAAAAAAAATATTTTAAAAACGGAGAAAAAAAACGGAGGAAAAAAATTGACGAGAAAAACTGAGCAGAAAAATGGAGAAAAAAAATATTTCAAAAAACTGAAGAAAAACGGAGGTAAAAAATTGACGAGAAAAACTGAGCAGAAAAACTGAGAAAAAAATATTTAAAAAACGGAGAAAAAAAACGGAGGAAAAAAAATTGACGAGAAAAACTGAGCAGAAAAACTGAGAAAAAAATATTTAAAATACGGAGAAAAAAAACGGAGGAAAAAAACTGACTAGAAAAACTGAGAAGAAAAACTGTGAAAAAAAGACTGAAAAAATTGAAGAAAAACTTAGAAAAAAACTGTGAAAAAAAAGAACTGAGAAAAAAAACTGAAGAAAAATTTAGAAAAAAACTGAAAAAAACTGAAAAAAAAGAACTGAGAAAAAAAACTGAAGAAAAATTTAGAAAAAAACTGACTAGAAAAACTGAGCAGAAAAACTGAGAAAAAAAATATTTAAAATACGGAGAAAAAAAACGGAGGAAAAAACTGACTAGAAAAACTGAGAAGAAAAACTGTGAAAAAAAGACTGAAAAAATTGAAGAAAAACTTAGAAAAAAACTGTGAAAAAAAAGAACTGAGAAAAAAAACTGAAGAAAAATTAAGAAAAAAACTGAAAAAAACTGAAAAAAAAGAACTGAGAAAAAAAACTGAGAAAAAACTGACTAGAAAAACTGAGCAGAAAAATGGAGAAAAAAAATATTTTAAAAAACTGAAGAAAAACGGAGGAAAAAAACTGAGAAGAAAACTGAGAAAAAAAGAACTGAGGAGAAAAACTGAGAAAAAAACTGACTAGAAAAACTGAGCAGAAAAACTGAGAAAAAAATATTTAAAAAACGGAGAAAAAAAACGGAGGAAAAAAATTGACGAGAAAAACTGAGCAGAAAAACTGAGAAAAAAAATATTTAAAAAACGGAGAAAAAAAACGGAGGAAAAAAATTGACGAGAAAAACTGAGAAGAAAACTGAGAAAAAAAGAACTGAGGAGAAAAACTGAGAAAAAAACTGACTAGAAAAACTGAGCAGAAAAACTGAGAAAAAAAATATTTAAAAAACGGAGAAAAAAAACGGAGGAAAAAAATTGACGAGAGAAACTGAGCAGAAAAACTGAGAAAAAAAATATTTAAAAAACAGAGAAAAAAAACGGAGGAAAAAAATTGACGAGAAAAACTGAGAAAAAAAATATTTTAAAAAACTGAAGAAAAACGGAGGGAAAAAACTGAGAAGAAAAACTGTGAAAAAAAGACTGAAAAAATTGAAGAAAAACTTAGAAAAAAACTGTGAAAAAAAAGAACTGAGAAAAAAAACTGAAGAAAAATTTAGAAAAAAACTGAAAAAAACTGAAAAAAAAGAACTGAGAAAAAAAACTGAGAAAAAACTGACTAGAAAAACTGAGCAGAAAAACTGAGAAAAAAAATATTTAAAAAACGGAGAAAAAAAACGGAGGAAAAAAATTGACGTGAAAAACTGAGCAGAAAAACTGAGAAAAAAAATATTTAAAAAACGGAGAAAAAAAACGGAGGAAAAAAATTGACGAGAAAAACTGAGCAGAAAAACTGAGAAAAAAAATATTTAAAAAAACTGAAGAAAAACGGAGGGAAAAAAACTGAGAAGAAAAACTGTGAAAAAAAGACTGAAAAAATTGAAGAAAAACTTAGAAAAAAACTGTGAAAAAAAAGAACTGAGAAAAAAAACTGAAGAAAAATGGAGGAAAAAAACTGAGAAGAAAACTGAGAAAAAAAGAACTGAGGAGAAAAACTGAGAAAAAAACTGACTAGAAAAACTGAGCAAAAAAACTGAGAAAAAAAATATTTAAAAAACGTAGAAAAAAAACGGAGGAAAAAAATTGACGAGAAAAACTGAGCAGAAAAATGGAGAAAAAAAATATTTCAAAAAACTGAAGAAAAACGGAGGAAAAAAATTGACGAGAAAAACTGAGCAGAAAAACTGAGAAAAAAATATTTAAAAAACGGAGAAAAAAAACGGAGGAAAAAAAATTGACGAGAAAAACTGAGAAGAAAACTGAGAAAAATAGAACTCAGGAGAAAAACTGAGAAAAAAACTGACGAGAAAAACTGAGCAGAAAAACTGAGAAAAAAAATATTTAAAAAAACTGAAGAAAAACGGAGGGAAAAAACTGAGAAGAAAACTGAGAAAAAAAGAACTGAGGAGTAAACTGAGAAAAAAATTGACGAGAAAAACTGAGCAGAAAAACTGAGAAAAAAATATTTAAAAAACGGAGAAAAAAAACGGAGGAAAAAAAATTGACGAGAAAAACTGAGAAGAAAACTGAGAAAAATAGAACTCAGGAGAAAAACTGAGAAAAAAACTGACGAGAAAAACTGAGCAGAAAAACTGAGAAAAAAAATATTTAAAAAAACTGAAGAAAAACGGAGGAAAAAAACTGAGAAGAAAACTGAGAAAAAAAGAACTGAGGAGTAAACTGAGAAAAAAACTGACTAGAAAAACTGAGCAGAAAAACTGAGAAAAAAAATATTTAAAAAACGGAGAAAAAAAACGGAGGAAAAAAATTGACGAGAAAAACTGAGCAGAAAAACTGCGAAAAAAAATATTTAAAAAACGGAGAAAAAAAACGGAGGAAAAAAATTGACGACAAAAACTGAGCAGAAAAACTGAGAAAAAAAATATTTTAAAAAACTGAAGAAAAACGGAGGGAAAAAAACTGAGAAGAAAAACTGTGAAAAAAAGACTGAAAAAATTGAAGAAAAACTTAGAAAAAAACTGTGAAAAAAAAGAACTGAGAAAAAAAACTGAAGAAAAACGGAGGGAAAAAACTGAGAAGAAAACTGAGAAAAAAAGAACTGAGGAGAAAAACTGAGAAAAAAACTGACTAGAAAAACTGAGCAGAAAAACTGAGAAAAAAAATATTTAAAAAACGGAGAAAAAAAACGGAGGAAAAAAATTGACGAGAAAAACTGAGCAGAAAAACTGAGAAAAAAAATATTTAAAAAACGGAGAAAAAAAACGGAGGAAAAAAATTGACGAGAAAAACTGAGCAGAAAAACTGAGAAAAAAAATATTTAAAAAACGGAGAAAAAAAACGGAGGAAAAAAATTGACGAGAAAAACTGAGAAGAAAAACTGTGAAAAAAAGACTGAAAAAATTGAAGAAAAACTTAGAAAAAAACTGTGAAAAAAAAGAACTGAGAAAAAAAACTGAAGAAAAATTTAGAAAAAAACTGAAAAAAACTGAAAAAAAAGAACTGAGAAAAAAAATGAAGAAAAATTTAGAAAAAAACTGACTAGAAAAACTGAGCAGAAAAACTGAGAAAAAAAATATTTAAAATACGGAGAAAAAAAACGGAGGAAAAAAACTGACTAGAAAAACTGAGAAGAAAAACTGTGAAAAAAAGACTGAAAAAATTGAAGAAAAACTTAGAAAAAAACTGTGAAAAAAAAGAACTGAGAAAAAAAACTGAAGAAAAATTTAGAAAAAAACTGAAAAAAACTGAAAAAAAAGAACTGAGAAAAAAAACTGAGAAAAAACTGAGTAGAAAAACTGAGCAAAAAAACTGAGAAAAAAAATATTTAAAAAACGGAGAAAAAAAACGGAGGAAAAAAATTGACGAGAAAAACTGAGCAGAAAAATGGAGAAAAAAAATATTTCAAAAAACTGAAGAAAAACGGAGGAAAAAAATTGACGAGAAAAACTGAGCAGAAAAACTGAGAAAAGAAATATTTAAAAAACGGAGAAAAAAAACGGAGGAAAAAAATTGACGAGAAAAACTGAGAAGAAAACTGAGAAAAAAAGAACTGAGGAGAAAAACTGAGAAAAAACTGACTAGAAAAACTGAGCAGAAAAACTGAGAAAAAAAATATTTAAAAAACGGAGAAAAAAAACGGAGGAATTAAATTGACGAGAAAAACTGAGCAGAAAAACTGAGAAAAAAAATATTTAAAAAAACTGAAGAAAAACGGAGGAAAAAAACTGAGAAGAAAACTGAGAAAAAAAGAACTGTGGAGAAAAACTGAGAAAAAAATTGACGAGAAAAACTGAGCAGAAAAACTGAGAAAAAAAATATTTAAAAAACGGAGAAAAAAAACGGAGGAAAAAAATTGACGAGAAAAACTGAGCAGAAAAACTGAGAAAAAAAATATTTAAAAAAACTGAAGAAAAACGGAGGGAAAAAACTGAGAAGAAAAACTGTCAAAAAAAGACTGAAAAAATTGAAGAAAAACTTAGAAAAAAACTGTGAAAAAAAAGAACTGAGGAAAAAAACTGAAGAAAAACGGAGGAAAAAAACTGAGAAGAAAACTGAGAAAAAAAGAACTGAGGAGAAAAACTGAGAAAAAAACTGACTAGAAAAACTGAGCAAAAAAACTGAGAAAAAAAATATTTAAAAAACGGAGAAAAAAAACGGAGGAAAAAAATTGACGAGAAAAACTGAGCAGAAAAATGGAGAAAAAAAATATTTCAAAAAACTGAAGAAAAACGGAGGAAAGAAATTGACGAGAAAAACTGAGCAGCTAAACTGAGAAAAAAAATATTTAAAAAACGGAGAAAAAAAACGGAGGAAAAAAATTGACGAGAAAAACTGAGAAGAAAACTGAGAAAAAAAGAACTGAGGAGAAAAACTGAGAAAAAAACTGACGAGAAAAACTGAGCAGAAAAACTGAGAAAAAAAATATTTTAAAAAACTGAAGAAAAACGGAGGAAAAAAACTGAGAAGAAAACTGAGAAAAAAAGAACTGAGGAGAAAAACTGAGAAAAAAACTGACTAGAAAAACTGAGCAGAAAAACTGAGAAAAAAAATATTTAAAAAACGGAGAAAAAAAACGGAGGAAAAAAATTGACGAGAAAAACTGAGCAGAAAAACTGAGAAAAAAAATATTTAAAAAACGGAGAAAAAAAACGGAGGAAAAAAATTGACGAGAAAAACTGAGCAGAAAAACTGAGAAAAAAAATATTTTAAAAAACTGAAGAAAAACGGAGGGAAAAAAACTGAGAAGAAAAACTGTGAAAAAAAGACTGAAAAAATTGAAGAAAAACTTAGAAAAAAACTGTGAAAAAAAAGAACTGAGAAAAAAAACTGAAGAAAAACGGAGGAAAAAAACTGAGAAGAAAACTGAGAAAAAAAGAACTGAGGAGAAAAACTGAGAAAAAAACTGACTAGAAAAACTGAGCAAAAAAACTGAGAAAAAAAATATTTTAAAAACGGAGAAAAAAAACGGAGGAAAAAAATTGACGAGAAAAACTGAGGAGAAAAACTGAGAAAAAAAATATTTTAAAAAAGTGAAGAAAAACAGAGGGAAAAAACTGAGAAGAAAAACTGTGAAAAAAAGACTGAAAAAATTGAAGAAAAACTTAGAAAAAAACTGTGAAAAAAAAGAACTGAGAAAAAAAACTGAAGAAAAATTTAGAAAAAAACTGAAAAAAACTGAAAAAAAAGAACTGAGAAAAAAAACTGAGAAAAAACTGACTAGAAAAACTGAGCAGAAAAATGGAGAAAAAAAATATTTTAAAAAACTGAAGAAAAACGGAGGAAAAAAACTGAGAAGAAAACTGAGAAAAAAAGAACTGAGGAGAAAAACTGAGAAAAAAACTGACTAGAAAAACTGAGCAGAAAAACTGAGAAAAAAAATATTTAAAAAACGGAGAAAAAAAACGGAGGAAAAAAATTGACGAGAAAAACTGAGCAGAAAAACTGAGAAAAAAAATATTTAAAAAACGGAGAAAAAAAACGGAGGAAAAAAATTGACGAGAAAAACTGAGCAGAAAAACTGAGAAAAAAAATATTTTAAAAAACTGAAGAAAAACGGAGGGAAAAAACTGAGAAGAAAAACTGTGAAAAAAAGACTGAAAAAATTGAAGAAAAACTTAGAAAAAAACTGTGAAAAAAAAGAACTGAGAAAAAAAACTGAAGAAAAACGGAGGAAAAAAACTGAGAAGAAAACTGAGAAAAAAAGAACTGAGGAGAAAAACTGAGAAAAAAACTGACTAGAAAAACTGAGCAAAAAAACTGAGAAAAAAAATATTTAAAAAACGGAGAAAAAAAACGGAGGAAAAAAATTGACGAGAAAAACTGAGCAGAAAAATGGAGAAAAAAAATATTTCAAAAAACTGAAGAAAAACGGAGGAAAAAAATTGACGAGAAAAACTGAGCAGAAAAACTGAGAAAAAAAATATTTAAAAACGGAGAAAAAAACGGAGGAAAAAATTGACGAGAAAAACTGAGAAGAAAACTGAGAAAAAAAGAACTGAGGAGAAAAACTGAGAAAAAAACTGACTAGAAAAACTGAGCAGAAAAACTGAGAAAGAAAATATTTAAAAAACGGAGAAAAAAAACGGAGGAAAAAAATTGACGAGAAAAACTGAGCAAAAAACTGAGAAAAAAAAGAACTGAGAAAAAAAACTGAAGAAAAATTTAGAAAAAAACTGAAAAAAACTGAAAAAAAAGAACTGAGAAAAAAAACTGAGAAAAAACTGACTAGAAAAACTGAGCAGAAAAATGGAGAAAAAAAATATTTAAAAAAACTGAAGAAAAACGGAGGAAAAAAACTGAGAAGAAAACTGAGAAAAAAAGAACTGAGGAGAAAAACTGAGAAAAAAACTGACTAGAAAAACTGAGCAGAAAAACTGAGAAAAAAAATATTTAAAAAACGGAGAAAAAAAACGGAGGAAAAAAATTGACGAGAAAAACTGAGCAGAAAAACTGAGAAAAAAAATATTTAAAAAACGGAGAAAAAAAACGGAGGAAAAAAATTGACGAGAAAAACTGAGCAGAAAAACTGAGAAAAAAAATATTTTAAAAAACTGAAGAAAAACGGAGGGAAAAAACTGAGAAGAAAAACTGTGAAAAAAAGACTGAAAAAATTGAAGAAAAACTTAGAAAAAAACTGAAAAAAAAGAACTGAGAAAAAAAACTGAAGAAAAACGGAGGAAAAAAACTGAGAAGAAAACTGAGAAAAAAAGAACTGAGGAGAAAAACTGAGAAAAAAACTGACTAGAAAAACTGAGCAAAAAAACTGAGAAAAAAAATATTTTAAAAACGGAGAAAAAAAACGGAGGAAAAAAATTGACGAGAAAAACTGAGGAGAAAAACTGAGAAAAAAAATATTTTAAAAAAGTGAAGAAAAACAGAGGGAAAAAACTGAGAAGAAAAACTGTGAAAAAAAGACTGAAAAAATTGAAGAAAAACTTAGAAAAAAACTGTGAAAAAAAAGAACTGAGAAAAAAAACTGAAGAAAAATTTAGAAAAAAACTGAAAAAAACTGAAAAAAAAGAACTGAGAAAAAAAACTGAGAAAAAACTGACTAGAAAAACTGAGCAGAAAAATGGAGAAAAAAAATATTTTAAAAAACTGAAGAAAAACGGAGGAAAAAAACTGAGAAGAAAACTGAGAAAAAAAGAACTGAGGAGAAAAACTGAGAAAAAAACTGACTAGAAAAACTGAGCAGAAAAACTGAGAAAAAAAATATTTAAAAAACGGAGAAAAAAAACGGAGGAAAAAAATTGACGAGAAAAACTGAGCAGAAAAACTGAGAAAAAAAATATTTAAAAAACGGAGAAAAAAAACGGAGGAAAAAAATTGACGAGAAAAACTGAGCAGAAAAACTGAGAAAAAAAATATTTAAAAAACGGAGAAAAAAAACGGAGGAAAAAAATTGACGAGAAAAACTGAGCAGAAAAACTGAGAAAAAAAATATTTTAAAAAACTGAAGAAAAACGGAGGGAAAAAAACTGAGAAGAAAAACTGTGAAAAAAAGACTGAAAAAATTGAAGAAAAACTTAGAAAAAAACTGTGAAAAAAAAGAACTGAGAAAAAAAACTGAAGAAAAACGGAGGAAAAAAACTGAGAAGAAAACTGAGAAAAAAAGAACTGAGGAGAAAAACTGAGAAAAAAACTGACTAGAAAAACTGAGCAAAAAAACTGAGAAAAAAAATATTTTAAAAACGGAGAAAAAAAACGGAGGAAAAAAATTGACGAGAAAAACTGAGGAGAAAAACTGAGAAAAAAAATATTTTAAAAAAGTGAAGAAAAACAGAGGGAAAAAACTGAGAAGAAAAACTGTGAAAAAAAGACTGAAAAAATTGAAGAAAAACTTAGAAAAAAACTGTGAAAAAAAAGAACTGAGAAAAAAAACTGAAGAAAAATTTAGAAAAAAACTGAAAAAAACTGAAAAAAAAGAACTGAGAAAAAAAACTGAGAAAAAACTGACTAGAAAAACTGAGCAGAAAAATGGAGAAAAAAAATATTTTAAAAAACTGAAGAAAAACGGAGGAAAAAAACTGAGAAGAAAACTGAGAAAAAAAGAACTGAGGAGAAAAACTGAGAAAAAAACTGACTAGAAAAACTGAGCAGAAAAACTGAGAAAAAAAATATTTAAAAAACGGAGAAAAAAAACGGAGGAAAAAAATTGACGAGAAAAACTGAGCAGAAAAACTGAGAAAAAAAATATTTAAAAAACGGAGAAAAAAAACGGAGGAAAAAAATTGACGAGAAAAACTGAGCAGAAAAACTGAGAAAAAAAATATTTTAAAAAACTGAAGAAAAACGGAGGGAAAAAACTGAGAAGAAAAACTGTGAAAAAAAGACTGAAAAAATTGAAGAAAAACTTAGAAAAAAACTGTGAAAAAAAAGAACTGAGAAAAAAAACTGAAGAAAAACGGAGGAAAAAAACTGAGAAGAAAACTGAGAAAAAAAGAACTGAGGAGAAAAACTGAGAAAAAAACTGACTAGAAAAACTGAGCAAAAAAACTGAGAAAAAAAATATTTAAAAAACGGAGAAAAAAAACGGAGGAAAAAAATTGACGAGAAAAACTGAGCAGAAAAATGGAGAAAAAAAATATTTCAAAAAACTGAAGAAAAACGGAGGAAAAAAATTGACGAGAAAAACTGAGCAGAAAAACTGAGAAAAAAAATATTTAAAAACGGAGAAAAAAACGGAGGAAAAAATTGACGAGAAAAACTGAGAAGAAAACTGAGAAAAAAAGAACTGAGGAGAAAAACTGAGAAAAAAACTGACTAGAAAAACTGAGCAGAAAAACTGAGAAAGAAAATATTTAAAAAACGGAGAAAAAAAACGGAGGAAAAAAATTGACGAGAAAAACTGAGCAAAAAACTGAGAAAAAAAAGAACTGAGAAAAAAAACTGAAGAAAAATTTAGAAAAAAACTGAAAAAAACTGAAAAAAAAGAACTGAGAAAAAAAACTGAGAAAAAACTGACTAGAAAAACTGAGCAGAAAAATGGAGAAAAAAAATATTTAAAAAAACTGAAGAAAAACGGAGGAAAAAAACTGAGAAGAAAACTGAGAAAAAAAGAACTGAGGAGAAAAACTGAGAAAAAAACTGACTAGAAAAACTGAGCAGAAAAACTGAGAAAAAAAATATTTAAAAAACGGAGAAAAAAAACGGAGGAAAAAAATTGACGAGAAAAACTGAGCAGAAAAACTGAGAAAAAAAATATTTAAAAAACGGAGAAAAAAAACGGAGGAAAAAAATTGACGAGAAAAACTGAGCAGAAAAACTGAGAAAAAAAATATTTTAAAAAACTGAAGAAAAACGGAGGGAAAAAACTGAGAAGAAAAACTGTGAAAAAAAGACTGAAAAAATTGAAGAAAAACTTAGAAAAAAACTGAAAAAAAAGAACTGAGAAAAAAAACTGAAGAAAAACGGAGGAAAAAAACTGAGAAGAAAACTGAGAAAAAAAGAACTGAGGAGAAAAACTGAGAAAAAAACTGACTAGAAAAACTGAGCAAAAAAACTGAGAAAAAAAATATTTTAAAAACGGAGAAAAAAAACGGAGGAAAAAAATTGACGAGAAAAACTGAGGAGAAAAACTGAGAAAAAAAATATTTTAAAAAAGTGAAGAAAAACAGAGGGAAAAAACTGAGAAGAAAAACTGTGAAAAAAAGACTGAAAAAATTGAAGAAAAACTTAGAAAAAAACTGTGAAAAAAAAGAACTGAGAAAAAAAACTGAAGAAAAATTTAGAAAAAAACTGAAAAAAACTGAAAAAAAAGAACTGAGAAAAAAAACTGAGAAAAAACTGACTAGAAAAACTGAGCAGAAAAATGGAGAAAAAAAATATTTTAAAAAACTGAAGAAAAACGGAGGAAAAAAACTGAGAAGAAAACTGAGAAAAAAAGAACTGAGGAGAAAAACTGAGAAAAAAACTGACTAGAAAAACTGAGCAGAAAAACTGAGAAAAAAAATATTTAAAAAACGGAGAAAAAAAACGGAGGAAAAAAATTGACGAGAAAAACTGAGCAGAAAAACTGAGAAAAAAAATATTTAAAAAACGGAGAAAAAAAACGGAGGAAAAAAATTGACGAGAAAAACTGAGCAGAAAAACTGAGAAAAAAAATATTTTAAAAAACTGAAGAAAAACGGAGGGAAAAAACTGAGAAGAAAAACTGTGAAAAAAAGACTGAAAAAATTGAAGAAAAACTTAGAAAAAAACTGTGAAAAAAAAGAACTGAGAAAAAAAACTGAAGAAAAACGGAGGAAAAAAACTGAGAAGAAAACTGAGAAAAAAAGAACTGAGGAGAAAAACTGAGAAAAAAACTGACTAGAAAAACTGAGCAAAAAAACTGAGAAAAAAAATATTTAAAAAACGGAGAAAAAAAACGGAGGAAAAAAATTGACGAGAAAAACTGAGCAGAAAAATGGAGAAAAAAAATATTTCAAAAAACTGAAGAAAAACGGAGGAAAAAAATTGACGAGAAAAACTGAGCAGAAAAACTGAGAAAAAAAATATTTAAAAACGGAGAAAAAAACGGAGGAAAAAATTGACGAGAAAAACTGAGAAGAAAACTGAGAAAAAAAGAACTGAGGAGAAAAACTGAGAAAAAAACTGACTAGAAAAACTGAGCAGAAAAACTGAGAAAGAAAATATTTAAAAAACGGAGAAAAAAAACGGAGGAAAAAAATTGACGAGAAAAACTGAGCAGAAAAACTGAGAAAAAAAAGAACTGAGAAAAAAAACTGAAGAAAAATTTAGAAAAAAACTGAAAAAAACTGAAAAAAAAGAACTGAGAAAAAAAACTGAGAAAAAACTGACTAGAAAAACTGAGCAGAAAAATGGAGAAAAAAAATATTTAAAAAAACTGAAGAAAAACGGAGGAAAAAAACTGAGAAGAAAACTGAGAAAAAAAGAACTGAGGAGAAAAACTGAGAAAAAAACTGACTAGAAAAACTGAGCAGAAAAACTGAGAAAAAAAATATTTAAAAAACGGAGAAAAAAAACGGAGGAAAAAAATTGACGAGAAAAACTGAGCAGAAAAACTGAGAAAAAAAATATTTAAAAAACGGAGAAAAAAAACGGAGGAAAAAAATTGACGAGAAAAACTGAGCAGAAAAACTGAGAAAAAAAATATTTTAAAAAACTGAAGAAAAACGGAGGGAAAAAACTGAGAAGAAAAACTGTGAAAAAAAGACTGAAAAAATTGAAGAAAAACTTAGAAAAAAACTGAAAAAAAAGAACTGAGAAAAAAAACTGAAGAAAAACGGAGGAAAAAAACTGAGAAGAAAACTGAGAAAAAAAGAACTGAGGAGAAAAACTGAGAAAAAAACTGACTAGAAAAACTGAGCAAAAAAACTGAGAAAAAAAATATTTTAAAAACGGAGAAAAAAAACGGAGGAAAAAAATTGACGAGAAAAACTGAGGAGAAAAACTGAGAAAAAAAATATTTTAAAAAAGTGAAGAAAAACAGAGGGAAAAAACTGAGAAGAAAAACTGTGAAAAAAAGACTGAAAAAATTGAAGAAAAACTTAGAAAAAAACTGTGAAAAAAAAGAACTGAGAAAAAAAACTGAAGAAAAATTTAGAAAAAAACTGAAAAAAACTGAAAAAAAAGAACTGAGAAAAAAAACTGAGAAAAAACTGACTAGAAAAACTGAGCAGAAAAATGGAGAAAAAAAATATTTTAAAAAACTGAAGAAAAACGGAGGAAAAAAACTGAGAAGAAAACTGAGAAAAAAAGAACTGAGGAGAAAAACTGAGAAAAAAACTGACTAGAAAAACTGAGCAGAAAAACTGAGAAAAAAAATATTTAAAAAACGGAGAAAAAAAACGGAGGAAAAAAATTGACGAGAAAAACTGAGCAGAAAAACTGAGAAAAAAAATATTTAAAAAACGGAGAAAAAAAACGGAGGAAAAAAATTGACGAGAAAAACTGAGCAGAAAAACTGAGAAAAAAAATATTTTAAAAAACTGAAGAAAAACGGAGGGAAAAAACTGAGAAGAAAAACTGTGAAAAAAAGACTGAAAAAATTGAAGAAAAACTTAGAAAAAAACTGTGAAAAAAAAGAACTGAGAAAAAAAACTGAAGAAAAACGGAGGAAAAAAACTGAGAAGAAAACTGAGAAAAAAAGAACTGAGGAGAAAAACTGAGAAAAAAACTGACTAGAAAAACTGAGCAAAAAAACTGAGAAAAAAAATATTTAAAAAACGGAGAAAAAAAACGGAGGAAAAAAATTGACGAGAAAAACTGAGCAGAAAAATGGAGAAAAAAAATATTTCAAAAAACTGAAGAAAAACGGAGGAAAAAAATTGACGAGAAAAACTGAGCAGAAAAACTGAGAAAAAAAATATTTAAAAACGGAGAAAAAAACGGAGGAAAAAATTGACGAGAAAAACTGAGAAGAAAACTGAGAAAAAAAGAACTGAGGAGAAAAACTGAGAAAAAAACTGACTAGAAAAACTGAGCAGAAAAACTGAGAAAGAAAATATTTAAAAAACGGAGAAAAAAAACGGAGGAAAAAAATTGACGAGAAAAACTGAGCAGAAAAACTGAGAAAAAAAAGAACTGAGAAAAAAAACTGAAGAAAAATTTAGAAAAAAACTGAAAAAAACTGAAAAAAAAGAACTGAGAAAAAAAACTGAGAAAAAACTGACTAGAAAAACTGAGCAGAAAAATGGAGAAAAAAAATATTTAAAAAAACTGAAGAAAAACGGAGGAAAAAAACTGAGAAGAAAACTGAGAAAAAAAGAACTGAGGAGAAAAACTGAGAAAAAAACTGACTAGAAAAACTGAGCAGAAAAACTGAGAAAAAAAATATTTAAAAAACGGAGAAAAAAAACGGAGGAAAAAAATTGACGAGAAAAACTGAGCAGAAAAACTGAGAAAAAAAATATTTAAAAAACGGAGAAAAAAAACGGAGGAAAAAAATTGACGAGAAAAACTGAGCAGAAAAACTGAGAAAAAAAATATTTTAAAAAACTGAAGAAAAACGGAGGGAAAAAACTGAGAAGAAAAACTGTGAAAAAAAGACTGAAAAAATTGAAGAAAAACTTAGAAAAAAACTGAAAAAAAAGAACTGAGAAAAAAAACTGAAGAAAAACGGAGGAAAAAAACTGAGAAGAAAACTGAGAAAAAAAGAACTGAGGAGAAAAACTGAGAAAAAAACTGACTAGAAAAACTGAGCAAAAAAACTGAGAAAAAAAATATTTAAAAAACGGAGAAAAAAAACGGAGGAAAAAAATTGACGAGAAAAACTGAGCAGAAAAATGGAGAAAAAAAATATTTCAAAAAACTGAAGAAAAACGGAGGAAAAAAATTGACGAGAAAAACTGAGCAGAAAAACTGAGAAAAAAAATATTTAAAAACGGAGAAAAAAACGGAGGAAAAAATTGACGAGAAAAACTGAGAAGAAAACTGAGAAAAAAAGAACTGAGGAGAAAAACTGAGAAAAAAACTGACTAGAAAAACTGAGCAGAAAAACTGAGAAAGAAAATATTTAAAAAAACGGAGAAAAAAAACGGAGGAAAAAAATTGACGAGAAAAACTGAGCAGAAAAACTGAGAAAAAAAAGAACTGAGAAAAAAAACTGAAGAAAAATTTAGAAAAAAACTGAAAAAAACTGAAAAAAAAGAACTGAGAAAAAAACTGAGAAAAAACTGACTAGAAAAACTGAGCAGAAAAATGGAGAAAAAAAATATTTAAAAAAACTGAAGAAAAACGGAGGAAAAAAACTGAGAAGAAAACTGAGAAAAAAAGAACTGAGGAGAAAAACTGAGAAAAAAACTGACTAGAAAAACTGAGCAGAAAAACTGAGAAAAAAAATATTTAAAAAACGGAGAAAAAAAACGGAGGAAAAAAATTGACGAGAAAAACTGAGCAGAAAAACTGAGAAAAAAAATATTTAAAAAACGGAGAAAAAAAACGGAGGAAAAAAATTGACGAGAAAAACTGAGCAGAAAAACTGAGAAAAAAAATATTTTAAAAAACTGAAGAAAAACGGAGGGAAAAAACTGAGAAGAAAAACTGTGAAAAAAAGACTGAAAAAATTGAAGAAAAACTTAGAAAAAAACTGTGAAAAAAAAGAAATGAGAAAAAAAACTGAAGAAAAATTTAGAAAAAAACTGAAAAAAACTGAAAAAAAAGAACTGAGAAAAAAAACTGAGAAAAAACTGACTAGAAAAACTGAGCAGAAAAATGGAGAAAAAAAATATTTAAAAAAACTGAAGAAAAACGGAGGAAAAAAACTGAGAAGAAAACTGAGAAAAAAAGAACTGAGGAGAAAAACTGAGAAAAAAACTAACTAGAAAAACTGAGCAGAAAAACTGAGAAAAAAAAAATTTAAAAAACGGAGAAAAAAAACGGAGGAAAAAAATTGACGAGAAAAACTGAGCAGAAAAACTGAGAAAAAAAATATTTTAAAAAACTGAAGAAAAACGGAGGAAAAAAACTGAGAAGAAAACTGAGAAAAAAAGAACTGAGGAGCAAAACTGAGAAAAAAACTGACTAGAAAAACTGAGCAGAAAAACTGAGAAAAAAAATATTTAAAAAACGGAGAAAAAAAACGGAGGAAAAAAATTGACGAGAAAAACTGAGCAGAAAAACTGAGAAAAAAAATATTTAAAAAAACTGAAGAAAAACGGAGGGAAAAAACTGAGAAGAAAAACTGAAAAAAAGACTGAAAAAATTGAAGAAAAACTTAGAAAAAAACTGTGAAAAAAAAGAACTGAGAAAAAAAACTGAAGAAAAACGGAGGAAAAAAACTGAGAAGAAAACTGAGAAAAAAAGAACTGAGGAGAAAAACTGAGAAAAAAACTGACGAGAAAAACTGAGCAGAAAAACTGAGAAAAAAAATATTTAAAAAACGGAGAAAAAAAACGGAGGAAAAAAATTGACGAGAAAAACTGAGCAGAAAAATGGAGAAAAAAAATATTTCAAAAAACTGAAGAAAAACGGAGGAAAAAATTGACGAGAAAAACTGAGCAGAAAAACTGAGAAAAAAAATATTTAAAAAACGGAGAAAAAAAACGGAGGAAAAAAATTGACGAGAAAAACTGAGAATAAAACTGAGAAAAAAAGAACTGAGGAGAAAAACTGAGAAAAAACTGACTAGAAAAACTGAGCAGAAAAACTGAGAAAAAAAATATTTAAAAAACGGAGAAAAAAAAACGGAGGAAAAAAATTGACGAGAAAAACTGAGCAGAAAAACTGAGAAAAAAAATATTTAAAAAACGGAGAAAAAAAACGGAGGAAAAAGATTGACGAGAAAAACTGAGCAGAAAAACTGAGAAAAAAAATATTTAAAAAAACTGAAGAAAAGCGGAGGGAAAAAACTGAGAAGAAAAACTGTGAAAAAAAGACTGAAAAAATTGAAGAAAAACTTTGAAAAAAACTGTGAAATAAAAGAACTGAGAAAAATAACTGAAGAAAAATTTAGAAAAAAACTGAAAAAAACTGAAAAAAAGGAACTGAGAAAAAAAACTGAGAAAAAACTGACTAGAAAAACTGAGCAGAAAAATGGAGAAAAAAAATATTTTAAAAAACTGAAGAAAAACGGAGGAAAAATACTGAGAAGAAAACTGAGAAAAAAAGAACTGAAGAAAAAACTGAGAAAAAAACTGACTAGAAAAACTGAGCAGAAAAACTGAGAAAAAAAATATTTAAAAAACGGAGAAAAAAAACGGAGGAAAAAAATTGACGAGAAAAACTGAGGAGAAAAACTGAGAAAAAAACTGACTAGAAAAACTGAGCAAAAAAACTGAGAAAAAAAATATTTAAAAAACGGAGAAAAAAAACGGAGGAAAAAAATTGACGAGAAAAACTGAGCAGAAAAACTGAGAAAAAAAATATTTAAAAAACGGAATAAAAAAACGGAGGAAAAAAATTGATGAGAAAAACTGAGAAGAAAACTGAGAAAAAAAGAACTGAGGAGAAAAACTGAGAAAAAAACTGACGAGAAAAACTGAGCAGAAAAACTGAGAAAAAAATATTTAAAAAACGGAGAAAAAAAACGGAGGAAAAAAATTGACGAGAAAAACTGAGCAGAAAAACTGAGAAAAAAAATATTTAAAAAACGGAGAAAAAAAACGGAGGAAAAAAATTGACGAGAAAAACTGAGAATAAAACTGAGAAAAAAAGAACTGAGGAGAAAAACTGAGAAAAAACTGACTAGAAAAACTGAGCAGAAAAACTGAGAAAAAAAATATTTAAAAAACGGAGAAAAAAAAACGGAGGAAAAAAATTGACGAGAAAAACTGAGCAGAAAAACTGAGAAAAAAAATATTTAAAAAACGGAGAAAAAAAACGGAGGTAAAAAAATTGACGAGAAAAACTGAGCAGAAAAACTGAGAAAAAAAATATTTAAAAAAACTGAAGAAAAACGGAGGGAAAAAACTGAGAAGAAAAACTGTGAAAAAAAGACTGAAAAAATTGAAGAAAAACTTTGAAAAAAACTGTGAAAAAAAAGAACTGAGAAAAATAACTGAAGAAAAATTTAGAAAAAAACTGAAAAAAACTGAAAAAAAGGAACTGAGAAAAAAAACTGAGAAACAACGGACTAGAAAAACTGAGCAGAAAAATGGAGAAAAAAAATATTTTAAAAAACTGAAGAAAAACGGAGGAAAAATACTGAGAAGAAAACTGAGAAAAAAAGAACTGAAGAAAAAACTGAGAAAAAAACTGACTAGAAAAACTGAGCAGAAAAACTGAGAAAAAAAATATTTAAAAAACGGAGAAAAAAAACGGAGGAAAAAAATTGACGAGTAAAACTGAGCAGAAAAACTGAGAAAAAAAATATTTAAAAAAACTGAAGAAAAACGGAGGAAAAAAACTGAGAAGAAAACTGAGAAAAAAAGAACTGAGGAGAAAAACTGAGAAAAAAACTGACTAGAAAAACTGAGCAGAAAAACTGAGAAAAAAAATATTTAAAATACGGAGAAAAAAAACGGAGGAAAAAAATTGACGAGAAAAACTGAGAAGAAAACTGAGAAAAAAAGAACTGAGGAGAAAAACTGAGAAAAAAACTGACTAGAAAAACTGAGCAGAAAAACTGAGAAAAAAAATATTTAAAAAACGGAGAAAAAAAATGGAGGAAAAAAATTGACGAGAAAAACTGAGCAGAAAAACTGAGAAAAAAAATATTTAAAAAACGGAGAAAAAAAACGGAGGAAAAAAATTGACGAGAAAAACTGAGAAGAAAACTGAGAAAAAAAGAACTGAGGAGAAAAACTGAGAAAAAAACTGACTAGAAAAACTGAGCAGAAAAACTGAGAAAAAAAATATTTAAAAAACGGAGAAAAAAAACGGAGGAAAAAAATTGACGAGAAAAACTGAGCAGAAAAACTGAGAAAAAAAATATTTAAAAAACGGAGAAAAAAAAACGGAGGAAAAAAATTGACGAGAAAAACTGAGCAGAAAAACTGAGAAAAAAAATATTTAAAAAACGGAGAAAAAAAACGGAGGAAAAAAATTGACGAGAAAAACTGAGCAGAAAAACTGAGAAAAAAAATATTAAAAAAAACTGAAGAAAAACGGAGGGAAAAAACTGAGAAGAAAAACTGTGAAAAAAAGACTGAAAAAATTGAAGAAAAACTTTGAAAAAAACTGTGAAAAAAAAGAACTGAGAAAAATAACTGAAGAAAAATTTAGAAAAAAACTGAAAAAAACTGAAAAAAAGGAACTGAGAAAAAAAACTGAGAAAAAACTGACTAGAAAAACTGAGCAGAAAAATGGAGAAAAAAAATATTTTAAAAAACTGAAGAAAAACGGAGGAAAAATACTGAGAAGAAAACTGAGAAAAAAAGAACTGAAGAAAAAACTGAGAAAAAAACTGACTAGAAAAACTGAGCAGAAAAACTGAGAAAAAAAATATTTAAAAAACGGAGAAAAAAAACGGAGGAAAAAAATTGACGAGTAAAACTGAGCAGAAAAACTGAGAAAAAAAATATTTAAAAAAACTGAAGAAAAACGGAGGAAAAAAACTGAGAAGAAAACTGAGAAAAAAAGAACTGAGGAGAAAAACTGAGACAAAAACTGACTAGAAAAACTGAGCAGAAAAACTGAGAAAAAAAATATTTAAAATACGGAGAAAAAAAACGGAGGAAAAAAATTGATGAGAAAAACTGAGAAGAAAACTGAGAAAAAAAGAACTGAGGAGAAAAACTGAGAAAAAAACTGACGAGAAAAACTGAGCAGAAAAACTGAGAAAAAAAATATTTAAAAAACGGAGAAAAAAAACGGAGGAAAAAAATTGACGAGAAAAACTGAGGAGAAAAACTGAGAAAAAAAATATTTTAAAAAACTGAAGAAAAACGGAGGGAAAAAACTGAGAAGAAAAACTGTGAAAAAAAGACTGAAAAAATTGAAGAAAAACTTAGAAAAAAACTGTGAAAAAAAAAGAACTGAGAAAAAAAACTGAAGAAAAACGGAGGAAAAAAACTGAGAAGAAAACTGAGAAAAAAAGAACTGAGGAGAAAAACTGAGAAAAAAACTGACTAGAAAAACTGAGCAAAAAAACTGAGAAAAAAAATATTTAAAAAACGGAGAAAAAAAACGGAGGAAAAAAATTGACGAGAAAAACTGAGCAGAAAAATGGAGAAAAAAAATATTTAAAAAAACTGAAGAAAAACGGAGGAAAAAAATTGACGAGAAAAACTGAGCAGAAAAACTGAGAAAAAAAATATTTAAAAACGGAGAAAAAAAACGGAGGAAAAAAATTGACGAGAAAAACTGAGCAGAAAAACTGAGAAAAAAAATATTTAAAAAACGGAGAAAAAAAACGGAGGAAAAAAATTGACGAGAAAAACTGAGCAGAAAAACTGAGAAAAAAAATATTTAAAAAACGGAGAAAAAAAACGGAGGAAAAAAATTGACGAGAAAAACTGAGCAGAAAAACTGAGAAAAAAAATATTTTAAAAAACTGAAGAAAAACGGAGGAAAAAAACTGAGAAGAAAACTGAGAGAAAAAGAACTGAGGAGCAAAACTGAGAAAAAAACTGACTAGAAAAACTGAGCAGAAAAACTGAGAAAAAAAATATTTATAAAACGGAGAAAAAAAACGGAGGAAAAAAATTGACGAGAAAAACTGAGCAGAAAAACTGAGAAAAAAAATATTTAAAAAAACTGAAGAAAAACGGAGGGAAAAAACTGAGAAGAAAAACTGTGAAAAAAAGACTGAAAAAATTGAAGAAAAACTTAGAAAAAAACTGTGAAAAAAAAGAACTGAGAAAAAAAACTGAAGAAAAACGGAGGAAAAAAACTGAGAAGAAAACTGAGAAAAAAAGAACTGAGGAGAAAAACTGAGAAAAAAACTGACTAGAAAAACTGAGCAAAAAAACTGAGAAAAAAAATATTTAAAAAACGGAGAAAAAAAACGGAGGAAAAAAATTGACGAGAAAAACTGAGCAGAAAAATGGAGAAAAAAAATATTTCAAAAAACTGAAGAAAAACGGAGGAAAAAAATTGACGAGAAAAACTGAGCAGAAAAACTGAGAAAAGAAATATTTAAAAAACGGAGAAAAAAAACGGAGGAAAAAAATTGACGAGAAAAACTGAGAAGAAAACTGAGAAAAAATGAACTGAGGAGAAAAACTGAGAAAAAACTGACTAGAAAAACTGAGCAGAAAAACTGAGAAAAAAAATATTTAAAAAACAGAGAAAAAAAACGGAGGAAAAAAATTGACGAGAAAAACTGAGCAGAAAAACTGAGAAAAAAAATATTTAAAAAAACTGAAGAAAAACGGAGGAAAAAAACTGAGAAGAAAACTGAGAAAAAAAGAACTGAGGAGAAAAACTGAGAAAAAAATTGACGAGAAAAACTGAGCAGAAAAACTGAGAAAAAAAATATTTAAAAAACGGAGAAAAAAAACGGAGGAAAAAAATTGACGAGAAAAACTGAGCAGAAAAATGGAGAAAAAAAATATTTAAAAAACGGAGAAAAAAAACGGAGGAAAAAAATTGACGAGAAAAACTGAGCAGAAAAACTGAGAAAAAAAATATTTAAAAAAACTGAAGAAAAACGGAGGGAAAAAACTGAGAAGAAAAACTGTCAAAAAAAGACTGAAAAAATTGAAGAAAAACTTAGAAAAAAACTGTGAAAAATAAGAACTGAGAAAAAAAACTGAAGAAAAACGGAGGAAAAAAACTGAGAAGAAAACTGAGAAAAAAAGAACTGAGGAGAAAAACTGAGAAAAAAACTGACTAGAAAAACTGAGCAAAAAAACTGAGAAAAAAAATATTTAAAAAACGGAGAAAAAAAACGGAGGAAAAAAATTGACGAGAAAAACTGAGCAGAAAAATGGAGAAAAAAAATATTTCAAAAAACTGAAGAAAAACGGAGGAAAAAAATTGACGAGAAAAACTGAGCAGAAAAATGGAGAAAAAAAATATTTCAAAAAACTGAAGAAAAACGGAGGAAAGAAATTGACGAGAAAAACTGAGCAGCAAAACTGAGAAAAAAAATATTTAAAAAACGGAGAAAAAAAACGGAGGAAAAAAATTGACGAGAAAAACTGAGAAGAAAACTGAGAAAAAAAGAACTGAGGAGAAAAACAGAAAAAAACTGACTAGAAAAACTGAGCAGAAAAACTGAGAAAAAAAATATTTAAAAAACGGAGAAAAAAAACGGAGGAAAAAAATTGACGAGAAAAACTGAGCAGAAAAACTGAGAAAAAAAATATTTAAAAAACGGAGAAAAAAAACGGAGGAAAAAAATTGACGAGAAAAACTGAGCAGAAAAACTGAGAAAAAAAATATTTAAAAAACGGAGAAAAAAAACGGAGGAAAAAAATTGACGAGAAAAACTGAGGAGAAAAACTGAGAAAAAAAATATTTTAAAAAACTGAAGAAAAACGGAGGGAAAAAACTGAGAAGAAAAACTGTGAAAAAAAGACTGAAAAAATTGAAGAAAAACTTAGAAAAAAACTGTGAAAAAAAAGAACTGAGAAAAAAAACTGAAGAAAAACGGAGGAAAAAAACTGAGAAGAAAACTGAGAAAAAAAGAACTGAGGAGAAAAACTGAGAAAAAAACTGACTAGAAAAACTGAGCAAAAAAACTGAGAAAAAAAATATTTAAAAAACGGAGAAAAAAAACGGAGGAAAAAAATTGACGAGAAAAACTGAGCAGAAAAATGGAGAAAAAAAATATTTAAAAAAACTGAAGAAAAACGGAGGAAAAAAATTGACGAGAAAAACTGAGCAGAAAAACTGAGAAAAAAAATATTTAAAAACGGAGAAAAAAAACGGAGGAAAAAAATTGACGAGAAAAACTGAGCAGAAAAACTGAGAAAAAAAATATTTAAAAAACGGAGAAAAAAAACGGAGGAAAAAAATTGACGAGAAAAACTGAGGAGAAAAACTGAGAAAAAAAATATTTTAAAAAACTGAAGAAAAACGGAGGGAAAAAACTGAGAAGAAAAACTGTGAAAAAAAGACTGAAAAAATTGAAGAAAAACTTAGAAAAAAACTGTGAAAAAAAAAGAACTGAGAAAAAAAACTGAAGAAAAACGGAGGAAAAAAACTGAGAAGAAAACTGAGAAAAAAAGAACTGAGGAGAAAAACTGAGAAAAAAACTGACTAGAAAAACTGAGCAAAAAAACTGAGAAAAAAAATATTTAAAAAACGGAGAAAAAAAACGGAGGAAAAAACTGACTAGAAAAACTGAGCAGCTAAACTGAGAAAAAAAATATTTAAAAAACGGAGAAAAAAAACGGAGGAAAAAAATTGACGAGAAAAACTGAGAAGAAAACTGAGAAAAAAAGAACTGAGGAGAAAAACTGAGAAAAAAACTGACTAGAAAAACTGAGCAGAAAAACTGAGAAAAAAAATATTTAAAAAACGGAGAAAAAAAACGGAGGAAAAAAATTGACGAGAAAAACTGAGCAGAAAAACTGAGAAAAAAAATATTTAAAAAACGGAGAAAAAAAACGGAGGAAAAAAATTGACGAGAAAAACTGAGGAGAAAAACTGAGAAAAAAAATATTTTAAAAAAGTGAAGAAAAACAGAGGGAAAAAACTGAGAAGAAAAACTGTGAAAAAAAGACTGAAAAAATTGAAGAAAAACTTAGAAAAAAACTGTGAAAAAAAAGAACTGAGAAAAAAAACTGAAGAAAAATTTAGAAAAAAACTGAAAAAAACTGAAAAAAAAGAACTGAGAAAAAAAACTGAGAAAAAACTGACTAGAAAAACTGAGCAGAAAAATGGAGAAAAAAAATATTTTAAAAAACTGAAGAAAAACGGAGGAAAAAAACTGAGAAGAAAACTGAGAAAAAAAGAACTGAGGAGAAAAACTGAGAAAAAAACTGACTAGAAAAACTGAGCAGAAAAACTGAGAAAAAAAATATTTAAAAAACGGAGAAAAAAAACGGAGGAAAAAAATTGACGAGAAAAACTGAGCAGAAAAACTGAGAAAAAAAATATTTAAAAAACGGAGAAAAAAAACGGAGGAAAAAAATTGACGAGAAAAACTGAGCAGAAAAACTGAGAAAAAAAATATTTTAAAAAACTGAAGAAAAACGGAGGGAAAAAACTGAGAAGAAAAACTGTGAAAAAAAGACTGAAAAAATTGAAGAAAAACTTAGAAAAAAACTGTGAAAAAAAAGAACTGAGAAAAAAAACTGAAGAAAAACGGAGGAAAAAAACTGAGAAGAAAACTGAGAAAAAAAGAACTGAGGAGAAAAACTGAGAAAAAAACTGACTAGAAAAACTGAGCAAAAAAACTGAGAAAAAAAATATTTAAAAAACGGAGAAAAAAAACGGAGGAAAAAAATTGACGAGAAAAACTGAGCAGAAAAACTGAGAAAAAAAAGAACTGAGAAAAAAAACTGAAGAAAAATTTAGAAAAAAACTGAAAAAAACTGAAAAAAAAGAACTGAGAAAAAAACTGAGAAAAAACTGACTAGAAAAACTGAGCAGAAAAATGGAGAAAAAAAATATTTAAAAAAACTGAAGAAAAACGGAGGAAAAAAACTGAGAAGAAAACTGAGAAAAAAAGAACTGAGGAGAAAAACTGAGAAAAAAACTGACTAGAAAAACTGAGCAGAAAAACTGAGAAAAAAAATATTTAAAAAACGGAGAAAAAAAACGGAGGAAAAAAATTGACGAGAAAAACTGAGCAGAAAAACTGAGAAAAAAAATATTTAAAAAACGGAGAAAAAAAACGGAGGAAAAAAATTGACGAGAAAAACTGAGCAGAAAAACTGAGAAAAAAAATATTTAAAAAAACTGAAGAAAAACGGAGGAAAAAAACTGAGAAGAAAACTGAGAAAAAAAGAACTGAGGAGCAAAACTGAGAAAAAAACTGACTAGAAAAACTGAGCAGAAAAACTGAGAAAAAAAATATTTAAAAAACGGAGAAAAAAAACGGAGGAAAAAAATTGACGAGAAAAACTGAGCAGAAAAACTGAGAAAAAAAATATTTAAAAAAACTGAAGAAAAACGGAGGGAAAAAACTGAGAAGAAAAACTGAAAAAAAGACTGAAAAAATTGAAGAAAAACTTAGAAAAAAACTGTGAAAAAAAAGAACTGAGAAAAAAAACTGAAGAAAAACGGAGGAAAAAAACTGAGAAGAAAACTGAGAAAAAAAGAACTGAGGAGAAAAACTGAGAAAAAAACTGACTAGAAAAACTGAGCAAAAAAACTGAGAAAAAAAATATTTAAAAAACGGAGAAAAAAAACGGAGGAAAAAAATTGACGAGAAAAACTGAGCAGAAAAATGGAGAAAAAAAATATTTCAAAAAACTGAAGAAAAACGGAGGAAAAAAATTGACGAGAAAAACTGAGCAGAAAAACTGAGAAAAGAAATATTTAAAAAACGGAGAAAAAAAACGGAGGAAAAAAATTGACGAGAAAAACTGAGAAGAAAACTGAGAAAAAAAGAACTGAGGAGAAAAACTGAGAAAAAACTGACTAGAAAAACTGAGCAGAAAAACTGAGAAAAAAAATATTTAAAAAACGGAGAAAAAAAACGGAGGAATTAAATTGACGAGAAAAACTGAGCAGAAAAACTGAGAAAAAAAATATTTAAAAAAACTGAAGAAAAACGGAGGAAAAAAACTGAGAAGAAAACTGAGAAAAAAAGAACTGAGGAGAAAAACTGAGAAAAAAACTGACTAGAAAAACTGAGCAAAAAAACTGAGAAAAAAAATATTTTAAAAACGGAGAAAAAAAACGGAGGAAAAAAATTGACGAGAAAAACTGAGCAGAAAAATGGAGAAAAAAAATATTTCAAAAAACTGAAGAAAAACGGAGGAAAAAAATTGACGAGAAAAACTGAGCAGAAAAACTGAGAAAAAAATATTTAAAAAACGGAGAAAAAAAACGGAGGAAAAAAATTGACGAGAAAAACTGAGAAGAAAACTGAGAAAAAAAGAACTGAGGAGAAAAACTGAGAAAAAAACTGACGAGAAAAACTGAGCAGAAAAACTGAGAAAAAAAATATTTTAAAAAACTGAAGAAAAACGGAGGAAAAAAACTGAGAAGAAAACTGAGAAAAAAAGAACTGAGGAGAAAAACTGAGAAAAAAACTGACTAGAAAAACTGAGCAGAAAAACTGAGAAAAAAAATATTTAAAAAACGGAGAAAAAAAACGGAGGAAAAAAATTGACGAGAAAAACTGAGCAGAAAAACTGAGAAAAAAAATATTTAAAAAACGGAGAAAAAAAACGGAGGAAAAAAATTGACGAGAAAAACTGAGCAGAAAAACTGAGAAAAAAAATATTTTAAAAAACTGAAGAAAAACGGAGGGAAAAAAACTGAGAAGAAAAACTGTGAAAAAAAGACTGAAAAAATTGAAGAAAAACTTAGAAAAAAACTGTGAAAAAAAAGAACTGAGAAAAAAAACTGAAGAAAAACGGAGGAAAAAAACTGAGAAGAAAACTGAGAAAAAAAGAACTGAGGAGAAAAACTGAGAAAAAAACTGACTAGAAAAACTGAGCAAAAAAACTGAGAAAAAAAATATTTTAAAAACGGAGAAAAAAAACGGAGGAAAAAAATTGACGAGAAAAACTGAGCAGAAAAATGGAGAAAAAAAATATTTCAAAAAACTGAAGAAAAACGGAGGTAAAAAATTGACGAGAAAAACTGAGCAGAAAAACTGAGAAAAAAATATTTAAAAAACGGAGAAAAAAAACGGAGGAAAAAAAATTGACGAGAAAAACTGAGCAGAAAAACTGAGAAAAAAATATTTAAAATACGGAGAAAAAAAACGGAGGAAAAAAACTGACTAGAAAAACTGAGAAGAAAAACTGTGAAAAAAAGACTGAAAAAATTGAAGAAAAACTTAGAAAAAAACTGTGAAAAAAAAGAACTGAGAAAAAAAACTGAAGAAAAATTTAGAAAAAAACTGAAAAAAACTGAAAAAAAAGAACTGAGAAAAAAAACTGAAGAAAAATTTAGAAAAAAACTGACTAGAAAAACTGAGCAGAAAAACTGAGAAAAAAAATATTTAAAATACGGAGAAAAAAAACGGAGGAAAAAACTGACTAGAAAAACTGAGAAGAAAAACTGTGAAAAAAAGACTGAAAAAATTGAAGAAAAACTTAGAAAAAAACTGTGAAAAAAAAGAACTGAGAAAAAAAACTGAAGAAAAATTTAGAAAAAAACTGAAAAAAACTGAAAAAAAAGAACTGAGAAAAAAAACTGAGAAAAAACTGACTAGAAAAACTGAGCAGAAAAATGGAGAAAAAAAATATTTTAAAAAACTGAAGAAAAACGGAGGAAAAAAACTGAGAAGAAAACTGAGAAAAAAAGAACTGAGGAGAAAAACTGAGAAAAAAACTGACTAGAAAAACTGAGCAGAAAAACTGAGAAAAAAAATATTTAAAAAACGGAGAAAAAAAACGGAGGAAAAAAATTGACGAGAAAAACTGAGCAGAAAAACTGAGAAAAAAAATATTTAAAAAACGGAGAAAAAAAACGGAGGAAAAAAATTGACGAGAAAAACTGAGAAGAAAACTGAGAAAAAAAGAACTGAGGAGAAAAACTGAGAAAAAAACTGACTAGAAAAACTGAGCAGAAAAACTGAGAAAAAAAATATTTAAAAAACGGAGAAAAAAAACGGAGGAAAAAAATTGACGAGAGAAACTGAGCAGAAAAACTGAGAAAAAAAATATTTAAAAAACAGAGAAAAAAAACGGAGGAAAAAAATTGACGAGAAAAACTGAGAAAAAAAATATTTTAAAAAACTGAAGAAAAACGGAGGGAAAAAACTGAGAAGAAAAACTGTGAAAAAAAGACTGAAAAAATTGAAGAAAAACTTAGAAAAAAACTGTGAAAAAAAAGAACTGAGAAAAAAAACTGAAGAAAAATTTAGAAAAAAACTGAAAAAAACTGAAAAAAAAGAACTGAGAAAAAAAACTGAGAAAAAACTGACTAGAAAAACTGAGCAGAAAAACTGAGAAAAAAAATATTTAAAAAATGGAGAAAAAAAACGGAGGAAAAAAATTGACGTGAAAAACTGAGCAGAAAAACTGAGAAAAAAAATATTTAAAAAACGGAGAAAAAAAACGGAGGAAAAAAATTGACGAGAAAAACTGAGCAGAAAAACTGAGAAAAAAAATATTTAAAAAAACTGAAGAAAAACGGAGGGAAAAAAACTGAGAAGAAAAACTGTGAAAAAAAGACTGAAAAAATTGAAGAAAAACTTAGAAAAAAACTGTGAAAAAAAAGAACTGAGAAAAAAAACTGAAGAAAAATGGAGGAAAAAAACTGAGAAGAAAACTGAGAAAAAAAGAACTGAGGAGAAAAACTGAGAAAAAAACTGACTAGAAAAACTGAGCAAAAAAACTGAGAAAAAAAATATTTAAAAAACGTAGAAAAAAAACGGAGGAAAAAAATTGACGAGAAAAACTGAGCAGAAAAATGGAGAAAAAAAATATTTCAAAAAACTGAAGAAAAACGGAGGAAAAAAATTGACGAGAAAAACTGAGCAGAAAAACTGAGAAAAAAATATTTAAAAAACGGAGAAAAAAAACGGAGGAAAAAAAATTGACGAGAAAAACTGAGAAGAAAACTGAGAAAAATAGAACTCAGGAGAAAAACTGAGAAAAAAACTGACGAGAAAAACTGAGCAGAAAAACTGAGAAAAAAAATATTTAAAAAAACTGAAGAAAAACGGAGGGAAAAAACTGAGAAGAAAACTGAGAAAAAAAGAACTGAGGAGTAAACTGAGAAAAAAATTGACGAGAAAAACTGAGCAGAAAAACTGAGAAAAAAATATTTAAAAAACGGAGAAAAAAAACGGAGGAAAAAAAATTGACGAGAAAAACTGAGAAGAAAACTGAGAAAAATAGAACTCAGGAGAAAAACTGAGAAAAAAACTGACGAGAAAAACTGAGCAGAAAAACTGAGAAAAAAAATATTTAAAAAAACTGAAGAAAAACGGAGGAAAAAAACTGAGAAGAAAACTGAGAAAAAAAGAACTGAGGAGTAAACTGAGAAAAAAACTGACTAGAAAAACTGAGCAGAAAAACTGAGAAAAAAAATATTTAAAAAACGGAGAAAAAAAACGGAGGAAAAAAATTGACGAGAAAAACTGAGCAGAAAAACTGCGAAAAAAAATATTTAAAAAACGGAGAAAAAAAACGGAGGAAAAAAATTGACGACAAAAACTGAGCAGAAAAACTGAGAAAAAAAATATTTTAAAAAACTGAAGAAAAACGGAGGGAAAAAAACTGAGAAGAAAAACTGTGAAAAAAAGACTGAAAAAATTGAAGAAAAACTTAGAAAAAAACTGTGAAAAAAAAGAACTGAGAAAAAAAACTGAAGAAAAACGGAGGGAAAAAACTGAGAAGAAAACTGAGAAAAAAAGAACTGAGGAGAAAAACTGAGAAAAAAACTGACTAGAAAAACTGAGCAGAAAAACTGAGAAAAAAAATATTTAAAAAACGGAGAAAAAAAACGGAGGAAAAAAATTGACGAGAAAAACTGAGCAGAAAAACTGAGAAAAAAAATATTTAAAAAACGGAGAAAAAAAACGGAGGAAAAAAATTGACGAGAAAAACTGAGCAGAAAAACTGAGAAAAAAAATATTTAAAAAACGGAGAAAAAAAACGGAGGAAAAAAATTGACGAGAAAAACTGAGAAGAAAAACTGTGAAAAAAAGACTGAAAAAATTGAAGAAAAACTTAGAAAAAAACTGTGAAAAAAAAGAACTGAGAAAAAAAACTGAAGAAAAATTTAGAAAAAAACTGAAAAAAACTGAAAAAAAAGAACTGAGAAAAAAAATGAAGAAAAATTTAGAAAAAAACTGACTAGAAAAACTGAGCAGAAAAACTGAGAAAAAAAATATTTAAAATACGGAGAAAAAAAACGGAGGAAAAAAACTGACTAGAAAAACTGAGAAGAAAAACTGTGAAAAAAAGACTGAAAAAATTGAAGAAAAACTTAGAAAAAAACTGTGAAAAAAAAGAACTGAGAAAAAAAACTGAAGAAAAATTTAGAAAAAAACTGAAAAAAACTGAAAAAAAAGAACTGAGAAAAAAAACTGAGAAAAAACTGACTAGAAAAACTGAGCAAAAAAACTGAGAAAAAAAATATTTAAAAAACGGAGAAAAAAAACGGAGGAAAAAAATTGACGAGAAAAACTGAGCAGAAAAATGGAGAAAAAAAATATTTCAAAAAACTGAAGAAAAACGGAGGAAAAAAATTGACGAGAAAAACTGAGCAGAAAAACTGAGAAAAGAAATATTTAAAAAACGGAGAAAAAAAACGGAGGAAAAAAATTGACGAGAAAAACTGAGAAGAAAACTGAGAAAAAAAGAACTGAGGAGAAAAACTGAGAAAAAACTGACTAGAAAAACTGAGCAGAAAAACTGAGAAAAAAAATATTTAAAAAACGGAGAAAAAAAACGGAGGAATTAAATTGACGAGAAAAACTGAGCAGAAAAACTGAGAAAAAAAATATTTAAAAAAACTGAAGAAAAACGGAGGAAAAAAACTGAGAAGAAAACTGAGAAAAAAAGAACTGTGGAGAAAAACTGAGAAAAAAATTGACGAGAAAAACTGAGCAGAAAAACTGAGAAAAAAAATATTTAAAAAACGGAGAAAAAAAACGGAGGAAAAAAATTGACGAGAAAAACTGAGCAGAAAAACTGAGAAAAAAAATATTTAAAAAAACTGAAGAAAAACGGAGGGAAAAAACTGAGAAGAAAAACTGTCAAAAAAAGACTGAAAAAATTGAAGAAAAACTTAGAAAAAAACTGTGAAAAAAAAGAACTGAGGAAAAAAACTGAAGAAAAACGGAGGAAAAAAACTGAGAAGAAAACTGAGAAAAAAAGAACTGAGGAGAAAAACTGAGAAAAAAACTGACTAGAAAAACTGAGCAAAAAAACTGAGAAAAAAAATATTTAAAAAACGGAGAAAAAAAACGGAGGAAAAAAATTGACGAGAAAAACTGAGCAGAAAAATGGAGAAAAAAAATATTTCAAAAAACTGAAGAAAAACGGAGGAAAGAAATTGACGAGAAAAACTGAGCAGCTAAACTGAGAAAAAAAATATTTAAAAAACGGAGAAAAAAAACGGAGGAAAAAAATTGACGAGAAAAACTGAGAAGAAAACTGAGAAAAAAAGAACTGAGGAGAAAAACTGAGAAAAAAACTGACGAGAAAAACTGAGCAGAAAAACTGAGAAAAAAAATATTTTAAAAAACTGAAGAAAAACGGAGGAAAAACCTGAGAAGAAAACTGAGAAAAAAAGAACTGAGGAGAAAAACTGAGAAAAAAACTGACTAGAAAAACTGAGCAGAAAAACTGAGAAAAAAAATATTTAAAAAACGGAGAAAAAAAACGGAGGAAAAAAATTGACGAGAAAAACTGAGCAGAAAAACTGAGAAAAAAAATATTTAAAAAACGGAGAAAAAAAACGGAGGAAAAAAATTGACGAGAAAAACTGAGCAGAAAAACTGAGAAAAAAAATATTTTAAAAAACTGAAGAAAAACGGAGGGAAAAAAACTGAGAAGAAAAACTGTGAAAAAAAGACTGAAAAAATTGAAGAAAAACTTAGAAAAAAACTGTGAAAAAAAAGAACTGAGAAAAAAAACTGAAGAAAAACGGAGGAAAAAAACTGAGAAGAAAACTG
This sequence comes from Pristiophorus japonicus, assembly GCF_044704955.1. NCBI lineage: Eukaryota > Metazoa > Chordata > Chondrichthyes > Pristiophoridae > Pristiophorus > Pristiophorus japonicus. The sequence continues at coordinate 11,047,958 of NC_092005.1, forward strand.
AGAAAAAAAGAACTGAGGAGAAAAACTGAGAAAAAAACTGACTAGAAAAACTGAGCAAAAAAACTGAGAAAAAAAATATTTTAAAAACGGAGAAAAAAAACGGAGGAAAAAAATTGACGAGAAAAACTGAGGAGAAAAACTGAGAAAAAAAATATTTTAAAAAAGTGAAGAAAAACAGAGGGAAAAAACTGAGAAGAAAAACTGTGAAAAAAAGACTGAAAAAATTGAAGAAAAACTTAGAAAAAAACTGTGAAAAAAAAGAACTGAGAAAAAAAACTGAAGAAAAATTTAGAAAAAAACTGAAAAAAACTGAAAAAAAAGAACTGAGAAAAAAAACTGAGAAAAAACTGACTAGAAAAACTGAGCAGAAAAATGGAGAAAAAAAATATTTTAAAAAACTGAAGAAAAACGGAGGAAAAAAACTGAGAAGAAAACTGAGAAAAAAAGAACTGAGGAGAAAAACTGAGAAAAAAACTGACTAGAAAAACTGAGCAGAAAAACTGAGAAAAAAAATATTTAAAAAACGGAGAAAAAAAACGGAGGAAAAAAATTGACGAGAAAAACTGAGCAGAAAAACTGAGAAAAAAAATATTTAAAAAACGGAGAAAAAAAACGGAGGAAAAAAATTGACGAGAAAAACTGAGCAGAAAAACTGAGAAAAAAAATATTTTAAAAAACTGAAGAAAAACGGAGGGAAAAAACTGAGAAGAAAAACTGTGAAAAAAAGACTGAAAAAATTGAAGAAAAACTTAGAAAAAAACTGTGAAAAAAAAGAACTGAGAAAAAAAACTGAAGAAAAACGGAGGAAAAAAACTGAGAAGAAAACTGAGAAAAAAAGAACTGAGGAGAAAAACTGAGAAAAAAACTGACTAGAAAAACTGAGCAAAAAAACTGAGAAAAAAAATATTTAAAAAACGGAGAAAAAAAACGGAGGAAAAAAATTGACGAGAAAAACTGAGCAGAAAAATGGAGAAAAAAAATATTTCAAAAAACTGAAGAAAAACGGAGGAAAAAAATTGACGAGAAAAACTGAGCAGAAAAACTGAGAAAAAAAATATTTAAAAACGGAGAAAAAAACGGAGGAAAAAATTGACGAGAAAAACTGAGAAGAAAACTGAGAAAAAAAGAACTGAGGAGAAAAACTGAGAAAAAAACTGACTAGAAAAACTGAGCAGAAAAACTGAGAAAGAAAATATTTAAAAAACGGAGAAAAAAAACGGAGGAAAAAAATTGACGAGAAAAACTGAGCAGAAAAACTGAGAAAAAAAAGAACTGAGAAAAAAAACTGAAGAAAAATTTAGAAAAAAACTGAAAAAAACTGAAAAAAAAGAACTGAGAAAAAAAACTGAGAAAAAACTGACTAGAAAAACTGAGCAGAAAAATGGAGAAAAAAAATATTTAAAAAAACTGAAGAAAAACGGAGGAAAAAAACTGAGAAGAAAACTGAGAAAAAAAGAACTGAGGAGAAAAACTGAGAAAAAAACTGACTAGAAAAACTGAGCAGAAAAACTGAGAAAAAAAATATTTAAAAAACGGAGAAAAAAAACGGAGGAAAAAAATTGACGAGAAAAACTGAGCAGAAAAACTGAGAAAAAAAATATTTAAAAAACGGAGAAAAAAAACGGAGGAAAAAAATTGACGAGAAAAACTGAGCAGAAAAACTGAGAAAAAAAATATTTTAAAAAACTGAAGAAAAACGGAGGGAAAAAACTGAGAAGTAAAACTGTGAAAAAAAGACTGAAAAAATTGAAGAAAAACTTAGAAAAAAACTGAAAAAAAAGAACTGAGAAAAAAAACTGAAGAAAAACGGAGGAAAAAAACTGAGAAGAAAACTGAGAAAAAAAGAACTGAGGAGAAAAACTGAGAAAAAAACTGACTAGAAAAACTGAGCAAAAAAACTGAGAAAAAAAATATTTAAAAAACGGAGAAAAAAAACGGAGGAAAAAAATTGACGAGAAAAACTGAGCAGAAAAATGGAGAAAAAAAATATTTCAAAAAACTGAAGAAAAACGGAGGAAAAAAATTGACGAGAAAAACTGAGCAGAAAAACTGAGAAAAAAAATATTTAAAAACGGAGAAAAAAACGGAGGAAAAAATTGACGAGAAAAACTGAGAAGAAAACTGAGAAAAAAAGAACTGAGGAGAAAAACTGAGAAAAAAACTGACTAGAAAAACTGAGCAGAAAAACTGAGAAAGAAAATATTTTAAAAAACGGAGAAAAAAAACGGAGGAAAAAAATTGACGAGAAAAACTGAGCAGAAAAACTGAGAAAAAAAAGAACTGAGAAAAAAAACTGAAGAAAAATTTAGAAAAAAACTGAAAAAAACTGAAAAAAAAGAACTGAGAAAAAAACTGAGAAAAAACTGACTAGAAAAACTGAGCAGAAAAATGGAGAAAAAAAATATTTAAAAAAACTGAAGAAAAACGGAGGAAAAAAACTGAGAAGAAAACTGAGAAAAAAAGAACTGAGGAGAAAAACTGAGAAAAAAACTGACTAGAAAAACTGAGCAGAAAAACTGAGAAAAAAAATATTTAAAAAACGGAGAAAAAAAACGGAGGAAAAAAATTGACGAGAAAAACTGAGCAGAAAAACTGAGAAAAAAAATATTTAAAAAACGGAGAAAAAAAACGGAGGAAAAAAATTGACGAGAAAAACTGAGCAGAAAAACTGAGAAAAAAAATATTTTAAAAAACTGAAGAAAAACGGAGGGAAAAAACTGAGAAGAAAAACTGTGAAAAAAAGACTGAAAAAATTGAAGAAAAACTTAGAAAAAAACTGTGAAAAAAAAGAAATGAGAAAAAAAACTGAAGAAAAATTTAGAAAAAAACTGAAAAAAACTGAAAAAAAAGAACTGAGAAAAAAAACTGAGAAAAAACTGACTAGAAAAACTGAGCAGAAAAATGGAGAAAAAAAATATTTAAAAAAACTGAAGAAAAACGGAGGAAAAAAACTGAGAAGAAAACTGAGAAAAAAAGAACTGAGGAGAAAAACTGAGAAAAAAACTAACTAGAAAAACTGAGCAGAAAAACTGAGAAAAAAAAAATTTAAAAAACGGAGAAAAAAAACGGAGGAAAAAAATTGACGAGAAAAACTGAGCAGAAAAACTGAGAAAAAAAATATTTTAAAAAACTGAAGAAAAACGGAGGAAAAAAACTGAGAAGAAAACTGAGAAAAAAAGAACTGAGGAGCAAAACTGAGAAAAAAACTGACTAGAAAAACTGAGCAGAAAAACTGAGAAAAAAAATATTTAAAAAACGGAGAAAAAAAACGGAGGAAAAAAATTGACGAGAAAAACTGAGCAGAAAAACTGAGAAAAAAAATATTTAAAAAAACTGAAGAAAAACGGAGGGAAAAAACTGAGAAGAAAAACTGAAAAAAAGACTGAAAAAATTGAAGAAAAACTTAGAAAAAAACTGTGAAAAAAAAGAACTGAGAAAAAAAACTGAAGAAAAACGGAGGAAAAAAACTGAGAAGAAAACTGAGAAAAAAAGAACTGAGGAGAAAAACTGAGAAAAAAACTGACTAGAAAAACTGAGCAAAAAAACTGAGAAAAAAAATATTTAAAAAACGGAGAAAAAAAACGGAGGAAAAAAATTGACGAGAAAAACTGAGCAGAAAAATGGAGAAAAAAAATATTTCAAAAAACTGAAGAAAAACGGAGGAAAAAAATTGACGAGAAAAACTGAGCAGAAAAACTGAGAAAAGAAATATTTAAAAAACGGAGAAAAAAAACGGAGGAAAAAAATTGACGAGAAAAACTGAGAAGAAAACTGAGAAAAAAAGAACTGAGGAGAAAAACTGAGAAAAAACTGACTAGAAAAACTGAGCAGAAAAACTGAGAAAAAAAATATTTAAAAAACGGAGAAAAAAAACGGAGGAATTAAATTGACGAGAAAAACTGAGCAGAAAAACTGAGAAAAAAAATATTTAAAAAAACTGAAGAAAAACGGAGGAAAAAAACTGAGAAGAAAACTGAGAAAAAAAGAACTGAGGAGAAAAACTGAGAAAAAAACTGACTAGAAAAACTGAGCAAAAAAACTGAGAAAAAAAATATTTTAAAAACGGAGAAAAAAAACGGAGGAAAAAAATTGACGAGAAAAACTGAGCAGAAAAATGGAGAAAAAAAATATTTAAAAAAACTGAAGAAAAACGGAGGAAAAAAATTGACGAGAAAAACTGAGCAGAAAAACTGAGAAAAAAATATTTAAAAAACGGAGAAAAAAAACGGAGGAAAAAAATTGACGAGAAAAACTGAGAAGAAAACTGAGAAAAAAAGAACTGAGGAGAAAAACTGAGAAAAAAACTGACGAGAAAAACTGAGCAGAAAAACTGAGAAAAAAAATATTTTAAAAAACTGAAGAAAAACGGAGGAAAAAAACTGAGAAGAAAACTGAGAAAAAAAGAACTGAGGAGAAAAACTGAGAAAAAAACTGACTAGAAAAACTGAGCAGAAAAACTGAGAAAAAAAATATTTAAAAAACGGAGAAAAAAAACGGAGGAAAAAAATTGACGAGAAAAACTGAGCAGAAAAACTGAGAAAAAAAATATTTAAAAAACGGAGAAAAAAAACGGAGGAAAAAAATTGACGAGAAAAACTGAGCAGAAAAACTGAGAAAAAAAATATTTTAAAAAACTGAAGAAAAACGGAGGGAAAAAAACTGAGAAGAAAAACTGTGAAAAAAAGACTGAAAAAATTGAAGAAAAACTTAGAAAAAAACTGTGAAAAAAAAGAACTGAGAAAAAAAACTGAAGAAAAACGGAGGAAAAAAACTGAGAAGAAAACTGAGAAAAAAAGAACTGAGGAGAAAAACTGAGAAAAAAACTGACTAGAAAAACTGAGCAAAAAAACTGAGAAAAAAAATATTTTAAAAACGGAGAAAAAAAACGGAGGAAAAAAATTGACGAGAAAAACTGAGCAGAAAAATGGAGAAAAAAAATATTTCAAAAAACTGAAGAAAAACGGAGGTAAAAAATTGACGAGAAAAACTGAGCAGAAAAACTGAGAAAAAAATATTTAAAAAACGGAGAAAAAAAACGAAGGAAAAAAAATTGACGAGAAAAACTGAGCAGAAAAATGGAGAAAAAAAATATTTTAAAAAACTGAAGAAAAACGGAGGAAAAAAATTGACGAGAAAAACTGAGCAGAAAAACTGAGAAAAAAATATTTAAAATACGGAGAAAAAAAACGGAGGAAAAAAACTGACTAGAAAAACTGAGAAGAAAAACTGTGAAAAAAAGACTGAAAAAATTGAAGAAAAACTTAGAAAAAAACTGTGAAAAAAAAGAACTGAGAAAAAAAACTGAAGAAAAATTTAGAAAAAAACTGAAAAAAACTGAAAAAAAAGAACTGAGAAAAAAAACTGAAGAAAAATTTAGAAAAAAACTGACTAGAAAAACTGAGCAGAAAAACTGAGAAAAAAAATATTTAAAATACGGAGAAAAAAAACGGAGGAAAAAACTGACTAGAAAAACTGAGAAGAAAAACTGTGAAAAAAAGACTGAAAAAATTGAAGAAAAACTTAGAAAAAAACTGTGAAAAAAAAGAACTGAGAAAAAAAACTGAAGAAAAATTTAGAAAAAAACTGAAAAAAACTGAAAAAAAAGAACTGAGAAAAAAAACTGAGAAAAAACTGACTAGAAAAACTGAGCAGAAAAATGGAGAAAAAAAATATTTTAAAAAACTGAAGAAAAACGGAGGAAAAAAACTGAGAAGAAAACTGAGAAAAAAAGAACTGAGGAGAAAAACTGAGAAAAAAACTGACTAGAAAAACTGAGCAGAAAAACTGAGAAAAAAAATATTTAAAAAACGGAGAAAAAAAACGGAGGAAAAAAATTGACGAGAAAAACTGAGCAGAAAAACTGAGAAAAAAAATATTTAAAAAACGGAGAAAAAAAACGGAGGAAAAAAATTGACGAGAAAAACTGAGAAGAAAACTGAGAAAAAAAGAACTGAGGAGAAAAACTGAGAAAAAAACTGACTAGAAAAACTGAGCAGAAAAACTGAGAAAAAAAATATTTAAAAAACGGAGAAAAAAAACGGAGGAAAAAAATTGACGAGAGAAACTGAGCAGAAAAACTGAGAAAAAAAATATTTAAAAAACAGAGAAAAAAAACGGAGGAAAAAAATTGACGAGAAAAACTGAGAAAAAAAATATTTTAAAAAACTGAAGAAAAACGGAGGGAAAAAACTGAGAAGAAAAACTGTGAAAAAAAGACTGAAAAAATTGAAGAAAAACTTAGAAAAAAACTGTGAAAAAAAAGAACTGAGAAAAAAAACTGAAGAAAAATTTAGAAAAAAACTGAAAAAAACTGAAAAAAAAGAACTGAGAAAAAAAACTGAGAAAAAACTGACTAGAAAAACTGAGCAGAAAAACTGAGAAAAAAAATATTTAAAAAACGGAGAAAAAAAACGGAGGAAAAAAATTGACGTGAAAAACTGAGCAGAAAAACTGAGAAAAAAAATATTTAAAAAACGGAGAAAAAAAACGGAGGAAAAAAATTGACGAGAAAAACTGAGCAGAAAAACTGAGAAAAAAAATATTTAAAAAAACTGAAGAAAAACGGAGGGAAAAAAACTGAGAAGAAAAACTGTGAAAAAAAGACTGAAAAAATTGAAGAAAAACTTAGAAAAAAACTGTGAAAAAAAAGAACTGAGAAAAAAAACTGAAGAAAAATGGAGGAAAAAAACTGAGAAGAAAACTGAGAAAAAAAGAACTGAGGAGAAAAACTGAGAAAAAAACTGACTAGAAAAACTGAGCAAAAAAACTGAGAAAAAAAATATTTAAAAAACGTAGAAAAAAAACGGAGGAAAAAAATTGACGAGAAAAACTGAGCAGAAAAATGGAGAAAAAAAATATTTCAAAAAACTGAAGAAAAACGGAGGAAAAAAATTGACGAGAAAAACTGAGCAGAAAAACTGAGAAAAAAATATTTAAAAAACGGAGAAAAAAAACGGAGGAAAAAAAATTGACGAGAAAAACTGAGAAGAAAACTGAGAAAAATAGAACTCAGGAGAAAAACTGAGAAAAAAACTGACGAGAAAAACTGAGCAGAAAAACTGAGAAAAAAATATTTAAAAAACGGAGAAAAAAAACGGAGGAAAAAAAATTGACGAGAAAAACTGAGAAGAAAACTGAGAAAAATAGAACTCAGGAGAAAAACTGAGAAAAAAACTGACGAGAAAAACTGAGCAGAAAAACTGAGAAAAAAAATATTTAAAAAAACTGAAGAAAAACGGAGGGAAAAAACTGAGAAGAAAACTGAGAAAAAAAGAACTGAGGAGTAAACTGAGAAAAAAATTGACGAGAAAAACTGAGCAGAAAAACTGAGAAAAAAATATTTAAAAAACGGAGAAAAAAAACGGAGGAAAAAAAATTGACGAGAAAAACTGAGAAGAAAACTGAGAAAAATAGAACTCAGGAGAAAAACTGAGAAAAAAACTGACGAGAAAAACTGAGCAGAAAAACTGAGAAAAAAAATATTTAAAAAAACTGAAGAAAAACGGAGGAAAAAAACTGAGAAGAAAACTGAGAAAAAAAGAACTGAGGAGTAAACTGAGAAAAAAACTGACTAGAAAAACTGAGCAGAAAAACTGAGAAAAAAAATATTTAAAAAACGGAGAAAAAAAACGGAGGAAAAAAATTGACGAGAAAAACTGAGCAGAAAAACTGCGAAAAAAAAATATTTAAAAAACGGAGAAAAAAAACGGAGGAAAAAAATTGACGACAAAAACTGAGCAGAAAAACTGAGAAAAAAAATATTTTAAAAAACTGAAGAAAAACGGAGGGAAAAAAACTGAGAAGAAAAACTGTGAAAAAAAGACTGAAATAATTGAAGAAAAACTTAGAAAAAAACTGTGAAAAAAAAGAACTGAGAAAAAAAACTGAAGAAAAACGGAGGGAAAAAACTGAGAAGAAAACTGAGAAAAAAAGAACTGAGGAGAAAAACTGAGAAAAAAACTGACTAGAAAAACTGAGCAGAAAAACTGAGAAAAAAAATATTTAAAAAACGGAGAAAAAAAACGGAGGAAAAAAATTGACGAGAAAAACTGAGCAGAAAAACTGAGAAAAAAAATATTTAAAAAACGGAGAAAAAAAACGGAGGAAAAAAATTGACGAGAAATACTGAGCAGAAAAACTGAGAAAAAAAATATTTAAAAAACGGAGAAAAAAAACGGAGGAAAAAAATTGACGAGAAAAACTGAGAAGAAAAACTGTGAAAAAAAGACTGAAAAAATTGAAGAAAAACTTATAAAAAAACTGTGAAAAAAAAGAACTGAGAAAAAAAACTGAAGAAAAATTTAGAAAAAAACTGAAAAAAACTGAAAAAAAAGAACTGAGAAAAAAAATGAAGAAAAATTTAGAAAAAAACTGACTAGAAAAACTGAGCAGAAAAACTGAGAAAAAAAATATTTAAAATACGGAGAAAAAAAACGGAGGAAAAAAACTGACTAGAAAAACTGAGAAGAAAAACTGTGAAAAAAAGACTGAAAAAATTGAAGAAAAACTTAGAAAAAAACTGTGAAAAAAAAGAACTGAGAAAAAAAACTGAAGAAAAATTTAGAAAAAAACTGAAAAAAACTGAAAAAAAAGAACTGAGAAAAAAAACTGAGAAAAAACTGACTAGAAAAACTGAGCAAAAAAACTGAGAAAAAAAATATTTAAAAAACGGAGAAAAAAAACGGAGGAAAAAAATTGACGAGAAAAACTGAGCAGAAAAATGGAGAAAAAAAATATTTCAAAAAACTGAAGAAAAACGGAGGAAAAAAATTGACGAGAAAAACTGAGCAGAAAAACTGAGAAAAGAAATATTTAAAAAACGGAGAAAAAAAACGGAGGAAAAAAATTGACGAGAAAAACTGAGAAGAAAACTGAGAAAAAAAGAACTGAGGAGAAAAACTGAGAAAAAACTGACTAGAAAAACTGAGCAGAAAAACTGAGAAAAAAAATATTTAAAAAACGGAGAAAAAAAACGGAGGAATTAAATTGACGAGAAAAACTGAGCAGAAAAACTGAGAAAAAAAATATTTAAAAAAACTGAAGAAAAACGGAGGAAAAAAACTGAGAAGAAAACTGAGAAAAAAAGAACTGAGGAGAAAAACTGAGAAAAAAATTGACGAGAAAAACTGAGCAGAAAAACTGAGAAAAAAAATATTTAAAAAACGGAGAAAAAAAACGGAGGAAAAAAATTGACGAGAAAAACTGAGCAGAAAAACTGAGAAAAAAAATATTTAAAAAAACTGAAGAAAAACGGAGGGAAAAAACTGAGAAGAAAAACTGTCAAAAAAAGACTGAAAAAATTGAAGAAAAACTTAGAAAAAAACTGTGAAAAAAAAGAACTGAGGAAAAAAACTGAAGAAAAACGGAGGAAAAAAACTGAGAAGAAAACTGAGAAAAAAAGAACTGAGGAGAAAAACTGAGAAAAAAACTGACTAGAAAAACTGAGCAAAAAAACTGAGAAAAAAAATATTTAAAAAACGGAGAAAAAAAACGGAGGAAAAAAATTGACGAGAAAAACTGAGCAGAAAAATGGAGAAAAAAAATATTTCAAAAAACTGAAGAAAAACGGAGGAAAGAAATTGACGAGAAAAACTGAGCAGCTAAACTGAGAAAAAAAATATTTAAAAAACGGAGAAAAAAAACGGAGGAAAAAAATTGACGAGAAAAACTGAGAAGAAAACTGAGAAAAAAAGAACTGAGGAGAAAAACTGAGAAAAAAAACTGACTAGAAAAACTGAGCAGAAAAACTGAGAAAAAAAATATTTAAAAAACGGAGAAAAAAAACGGAGGGAAAAAATTGACGAGAAAAACTGAGCAGAAAAACTGAGAAAAAAAATATTTAAAAAACGGAGAAAAAAAACGGAGGAAAAAAATTGACGAGAAAAACTGAGGAGAAAAACTGAGAAAAAAAATATTTTAAAAAAGTGAAGAAAAACAGAGGGAAAAAACTGAGAAGAAAAACTGTGAAAAAAAGACTGAAAAAATTGAAGAAAAACTTAGAAAAAAACTGTGAAAAAAAAGAACTGAGAAAAAAAACTGAAGAAAAATTTAGAAAAAAACTGAAAAAAACTGAAAAAAAAGAACTGAGAAAAAAAACTGAGAAAAAACTGACTAGAAAAACTGAGCAGAAAAATGGAGAAAAAAAATATTTTAAAAAACTGAAGAAAAACGGAGGAAAAAAACTGAGAAGAAAACTGAGAAAAAAAGAACTGAGGAGAAAAACTGAGAAAAAAACTGACTAGAAAAACTGAGCAGAAAAACTGAGAAAAAAAATATTTAAAAAACGGAGAAAAAAAACGGAGGAAAAAAATTGACGAGAAAAACTGAGCAGAAAAACTGAGAAAAAAAATATTTAAAAAACGGAGAAAAAAAACGGAGGAAAAAAATTGACGAGAAAAACTGAGCAGAAAAACTGAGAAAAAAAATATTTTAAAAAACTGAAGAAAAACGGAGGGAAAAAACTGAGAAGAAAAACTGTGAAAAAAAGACTGAAAAAATTGAAGAAAAACTTAGAAAAAAACTGTGAAAAAAAAGAACTGAGAAAAAAAACTGAAGAAAAACGGAGGAAAAAAACTGAGAAGAAAACTGAGAAAAAAAGAACTGAGGAGAAAAACTGAGAAAAAAACTGACTAGAAAAACTGAGCAAAAAAACTGAGAAAAAAAATATTTAAAAAACGGAGAAAAAAAACGGAGGAAAAAAATTGACGAGAAAAACTGAGCAGAAAAATGGAGAAAAAAAATATTTCAAAAAACTGAAGAAAAACGGAGGAAAAAAATTGACGAGAAAAACTGAGCAGAAAAACTGAGAAAAAAAATATTTAAAAACGGAGAAAAAAACGGAGGAAAAAATTGACGAGAAAAACTGAGAAGAAAACTGAGAAAAAAAGAACTGAGGAGAAAAACTGAGAAAAAAACTGACTAGAAAAACTGAGCAGAAAAACTGAGAAAGAAAATATTTAAAAAACGGAGAAAAAAAACGGAGGAAAAAAATTGACGAGAAAAACTGAGCAGAAAAACTGAGAAAAAAAAGAACTGAGAAAAAAAACTGAAGAAAAATTTAGAAAAAAACTGAAAAAAACTGAAAAAAAAGAACTGAGAAAAAAAACTGAGAAAAAACTGACTAGAAAAACTGAGCAGAAAAATGGAGAAAAAAAATATTTAAAAAAACTGAAGAAAAACGGAGGAAAAAAACTGAGAAGAAAACTGAGAAAAAAAGAACTGAGGAGAAAAACTGAGAAAAAAACTGACTAGAAAAACTGAGCAGAAAAACTGAGAAAAAAAATATTTAAAAAACGGAGAAAAAAAACGGAGGAAAAAAATTGACGAGAAAAACTGAGCAGAAAAACTGAGAAAAAAAATATTTAAAAAACGGAGAAAAAAAACGGAGGAAAAAAATTGACGAGAAAAACTGAGCAGAAAAACTGAGAAAAAAAATATTTTAAAAAACTGAAGAAAAACGGAGGGAAAAAACTGAGAAGAAAAACTGTGAAAAAAAGACTGAAAAAATTGAAGAAAAACTTAGAAAAAAACTGTGAAAAAAAAGAACTGAGAAAAAAAACTGAAGAAAAACGGAGGAAAAAAACTGAGAAGAAAACTGAGAAAAAAAGAACTGAGGAGAAAAACTGAGAAAAAAACTGACTAGAAAAACTGAGCAAAAAAACTGAGAAAAAAAATATTTAAAAAACGGAGAAAAAAAACGGAGGAAAAAAATTGACGAGAAAAACTGAGCAGAAAAATGGAGAAAAAAAATATTTCAAAAAACTGAAGAAAAACGGAGGAAAAAAATTGACGAGAAAAACTGAGCAGAAAAACTGAGAAAAAAAATATTTAAAAACGGAGAAAAAAACGGAGGAAAAAATTGACGAGAAAAACTGAGAAGAAAACTGAGAAAAAAAGAACTGAGGAGAAAAACTGAGAAAAAAACTGACTAGAAAAACTGAGCAGAAAAACTGAGAAAGAAAATATTTAAAAAACGGAGAAAAAAAACGGAGGAAAAAAATTGACGAGAAAAACTGAGCAGAAAAACTGAGAAAAAAAAGAACTGAGAAAAAAAACTGAAGAAAAATTTAGAAAAAAACTGAAAAAAACTGAAAAAAAAGAACTGAGAAAAAAAACTGAGAAAAAACTGACTAGAAAAACTGAGCAGAAAAATGGAGAAAAAAAATATTTAAAAAAACTGAAGAAAAACGGAGGAAAAAAACTGAGAAGAAAACTGAGAAAAAAAGAACTGAGGAGAAAAACTGAGAAAAAAACTGACTAGAAAAACTGAGCAGAAAAACTGAGAAAAAAAATATTTAAAAAACGGAGAAAAAAAACGGAGGAAAAAAATTGACGAGAAAAACTGAGCAGAAAAACTGAGAAAAAAAATATTTAAAAAACGGAGAAAAAAAACGGAGGAAAAAAATTGACGAGAAAAACTGAGCAGAAAAACTGAGAAAAAAAATATTTTAAAAAACTGAAGAAAAACGGAGGGAAAAAACTGAGAAGAAAAACTGTGAAAAAAAGACTGAAAAAATTGAAGAAAAACTTAGAAAAAAACTGTGAAAAAAAAGAAATGAGAAAAAAAACTGAAGAAAAACGGAGGAAAAAAACTGAGAAGAAAACTGAGAAAAAAAGAACTGCGGAGAAAAACTGAGAAAAAAACTGACTAGAAAAACTGAGCAAAAAAACTGAGAAAAAAAATATTTAAAAAACGGAGAAAAAAAACGGAGGAAAAAAATTGACGAGAAAAACTGAGCAGAAAAATGGAGAAAAAAAATATTTCAAAAAACTGAAGAAAAAAGGAGGAAAAAAATTGACGAGAAAAACTGAGCAGAAAAACTGAGAAAAAAAATATTTAAAAAACGGAGAAAAAAAAGGAGGAAAAAAATTGACGAGAAAAACTGAGCAGAAAAATGGAGAAAAAAAATATTTCAAAAAACTGAAGAAAAATGGAGGAAAAAAATTGACGAGAAAAACTGAGCAGATAAAGTGAGAAAAAAAATATTTAAAAAACGGAGAAAAAAAACGGAGGAAAAAAATTGACGAGAAAAACTGAGAAGAAAACTGAGAAAAAAAGAACTGAGGAGAAAAACTGAGAAAAAAACTGACTAGAAAAACTGAGCAAAAAAACTGAGAAAAAAAATATTTAAAAAACGGAGAAAAAAAACGGAGGAAAAAAATTGACGAGAAAAACTGAGCAGAAAAATGGAGAAAAAAAATATTTCAAAAAACTGAAGAAAAACGGAGGAAAAAAATTGACGAGAAAAACTGAGCAGATAAAGTGAGAAAAAAAATATTTAAAAAACGGAGAAAAAAAACGGAGGAAAAAAATTGACGAGAAAAACTGAGAAGAAAACTGAGAAAAAAAGAACTGAGGAGAAAAACTGAGAAAAAAACTGACTAGAAAAACTGAGCAGAAAAACTGAGAAAAAAAATATTTAAAAAACGGAGAAAAAAAACGGAGGAAAAAAATTGACGAGAAAAACTGAGCAGAAAAACTGAGAAAAAAAATATTTAAAAAACGGAGAAAAAAAACGGAGGAAAAAAATTGACGAGAAAAACTGAGGAGAAAATCTGAGAAAAAAAATATTTTAAAAAACTGAAGAAAAACGGAGGGAAAAAACTGAGAAGAAAAACTGTGAAAAAAAGACTGAAAAAATTGAAGAAAAACTTAGAAAAAAACTGTGAAAAAAAAGAACTGAGAAAAAAAACTGAAGAAAAATTTAGAAAAAAACTGAAAATAACTGAAAAAAAAGAACTGAGAAAAAAAACTGAGAAAAAACTGACTAGAAAAACTGAGCAGAAAAATGGAGAAAAAAAATATTTTAAAAAACTGAAGAAAAACGGAGGAAAAAAACTGAGAAGAAAACTGAGAAAAAAAGAACTGAGGAGAAAAACTGAGAAAAAAACTGACTAGAAAAACTGAGCAGAAAAACTGACAAAAAAAATATTTAAAAAACGGAGAAAAAAAACGGAGGAAAAAAATTGACGAGAAAAACTGAGCAGAAAAATGGAGAAAAAAAATATTTTAAAAAACTGAAGAAAAACGGAGGAAAAAAATTGACGAGAAAAACTGAGCAGAAAAACTGAGAAAAAAATATTTAAAAAACGGAGAAAAAGAACGGAGGAAAAAAATTGACGAGAAAAACTGAGAAGAAAACTGAGAAAAAAAGAACTGAGGAGAAAAACTGAGAAAAAAAACTGACTAGAAAAACTGAGCAGAAAAACTGAGAAAAAAAATATTTAAAAAAACTGAAGAAAAACGGAGGGAAAAAACTGAGAAGAAAAACTGTGAAAAAAAGACTGAAAAAATTGAAGAAAAACTTAGAAAAAAACTGTGAAAAAAAAGAACTGTGAAAAAAAACTGAAGAAAAACGGAGGAAAAAAACTGAGAAGAAAACTGAGAAAAAAAGAACTGAGGAGAAAAACTGAGAAAAAAACTGACTAGAAAAACTGAGCAAAAAAACTGAGAAAAACAATATTTAAAAAACGGAGAAAAAAAACGGAGGAAAAAAATTGACGAGAAAAACTGAGCAGAAAAATGGAGAAAAAAAATATTTAAAAAAACTGAAGAAAAACGGAGGAAAGAAATTGACGAGAAAAACTGAGCAGCAAAACTGAGAAAAAAAATATTTAAAAAACGGAGAAAAAAAACGGAGGAAAAAAATTGACGAGAAAAACTGAGAAGAAAACTGAGAAAAAAAGAACTGAGGAGAAAAACTGAGAAAAAACTGACGAGAAAAACTGAGCAGAAAAACTGAGAAAAAAAATATTTTAAAAACGGAGAAAAAAAACGGAGGAAAAAAATTGACGAGAAAAACTGAGCAGAAAAACTGAGAAAAAAAATATTTAAAAAACGGAGAAAAAAAACGGAGGAAAAAAATTGACGAGAAAATCTGAGGAGAAAAACTGAGAAAAAAAATATTTTAAAAAACTGAAGAAAAACGGAGGGAAAAAACTGAGAAGAAAAACTGTGAAAAAAAGACTGAAAAAATTGAAGAAAAACTTAGAAAAAAACTGTGAAAAAAAAGAACTGAGAAAAAAAACTGAAGAAAAATTTAGAAAAAAACTGAAAAAAACTGAAAAAAAAGAACTGAGAAAAAAAACTGAGAAAAAACTGACTAGAAAAACTGAGCAGAAAAATGGAGAAAAAAAATATTTTAAAAAACTGAAGAAAAACGGAGGAAAAAAACTGAGAAGAAAACTGAGAAAAAAAGAACTGAGGAGAAAAACTGAGAAAAAAACTGACTAGAAAAACTGAGCAGAAAAACTGAGAAAAAAAATATTTAAAAAACGGAGAAAAAGAACGGAGGAAAAAAATTGACGAGAAAAACTGAGCAGAAAAACTGAGAAAAAAAATATTTAAAAAACGGAGAAAAAAAACGGAGGAAAAAAATTGACGAGAAAAACTGAGCAGAAAAACTGAGAAAAAAAATATTTTAAAAAACTGAAGAAAAACGGAGGGAAAAAACTGAGAAGAAAAACTGTGAAAAAAAGACTGAAAAAATTGAAGAAAAACTTAGAAAAAAACTGAAAAAAAAGAACTGAGAAAAAAAACTGAAGAAAAACGGAGGAAAAAAACTGAGAAGAAAACTGAGAAAAAAAGAACTGAGGAGAAAAACTGAGAAAAAATCTGACTAGAAAAACTGAGCAGAAAAACTGAGAAAAAAAATATTTAAAAAACGGAGAAAAAAAACGGAGGAAAAAAATTGACGAGAAAAACTGAGCAGAAAAACTGAGAAAAAAAATATTTAAAAAACGGAGAAAAAAAACGGAGGAAAAAAATTGACGAGAAAAACTGAGCAGAAAAACTGAGAAAAAAAATATTTTAAAAAACTGAAGAAAAACGGAGGGAAAAAACTGAGAAGAAAAACTGTGAAAAAAAGACTGAAAAAATTGAAGAAAAACTTAGAAAAAAACTGAAAAAAAAGAACTGAGAAAAAAAACTGAAGAAAAACGGAGGAAAAAAACTGAGAAGAAAACTGAGAAAAAAAGAACTGAGGAGAAAAACTGAGAAAAAAACTGACTAGAAAAACTGAGCAAAAAAACTGAGAAAAAAAATATTTTAAAAACGGAGAAAAAAAACGGAGGAAAAAAATTGACGAGAAAAACTGAGCAGAAAAATGGAGAAAAAAAATATTTCAAAAAACTGAAGAAAAAAGGAGGAAAAAAATTGACGAGAAAAACTGAGCAGAAAAACTGAGAAAAAAAATATTTAAAAAACGGAGAAAAAAAATGGAGGAAAAAAATTGACGAGAAAAACTGAGAAGAAAACTGAGAAAAAAAGAACTGAGGAGAAAAACTGAGAAAAAAAACTGACTAGAAAAACTGAGCAGAAAAACTGAGAAAAAAAATATTTAAAAAACGGAGAAAAAAAACGGAGGAAAAAAATTGACGAGAAAAACTGAGCAGAAAAACTGAGAAAAAAAATATTTAAAAAACGGAGAAAAAAAACGGAGGAAAAAAATTGACGAGAAAAACTGAGCAGAAAAATGGAGAAAAAAAATATTTCAAAAAACTGAAGAAAAACGGAGGAAAGAAATTGACGAGAAAAACTGAGCAGCTAAACTGAGAAAAAAAATATTTAAAAAACGGAGAAAAAAAACGGAGGAAAAAAATTGACGAGAAAAACTGAGAAGAAAACTGAGAAAAAAAGAACTGAGGAGAAAAACTGAGAAAAAAACTGACTAGAAAAACTGAGCAGAAAAACTGAGAAAAAAAATATTTAAAAAACGGAGAAAAAAAACGGAGGAAAAAAATTGACGAGAAAAACTGAGCAGAAAAACTGAGAAAAAAAATATTTAAAAAACGGAGAAAAAAAACGGAGGAAAAAAATTGACGAGAAAAACTGAGGAGAAAAACTGAGAAAAAAAATATTTTAAAAAAGTGAAGAAAAACAGAGGGAAAAAACTGAGAAGAAAAACTGTGAAAAAAAGACTGAAAAAATTGAAGAAAAACTTAGAAAAAAACTGTGAAAAAAAAGAACTGAGAAAAAAAACTGAAGAAAAATTTAGAAAAAAACTGAAAAAAACTGAAAAAAAAGAACTGAGAAAAAAAACTGAGAAAAAACTGACTAGAAAAACTGAGCAGAAAAATGGAGAAAAAAAATATTTTAAAAAACTGAAGAAAAACGGAGGAAAAAAACTGAGAAGAAAACTGAGAAAAAAAGAACTGAGGAGAAAAACTGAGAAAAAAACTGACTAGAAAAACTGAGCAGAAAAACTGAGAAAAAAAATATTTAAAAAACGGAGAAAAAAAACGGAGGAAAAAAATTGACGAGAAAAACTGAGCAGAAAAATGGAGAAAAAAAATATTTCAAAAAACTGAAGAAAAACGGAGGAAAGAAATTGACGAGAAAAACTGAGCAGCTAAACTGAGAAAAAAAATATTTAAAAAACGGAGAAAAAAAACGGAGGAAAAAAATTGACGAGAAAAACTGAGAAGAAAACTGAGAAAAAAAGAACTGAGGAGAAAAACTGAGAAAAAAACTGACTAGAAAAACTGAGCAGAAAAACTGAGAAAAAAAATATTTAAAAAACGGAGAAAAAAAACGGAGGAAAAAAATTGACGAGAAAAACTGAGCAGAAAAACTGAGAAAAAAAATATTTAAAAAACGGAGAAAAAAAACGGAGGAAAAAAATTGACGAGAAAAACTGAGGAGAAAAACTGAGAAAAAAAATATTTTAAAAAAGTGAAGAAAAACAGAGGGAAAAAACTGAGAAGAAAAACTGTGAAAAAAAGACTGAAAAAATTGAAGAAAAACTTAGAAAAAAACTGTGAAAAAAAAGAACTGAGAAAAAAAACTGAAGAAAAATTTAGAAAAAAACTGAAAAAAACTGAAAAAAAAGAACTGAGAAAAAAAACTGAGAAAAAACTGACTAGAAAAACTGAGCAGAAAAATGGAGAAAAAAAATATTTTAAAAAACTGAAGAAAAACGGAGGAAAAAAACTGAGAAGAAAACTGAGAAAAAAAGAACTGAGGAGAAAAACTGAGAAAAAAACTGACTAGAAAAACTGAGCAGAAAAACTGAGAAAAAAAATATTTAAAAAACGGAGAAAAAAAACGGAGGAAAAAAATTGACGAGAAAAACTGAGCAGAAAAACTGAGAAAAAAAATATTTAAAAAACGGAGAAAAAAAACGGAGGAAAAAAATTGACGAGAAAAACTGAGCAGAAAAACTGAGAAAAAAAATATTTTAAAAAACTGAAGAAAAACGGAGGGAAAAAACTGAGAAGAAAAACTGTGAAAAAAAGACTGAAAAAATTGAAGAAAAACTTAGAAAAAAACTGTGAAAAAAAAGAACTGAGAAAAAAAACTGAAGAAAAACGGAGGAAAAAAACTGAGAAGAAAACTGAGAAAAAAAGAACTGAGGAGAAAAACTGAGAAAAAAACTGACTAGAAAAACTGAGCAAAAAAACTGAGAAAAAAAATATTTAAAAAACGGAGAAAAAAAACGGAGGAAAAAAATTGACGAGAAAAACTGAGCAGAAAAATGGAGAAAAAAAATATTTCAAAAAACTGAAGAAAAACGGAGGAAAAAAATTGACGAGAAAAACTGAGCAGAAAAACTGAGAAAAAAAATATTTAAAAACGGAGAAAAAAACGGAGGAAAAAATTGACGAGAAAAACTGAGAAGAAAACTGAGAAAAAAAGAACTGAGGAGAAAAACTGAGAAAAAAACTGACTAGAAAAACTGAGCAGAAAAACTGAGAAAGAAAATATTTAAAAAACGGAGAAAAAAAACGGAGGAAAAAAATTGACGAGAAAAACTGAGCAGAAAAACTGAGAAAAAAAAGAACTGAGAAAAAAAACTGAAGAAAAATTTAGAAAAAAACTGAAAAAAACTGAAAAAAAAGAACTGAGAAAAAAAACTGAGAAAAAACTGACTAGAAAAACTGAGCAGAAAAATGGAGAAAAAAAATATTTAAAAAAACTGAAGAAAAACGGAGGAAAAAAACTGAGAAGAAAACTGAGAAAAAAAGAACTGAGGAGAAAAACTGAGAAAAAAACTGACTAGAAAAACTGAGCAGAAAAACTGAGAAAAAAAATATTTAAAAAACGGAGAAAAAAAACGGAGGAAAAAAATTGACGAGAAAAACTGAGCAGAAAAACTGAGAAAAAAAATATTTAAAAAACGGAGAAAAAAAACGGAGGAAAAAAATTGACGAGAAAAACTGAGCAGAAAAACTGAGAAAAAAAATATTTTAAAAAACTGAAGAAAAACGGAGGGAAAAAACTGAGAAGAAAAACTGTGAAAAAAAGACTGAAAAAATTGAAGAAAAACTTAGAAAAAAACTGTGAAAAAAAAGAACTGAGAAAAAAAACTGAAGAAAAACGGAGGAAAAAAACTGAGAAGAAAACTGAGAAAAAAAGAACTGAGGAGAAAAACTGAGAAAAAAACTGACTAGAAAAACTGAGCAAAAAAACTGAGAAAAAAAATATTTAAAAAACGGAGAAAAAAAACGGAGGAAAAAAATTGACGAGAAAAACTGAGCAGAAAAATGGAGAAAAAAAATATTTCAAAAAACTGAAGAAAAACGGAGGAAAAAAATTGACGAGAAAAACTGAGCAGAAAAACTGAGAAAAAAAATATTTAAAAACGGAGAAAAAAACGGAGGAAAAAATTGACGAGAAAAACTGAGAAGAAAACTGAGAAAAAAAGAACTGAGGAGAAAAACTGAGAAAAAAACTGACTAGAAAAACTGAGCAGAAAAACTGAGAAAGAAAATATTTAAAAAACGGAGAAAAAAAACGGAGGAAAAAAATTGACGAGAAAAACTGAGCAGAAAAACTGAGAAAAAAAAGAACTGAGAAAAAAAACTGAAGAAAAATTTAGAAAAAAACTGAAAAAAACTGAAAAAAAAGAACTGAGAAAAAAAACTGAGAAAAAACTGACTAGAAAAACTGAGCAGAAAAATGGAGAAAAAAAATATTTAAAAAAACTGAAGAAAAACGGAGGAAAAAAACTGAGAAGAAAACTGAGAAAAAAAGAACTGAGGAGAAAAACTGAGAAAAAAACTGACTAGAAAAACTGAGCAGAAAAACTGAGAAAAAAAATATTTAAAAAACGGAGAAAAAAAACGGAGGAAAAAAATTGACGAGAAAAACTGAGCAGAAAAACTGAGAAAAAAAATATTTAAAAAACGGAGAAAAAAAACGGAGGAAAAAAATTGACGAGAAAAACTGAGCAGAAAAACTGAGAAAAAAAATATTTTAAAAAACTGAAGAAAAACGGAGGGAAAAAACTGAGAAGAAAAACTGTGAAAAAAAGACTGAAAAAATTGAAGAAAAACTTAGAAAAAAACTGTGAAAAAAAAGAAATGAGAAAAAAAACTGAAGAAAAACGGAGGAAAAAAACTGAGAAGAAAACTGAGAAAAAAAGAACTGCGGAGAAAAACTGAGAAAAAAACTGACTAGAAAAACTGAGCAAAAAAACTGAGAAAAAAAATATTTAAAAAACGGAGAAAAAAAACGGAGGAAAAAAATTGACGAGAAAAACTGAGCAGAAAAATGGAGAAAAAAAATATTTCAAAAAACTGAAGAAAAAAGGAGGAAAAAAATTGACGAGAAAAACTGAGCAGAAAAACTGAGAAAAAAAATATTTAAAAAACGGAGAAAAAAAAGGAGGAAAAAAATTGACGAGAAAAACTGAGCAGAAAAATGGAGAAAAAAAATATTTCAAAAAACTGAAGAAAAATGGAGGAAAAAAATTGACGAGAAAAACTGAGCAGATAAAGTGAGAAAAAAAATATTTAAAAAACGGAGAAAAAAAACGGAGGAAAAAAATTGACGAGAAAAACTGAGAAGAAAACTGAGAAAAAAAGAACTGAGGAGAAAAACTGAGAAAAAAACTGACTAGAAAAACTGAGCAAAAAAACTGAGAAAAAAAATATTTAAAAAACGGAGAAAAAAAACGGAGGAAAAAAATTGACGAGAAAAACTGAGCAGAAAAATGGAGAAAAAAAATATTTCAAAAAACTGAAGAAAAACGGAGGAAAAAAATTGACGAGAAAAACTGAGCAGATAAAGTGAGAAAAAAAATATTTAAAAAACGGAGAAAAAAAACGGAGGAAAAAAATTGACGAGAAAAACTGAGAAGAAAACTGAGAAAAAAAGAACTGAGGAGAAAAACTGAGAAAAAAACTGACTAGAAAAACTGAGCAGAAAAACTGAGAAAAAAAATATTTAAAAAACGGAGAAAAAAAACGGAGGAAAAAAATTGACGAGAAAAACTGAGCAGAAAAACTGAGAAAAAAAATATTTAAAAAACGGAGAAAAAAAACGGAGGAAAAAAATTGACGAGAAAAACTGAGGAGAAAATCTGAGAAAAAAAATATTTTAAAAAACTGAAGAAAAACGGAGGGAAAAAACTGAGAAGAAAAACTGTGAAAAAAAGACTGAAAAAATTGAAGAAAAACTTAGAAAAAAACTGTGAAAAAAAAGAACTGAGAAAAAAAACTGAAGAAAAATTTAGAAAAAAACTGAAAATAACTGAAAAAAAAGAACTGAGAAAAAAAACTGAGAAAAAACTGACTAGAAAAACTGAGCAGAAAAATGGAGAAAAAAAATATTTTAAAAAACTGAAGAAAAACGGAGGAAAAAAACTGAGAAGAAAACTGAGAAAAAAAGAACTGAGGAGAAAAACTGAGAAAAAAACTGACTAGAAAAACTGAGCAGAAAAACTGACAAAAAAAATATTTAAAAAACGGAGAAAAAAAACGGAGGAAAAAAATTGACGAGAAAAACTGAGCAGAAAAATGGAGAAAAAAAATATTTTAAAAAACTGAAGAAAAACGGAGGAAAAAAATTGACGAGAAAAACTGAGCAGAAAAACTGAGAAAAAAATATTTAAAAAACGGAGAAAAAGAACGGAGGAAAAAAATTGACGAGAAAAACTGAGAAGAAAACTGAGAAAAAAAGAACTGAGGAGAAAAACTGAGAAAAAAAACTGACTAGAAAAACTGAGCAGAAAAACTGAGAAAAAAAATATTTAAAAAAACTGAAGAAAAACGGAGGGAAAAAACTGAGAAGAAAAACTGTGAAAAAAAGACTGAAAAAATTGAAGAAAAACTTAGAAAAAAACTGTGAAAAAAAAGAACTGTGAAAAAAAACTGAAGAAAAACGGAGGAAAAAAACTGAGAAGAAAACTGAGAAAAAAAGAACTGAGGAGAAAAACTGAGAAAAAAACTGACTAGAAAAACTGAGCAAAAAAACTGAGAAAAACAATATTTAAAAAACGGAGAAAAAAAACGGAGGAAAAAAATTGACGAGAAAAACTGAGCAGAAAAATGGAGAAAAAAAATATTTAAAAAAACTGAAGAAAAACGGAGGAAAGAAATTGACGAGAAAAACTGAGCAGCAAAACTGAGAAAAAAAATATTTAAAAAACGGAGAAAAAAAACGGAGGAAAAAAATTGACGAGAAAAACTGAGAAGAAAACTGAGAAAAAAAGAACTGAGGAGAAAAACTGAGAAAAAACTGACGAGAAAAACTGAGCAGAAAAACTGAGAAAAAAAATATTTTAAAAACGGAGAAAAAAAACGGAGGAAAAAAATTGACGAGAAAAACTGAGCAGAAAAACTGAGAAAAAAAATATTTAAAAAACGGAGAAAAAAAACGGAGGAAAAAAATTGACGAGAAAATCTGAGGAGAAAAACTGAGAAAAAAAATATTTTAAAAAACTGAAGAAAAACGGAGGGAAAAAACTGAGAAGAAAAACTGTGAAAAAAAGACTGAAAAAATTGAAGAAAAACTTAGAAAAAAACTGTGAAAAAAAAGAACTGAGAAAAAAAACTGAAGAAAAATTTAGAAAAAAACTGAAAAAAACTGAAAAAAAAGAACTGAGAAAAAAAACTGAGAAAAAACTGACTAGAAAAACTGAGCAGAAAAATGGAGAAAAAAAATATTTTAAAAAACTGAAGAAAAACGGAGGAAAAAAACTGAGAAGAAAACTGAGAAAAAAAGAACTGAGGAGAAAAACTGAGAAAAAAACTGACTAGAAAAACTGAGCAGAAAAACTGAGAAAAAAAATATTTAAAAAACGGAGAAAAAGAACGGAGGAAAAAAATTGACGAGAAAAACTGAGCAGAAAAACTGAGAAAAAAAATATTTAAAAAACGGAGAAAAAAAACGGAGGAAAAAAATTGACGAGAAAAACTGAGCAGAAAAACTGAGAAAAAAAATATTTTAAAAAACTGAAGAAAAACGGAGGGAAAAAACTGAGAAGAAAAACTGTGAAAAAAAGACTGAAAAAATTGAAGAAAAACTTAGAAAAAAACTGAAAAAAAAGAACTGAGAAAAAAAACTGAAGAAAAACGGAGGAAAAAAACTGAGAAGAAAACTGAGAAAAAAAGAACTGAGGAGAAAAACTGAGAAAAAATCTGACTAGAAAAACTGAGCAGAAAAACTGAGAAAAAAAATATTTAAAAAACGGAGAAAAAAAACGGAGGAAAAAAATTGACGAGAAAAACTGAGCAGAAAAACTGAGAAAAAAAATATTTAAAAAACGGAGAAAAAAAACGGAGGAAAAAAATTGACGAGAAAAACTGAGCAGAAAAACTGAGAAAAAAAATATTTTAAAAAACTGAAGAAAAACGGAGGGAAAAAACTGAGAAGAAAAACTGTGAAAAAAAGACTGAAAAAATTGAAGAAAAACTTAGAAAAAAACTGAAAAAAAAGAACTGAGAAAAAAAACTGAAGAAAAACGGAGGAAAAAAACTGAGAAGAAAACTGAGAAAAAAAGAACTGAGGAGAAAAACTGAGAAAAAAACTGACTAGAAAAACTGAGCAGAAAAACTGAGAAAAAAAATATTTAAAAAACGGAGAAAAAAAACGGAGGAAAAAAATTGACGAGAAAAACTGAGCAGAAAAACTGAGAAAAAAAATATTTAAAAAACGGAGAAAAAAAACGGAGGAAAAAAATTGACGAGAAAAACTGAGCAGAAAAACTGAGAAAAAAAATATTTTAAAAAACTGAAGAAAAACGGAGGGAAAAAACTGAGAAGAAAAACTGTGAAAAAAAGACTGAAAAAATTGAAGAAAAACTTAGAAAAAAACTGTGAAAAAAAAGAACTGAGAAAAAAAACTGAAGAAAAACGGAGGAAAAAAACTGAGAAGAAAACTGAGAAAAAAAGAACTGAGGAGAAAAACTGAGAAAAAAACTGACTAGAAAAACTGAGCAAAAAAACTGAGAAAAAAAATATTTAAAAAACGGAGAAAAAAAACGGAGGAAAAAAATTGACGAGAAAAACTGAGCAGAAAAATGGAGAAAAAAAATATTTCAAAAAACTGAAGAAAAACGGAGGAAAAAAATTGACGAGAAAAACTGAGCAGAAAAACTGAGAAAAAAAATATTTAAAAACGGAGAAAAAAACGGAGGAAAAAATTGACGAGAAAAACTGAGAAGAAAACTGAGAAAAAAAGAACTGAGGAGAAAAACTGAGAAAAAAACTGACTAGAAAAACTGAGCAGAAAAACTGAGAAAGAAAATATTTAAAAAACGGAGAAAAAAAACGGAGGAAAAAAATTGACGAGAAAAACTGAGCAGAAAAACTGAGAAAAAAAAGAACTGAGAAAAAAAACTGAAGAAAAATTTAGAAAAAAACTGAAAAAAACTGAAAAAAAAGAACTGAGAAAAAAAACTGAGAAAAAACTGACTAGAAAAACTGAGCAGAAAAATGGAGAAAAAAAATATTTAAAAAAACTGAAGAAAAACGGAGGAAAAAAACTGAGAAGAAAACTGAGAAAAAAAGAACTGAGGAGAAAAACTGAGAAAAAAACTGACTAGAAAAACTGAGCAGAAAAACTGAGAAAAAAAATATTTAAAAAACGGAGAAAAAAAACGGAGGAAAAAAATTGACGAGAAAAACTGAGCAGAAAAACTGAGAAAAAAAATATTTAAAAAACGGAGAAAAAAAACGGAGGAAAAAAATTGACGAGAAAAACTGAGCAGAAAAACTGAGAAAAAAAATATTTTAAAAAACTGAAGAAAAACGGAGGGAAAAAACTGAGAAGAAAAACTGTGAAAAAAAGACTGAAAAAATTGAAGAAAAACTTAGAAAAAAACTGTGAAAAAAAAGAACTGAGAAAAAAAACTGAAGAAAAACGGAGGAAAAAAACTGAGAAGAAAACTGAGAAAAAAAGAACTGAGGAGAAAAACTGAGAAAAAAACTGACTAGAAAAACTGAGCAAAAAAACTGAGAAAAAAAATATTTAAAAAACGGAGAAAAAAAACGGAGGAAAAAAATTGACGAGAAAAACTGAGCAGAAAAATGGAGAAAAAAAATATTTCAAAAAACTGAAGAAAAACGGAGGAAAAAAATTGACGAGAAAAACTGAGCAGAAAAACTGAGAAAAAAAATATTTAAAAACGGAGAAAAAAACGGAGGAAAAAATTGACGAGAAAAACTGAGAAGAAAACTGAGAAAAAAAGAACTGAGGAGAAAAACTGAGAAAAAAACTGACTAGAAAAACTGAGCAGAAAAACTGAGAAAGAAAATATTTAAAAAACGGAGAAAAAAAACGGAGGAAAAAAATTGACGAGAAAAACTGAGCAGAAAAACTGAGAAAAAAAAGAACTGAGAAAAAAAACTGAAGAAAAATTTAGAAAAAAACTGAAAAAAACTGAAAAAAAAGAACTGAGAAAAAAAACTGAGAAAAAACTGACTAGAAAAACTGAGCAGAAAAATGGAGAAAAAAAATATTTAAAAAAACTGAAGAAAAACGGAGGAAAAAAACTGAGAAGAAAACTGAGAAAAAAAGAACTGAGGAGAAAAACTGAGAAAAAAACTGACTAGAAAAACTGAGCAGAAAAACTGAGAAAAAAAATATTTAAAAAACGGAGAAAAAAAACGGAGGAAAAAAATTGACGAGAAAAACTGAGCAGAAAAACTGAGAAAAAAAATATTTAAAAAACGGAGAAAAAAAACGGAGGAAAAAAATTGACGAGAAAAACTGAGCAGAAAAACTGAGAAAAAAAATATTTTAAAAAACTGAAGAAAAACGGAGGGAAAAAACTGAGAAGAAAAACTGTGAAAAAAAGACTGAAAAAATTGAAGAAAAACTTAGAAAAAAACTGTGAAAAAAAAGAAATGAGAAAAAAAACTGAAGAAAAACGGAGGAAAAAAACTGAGAAGAAAACTGAGAAAAAAAGAACTGCGGAGAAAAACTGAGAAAAAAACTGACTAGAAAAACTGAGCAAAAAAACTGAGAAAAAAAATATTTAAAAAACGGAGAAAAAAAACGGAGGAAAAAAATTGACGAGAAAAACTGAGCAGAAAAATGGAGAAAAAAAATATTTCAAAAAACTGAAGAAAAAAGGAGGAAAAAAATTGACGAGAAAAACTGAGCAGAAAAACTGAGAAAAAAAATATTTAAAAAACGGAGAAAAAAAAGGAGGAAAAAAATTGACGAGAAAAACTGAGCAGAAAAATGGAGAAAAAAAATATTTCAAAAAACTGAAGAAAAATGGAGGAAAAAAATTGACGAGAAAAACTGAGCAGATAAAGTGAGAAAAAAAATATTTAAAAAACGGAGAAAAAAAACGGAGGAAAAAAATTGACGAGAAAAACTGAGAAGAAAACTGAGAAAAAAAGAACTGAGGAGAAAAACTGAGAAAAAAACTGACTAGAAAAACTGAGCAAAAAAACTGAGAAAAAAAATATTTAAAAAACGGAGAAAAAAAACGGAGGAAAAAAATTGACGAGAAAAACTGAGCAGAAAAATGGAGAAAAAAAATATTTCAAAAAACTGAAGAAAAACGGAGGAAAAAAATTGACGAGAAAAACTGAGCAGATAAAGTGAGAAAAAAAATATTTAAAAAACGGAGAAAAAAAACGGAGGAAAAAAATTGACGAGAAAAACTGAGAAGAAAACTGAGAAAAAAAGAACTGAGGAGAAAAACTGAGAAAAAAACTGACTAGAAAAACTGAGCAGAAAAACTGAGAAAAAAAATATTTAAAAAACGGAGAAAAAAAACGGAGGAAAAAAATTGACGAGAAAAACTGAGCAGAAAAACTGAGAAAAAAAATATTTAAAAAACGGAGAAAAAAAACGGAGGAAAAAAATTGACGAGAAAAACTGAGGAGAAAATCTGAGAAAAAAAATATTTTAAAAAACTGAAGAAAAACGGAGGGAAAAAACTGAGAAGAAAAACTGTGAAAAAAAGACTGAAAAAATTGAAGAAAAACTTAGAAAAAAACTGTGAAAAAAAAGAACTGAGAAAAAAAACTGAAGAAAAATTTAGAAAAAAACTGAAAATAACTGAAAAAAAAGAACTGAGAAAAAAAACTGAGAAAAAACTGACTAGAAAAACTGAGCAGAAAAATGGAGAAAAAAAATATTTTAAAAAACTGAAGAAAAACGGAGGAAAAAAACTGAGAAGAAAACTGAGAAAAAAAGAACTGAGGAGAAAAACTGAGAAAAAAACTGACTAGAAAAACTGAGCAGAAAAACTGACAAAAAAAATATTTAAAAAACGGAGAAAAAAAACGGAGGAAAAAAATTGACGAGAAAAACTGAGCAGAAAAATGGAGAAAAAAAATATTTTAAAAAACTGAAGAAAAACGGAGGAAAAAAATTGACGAGAAAAACTGAGCAGAAAAACTGAGAAAAAAATATTTAAAAAACGGAGAAAAAGAACGGAGGAAAAAAATTGACGAGAAAAACTGAGAAGAAAACTGAGAAAAAAAGAACTGAGGAGAAAAACTGAGAAAAAAAACTGACTAGAAAAACTGAGCAGAAAAACTGAGAAAAAAAATATTTAAAAAAACTGAAGAAAAACGGAGGGAAAAAACTGAGAAGAAAAACTGTGAAAAAAAGACTGAAAAAATTGAAGAAAAACTTAGAAAAAAACTGTGAAAAAAAAGAACTGTGAAAAAAAACTGAAGAAAAACGGAGGAAAAAAACTGAGAAGAAAACTGAGAAAAAAAGAACTGAGGAGAAAAACTGAGAAAAAAACTGACTAGAAAAACTGAGCAAAAAAACTGAGAAAAACAATATTTAAAAAACGGAGAAAAAAAACGGAGGAAAAAAATTGACGAGAAAAACTGAGCAGAAAAATGGAGAAAAAAAATATTTAAAAAAACTGAAGAAAAACGGAGGAAAGAAATTGACGAGAAAAACTGAGCAGCAAAACTGAGAAAAAAAATATTTAAAAAACGGAGAAAAAAAACGGAGGAAAAAAATTGACGAGAAAAACTGAGAAGAAAACTGAGAAAAAAAGAACTGAGGAGAAAAACTGAGAAAAAACTGACGAGAAAAACTGAGCAGAAAAACTGAGAAAAAAAATATTTTAAAAACGGAGAAAAAAAACGGAGGAAAAAAATTGACGAGAAAAACTGAGCAGAAAAACTGAGAAAAAAAATATTTAAAAAACGGAGAAAAAAAACGGAGGAAAAAAATTGACGAGAAAATCTGAGGAGAAAAACTGAGAAAAAAAATATTTTAAAAAACTGAAGAAAAACGGAGGGAAAAAACTGAGAAGAAAAACTGTGAAAAAAAGACTGAAAAAATTGAAGAAAAACTTAGAAAAAAACTGTGAAAAAAAAGAACTGAGAAAAAAAACTGAAGAAAAATTTAGAAAAAAACTGAAAAAAACTGAAAAAAAAGAACTGAGAAAAAAAACTGAGAAAAAACTGACTAGAAAAACTGAGCAGAAAAATGGAGAAAAAAAATATTTTAAAAAACTGAAGAAAAACGGAGGAAAAAAACTGAGAAGAAAACTGAGAAAAAAAGAACTGAGGAGAAAAACTGAGAAAAAAACTGACTAGAAAAACTGAGCAGAAAAACTGAGAAAAAAAATATTTAAAAAACGGAGAAAAAAAACGGAGGAAAAAAATTGACGAGAAAAACTGAGCAGAAAAACTGAGAAAAAAAATATTTTAAAAAACTGAAGAAAAACGGAGGGAAAAAACTGAGAAGAAAAACTGTGAAAAAAAGACTGAAAAAATTGAAGAAAAACTTAGAAAAAAACTGAAAAAAAAGAACTGAGAAAAAAAACTGAAGAAAAACGGAGGAAAAAAACTGAGAAGAAAACTGAGAAAAAAAGAACTGAGGAGAAAAACTGAGAAAAAATCTGACTAGAAAAACTGAGCAGAAAAACTGAGAAAAAAAATATTTAAAAAACGGAGAAAAAAAACGGAGGAAAAAAATTGACGAGAAAAACTGAGCAGAAAAACTGAGAAAAAAAATATTTAAAAAACGGAGAAAAAAAACGGAGGAAAAAAATTGACGAGAAAAACTGAGCAGAAAAACTGAGAAAAAAAATATTTTAAAAAACTGAAGAAAAACGGAGGGAAAAAACTGAGAAGAAAAACTGTGAAAAAAAGACTGAAAAAATTGAAGAAAAACTTAGAAAAAAACTGAAAAAAAAGAACTGAGAAAAAAAACTGAAGAAAAACGGAGGAAAAAAACTGAGAAGAAAACTGAGAAAAAAAGAACTGAGGAGAAAAACTGAGAAAAAAACTGACTAGAAAAACTGAGCAAAAAAACTGAGAAAAAAAATATTTTAAAAACGGAGAAAAAAAACGGAGGAAAAAAATTGACGAGAAAAACTGAGCAGAAAAATGGAGAAAAAAAATATTTCAAAAAACTGAAGAAAAAAGGAGGAAAAAAATTGACGAGAAAAACTGAGCAGAAAAACTGAGAAAAAAAATATTTAAAAAACGGAGAAAAAAAATGGAGGAAAAAAATTGACGAGAAAAACTGAGAAGAAAACTGAGAAAAAAAGAACTGAGGAGAAAAACTGAGAAAAAAAACTGACTAGAAAAACTGAGCAGAAAAACTGAGAAAAAAAATATTTAAAAAACGGAGAAAAAAAACGGAGGAAAAAAATTGACGAGAAAAACTGAGCAGAAAAACTGAGAAAAAAAATATTTAAAAAACGGAGAAAAAAAACGGAGGAAAAAAATTGACGAGAAAAACTGAGGAGAAAAACTGAGAAAAAAAATATTTTAAAAAACTGAAGAAAAACGGAGGGAAAAAACTGAGAAGAAAAACTGTGAAAAAAAGACTGAAAAAATTGAAGAAAAACTTAGAAAAAAACTGTGAAAAAAAAGAACTGAGAAAAAAAACTGAAGAAAAATTTAGAAAAAAACTGAAAAAAACTGAAAAAAAAGAACTGAGAAAAAAAACTGAGAAAAAACTGACTAGAAAAACTGAGCAGAAAAATGGAGAAAAAAAATATTTAAAAAAACTGAAGAAAAACGGAGGAAAAAAACTGAGAAGAAAACTGAGAAAAAAAGAACTGAGGAGAAAAACTGAGAAAAAAACTGACTAGAAAAACTGAGCAGAAAAACTGAGAAAAAAAATATTTAAAAAACGGAGAAAAAAAACGGAGGAAAAAAATTGACGAGAAAAACTGAGAAGAAAACTGAGAAAAAAAGAACTGAGGAGAAAAACTGAGAAAAAAAACTGACTAGAAAAACTGAGCAGAAAAACTGAGAAAAAAAATATTTAAAAAACGGAGAAAAAAAACGGAGGAAAAAAATTGACGAGAAAAACTGAGCAGAAAAACTGAGAAAAAAAATATTTTAAAAAACTGAAGAAAAACGGAGGGAAAAAACTGAGAAGAAAAACTGTGAAAAAAAGACTGAAAAAATTGAAGAAAAACTTAGAAAAAAACTGTGAAAAAAAAGAACTGAGAAAAAAAACTGAAGAAAAATTTAGAAAAAAACTGAAAAAAACTGAAAAAAAAGAACTGAGAAAAAAAACTGAGAAAAAACTGACTAGAAAAACTGAGCAGAAAAATGGAGAAAAAAAATATTTAAAAAAACTGAAGAAAAACGGAGGAAAAAAACTGAGAAGAAAACTGAGAAAAAAAGAACTGAGGAGAAAAACTGAGAAAAAAACTGACTAGAAAAACTGAGCAGAAAAACTGAGAAAAAAAATATTTAAAAAACGGAGAAAAAAAACGGAGGAAAAAAATTGACGAGAAAAACTGAGCAGAAAAACTGAGAAAAAAAATATTTAAAAAACGGAGAAAAAAAACGGAGGAAAAAAATTGACGAGAAAAACTGAGCAGAAAAACTGAGAAAAAAAATATTTTAAAAAACTGAAGAAAAACGGAGGGAAAAAACTGAGAAGAAAAACTGTGAAAAAAAGACTGAAAAAATTGAAGAAAAACTTAGAAAAAAACTGTGAAAAAAAAGAACTGAGAAAAAAAACTGAAGAAAAACAGAGGAAAAAAACTGAGAAGAAAACTGAGAAAAAAAGAACTGAGGAGAAAAACTGAGAAAAAAACTGACTAGAAAAACTGAGCAAAAAAACTGAGAAAAAAAATATTTAAAAAACGGAGAAAAAAAACGGAGGAAAAAAATTGACGAGAAAAACTGAGCAGAAAAATGGAGAAAAAAAATATTTAAAAAACGGAGAAAAAAAACGGAGGAAAAAAATTGACGAGAAAAACTGAGAAGAAAACTGAGAAAAAAAGAACTGAGGAGAAAAACTGAGAAAAAAACTGACTAGAAAAACTGAGCAGAAAAACTGAGAAAAAAAATATTTAAAAAACGGAGAAAAAAAACGGAGGAAAAAAATTGACGAGAAAAACTGAGCAGATAAAGTGAGAAAAAAAATATTTAAAAAACGGAGAAAAAAAACGGAGGAAAAAAATTGACGAGAAAAACTGAGAAGAAAACTGAGAAAAAAAGAACTGAGGAGAAAAACTGAGAAAAAAACTGACTAGAAAAACTGAGCAAAAAAACTGAGAAAAAAAATATTTAAAAAACGGAGAAAAAAAACGGAGGAAAAAAATTGACGAGAAAAACTGAGCAGAAAAATGGAGAAAAAAAATATTTCAAAAAACTGAAGAAAAACGGAGGAAAAAAATTGACGAGAAAAACTGAGCAGATAAAGTGAGAAAAAAAATATTTAAAAAACGGAGAAAAAAAACGGAGGAAAAAAATTGACGAGAAAAACTGAGAAGAAAACTGAGAAAAAAAGAACTGAGGAGAAAAACTGAGAAAAAAACTGACTAGAAAAACTGAGCAGAAAAACTGAGAAAAAAAATATTTAAAAAACGGAGAAAAAAAACGGAGGAAAAAAATTGACGAGAAAAACTGAGCAGAAAAACTGAGAAAAAAAATATTTAAAAAACGGAGAAAAAAAACGGAGGAAAAAAATTGACGAGAAAAACTGAGGAGAAAATCTGAGAAAAAAAATATTTTAAAAAACTGAAGAAAAACGGAGGGAAAAAACTGAGAAGAAAAACTGTGAAAAAAAGACTGAAAAAATTGAAGAAAAACTTAGAAAAAATCTGTGAAAAAAAAGAACTGAGAAAAAAAACTGAAGAAAAATTTAGAAAAAAACTGAAAATAACTGAAAAAAAAGAACTGAGAAAAAAAACTGAGAAAAAACTGACTAGAAAAACTGAGCAGAAAAATGGAGAAAAAAAATATTTTAAAAAACTGAAGAAAAACGGAGGAAAAAAACTGAGAAGAAAACTGAGAAAAAAAGAACTGAGGAGAAAAACTGAGAAAAAAACTGACTAGAAAAACTGAGCAGAAAAACTGAGAAAAAAAATATTTAAAAAACGGAGAAAAAAAACGGAGGAAAAAAATTGACGAGAAAAACTGAGCAGAAAAATGGAGAAAAAAAATATTTTAAAAAACTGAAGAAAAACGGAGGAAAAAAATTGACGAGAAAAACTGAGCAGAAAAACTGAGAAAAAAAATATTTAAAAAACGGAGAAAAAGAACGGAGGAAAAAAATTGACGAGAAAAACTGAGAAGAAAACTGAGAAAAAAAGAACTGAGGAGAAAAACTGAGAAAAAAAACTGACTAGAAAAACTGAGCAGAAAAACTGAGAAAAAAAATATTTAAAAAAACTGAAGAAAAACGGAGGGAAAAAACTGAGAAGAAAAACTGTGAAAAAAAGACTGAAAAAATTGAAGAAAAACTTAGAAAAAAACTGTGAAAAAAAAGAAATGTGAAAAAAAACTGAAGAAAAACGGAGGAAAAAAACTGAGAAGAAAACTGAGAAAAAAAGAACTGAGGAGAAAAACTGAGAAAAAAACTGACTAGAAAAACTGAGCAAAAAAACTGAGAAAAAAAATATTTAAAAAACGGAGAAAAAAAACGGAGGAAAAAAATTGACGAGAAAAACTGAGCAGAAAAATGGAGAAAAAAAATATTTAAAAAAACTGAAGAAAAACGGAGGAAAGAAATTGACGAGAAAAACTGAGCAGCAAAACTGAGAAAAAAAATATTTAAAAAACGGAGAAAAAAAACGGAGGAAAAAAATTGACGAGAAAAACTGAGAAGAAAACTGAGAAAAAAAGAACTGAGGAGAAAAACTGAGAAAAAAACTGACGAGAAAAACTGAGCAGAAAAACTGAGAAAAAAAATATTTAAAAAACGGAGAAAAAAAACGGAGGAAAAAAATTGACGAGAAAAACTGAGCAGAAAAACTGAGAAAAAAAATATTTAAAAAACGGAGAAAAAAAACGGAGGAAAAAAATTGACGAGAAAATCTGAGGAGAAAAACTGAGAAAAAAAATATTTTAAAAAACTGAAGAAAAACGGAGGGAAAAAACTGAGAAGAAAAACTGTGAAAAAAAGACTGAAAAAATTGAAGAAAAACTTAGAAAAAAACTGTGAAAAAAAAAGAACTGAGAAAAAAAACTGAAGAAAAATTTAGAAAAAAACTGAAAAAAACTGAAAAAAAAGAACTGAGAAAAAAAACTGAGAAAAAACTGACTAGAAAAACTGAGCAGAAAAATGGAGAAAAAAAATATTTAAAAAAACTGAAGAAAAACGGAGGAAAAAAACTGAGAAGAAAACTGAGAAAAAAAGAACTGAGGAGAAAAACTGTGAAAAGAACTGACTAGAAAAACTGAGCAGAAAAACTGAGAAAAAAAATATTTAAAAAACGGAGAAAAAAAACGGAAGAAAAAAATTGACGAGAAAAACTGAGCAGAAAAACTGAGAAAAAAAATATTTAAAAAACGGAGAAAAAAAACGGAGGAAAAAAATTGACGAGAAAAACTGAGCAGAAAAACTGAGAAAAAAAATATTTTAAAAAACTGAAGAAAAACGGAGGGAAAAAACTGGGAAGAAAAACTGTGAAAAAAAGACTGAAAAAATTGAAGAAAAACTTAGAAAAAAACTGAAAAAAAAGAACTGAGAAAAAAAACTGAAGAAAAACGGAGGAAAAAAACTGAGAAGAAAACTGAGAAAAAAAGAACTGAGGAGAAAAACTGAGAAAAAAACTGACTAGAAAAACTGAGCAAAAAAACTGAGAAAAAAAATATTTTAAAAACGGAGAAAAAAAACGGAGGAAAAAAATTGACGAGAAAAACTGAGCAGAAAAATGGAGAAAAAAAATATTTCAAAAAATTGAAGAAAAAAGGAGGAAAAAAATTGACGAGAAAAACTGAGCAGAAAAACTGAGAAAAAAAATATTTAAAAAACGGAGAAAAAAAACGGAGGAAAAAAATTGACGAGAAAAACTGAGAAGAAAACTGAGAAAAAAAGAACTGAGGAGAAAAACTGAGAAAAAAAACTGACTAGAAAAACTGAGCAGAAAAACTGAGAAAAAAAATATTTAAAAAACGGAGAAAAAAAACGGAGGAAAAAAATTGACGAGAAAAACTGAGCAGAAAAACTGAGAAAAAAAATATTTAAAAAACGGAGAAAAAAAACGGAGGAAAAAAATTGACGAGAAAAACTGAGGAGAAAAACTGAGAAAAAAAATATTTTAAAAAACTGAAGAAAAACGGAGGGAAAAAACTGAGAAGAAAAACTGTGAAAAAAAGACTGAAAAAATTGAAGAAAAACTTAGAAAAAAACTGTGAAAAAAAAGAACTGAGAAAAAAAACTGAAGAAAAATTTAGAAAAAAACTGAAAAAAACTGAAAAAAAAGAACTGAGAAAAAAAACTGAGAAAAAACTGACTAGAA
Source organism: Pristiophorus japonicus (assembly GCF_044704955.1). Lineage (NCBI taxonomy): Eukaryota > Metazoa > Chordata > Chondrichthyes > Pristiophoridae > Pristiophorus > Pristiophorus japonicus. The sequence continues at coordinate 11,082,832 of NC_092005.1, forward strand.
AAACTGAGCAGAAAAATGGAGAAAAAAAATATTTAAAAAAACTGAAGAAAAACGGAGGAAAAAAACTGAGAAGAAAACTGAGAAAAAAAGAACTGAGGAGAAAAACTGAGAAAAAAAACTGACTAGAAAAACTGAGCAGAAAAACTGAGAAAAAAAATATTTAAAAAACGGAGAAAAAAAACGGAGGAAAAAAATTGACGGGAAAAACTGAGCAGAAAAACTGAGAAAAAAAATATTTTAAAAACGGAGAAAAAAAACGGAGGGAAAAAATTGACGAGAAAAACTGAGCAGAAAAATGGAGAAAAAAATATTTAAAAAACGGAGGAAAAAAATTGACGAGAAAAACTGAGCAGAAAAACTGAGAAAAAAAATATTTTAAAAACTGAAGAAAAACGGAGGGAAAAAACTGAGAAGAAAAACTGTGAAAAAAAGACTGAAAAAATTGAAGAAAAACTTAGAAAAAAACTGTGAAAAAAAAGAACTGAGAAAAAAAACTGAAGAAAAACGGAGGAAAAAAACTGAGAAGAAAACTGAGAAAAAAAGAACTGAGGAGAAAAACTGAGAAAAAAACTGACTAGAAAAACTGAGCAAAAAAACTGAGAAAAAAAATATTTTAAAAACGGAGAAAAAAAACGGAGGAAAAAAATTGACGAGAAAAACTGAGCAGAAAAATGGAGAAAAAAAATATTTAAAAAACGGAGAAAAAAGACGGAGGAAAAAAATTGACGAGAAAAACTGAGCAGAAAAACTGAGAAAAAAAATATTTTAAAAAACTGAAGAAAAACGGAGGGAAAAAACTGAGAAGAAAAACTGTGAAAAAAAGACTGAAAAAATTGAAGAAAAACTTAGAAAAAAACTGTGAAAAAAAAGAACTGAGAAAAAAAACTGAAGAAAAACGGAGGAAAAAAACTGAGAAGAAAACTGAGAAAAAAAGAACTGAGGAGAAAAACTGAGAAAAAAACTGACTAGAAAAACTGAGCAAAAAAACTGAGAAAAAAAATATTTTAAAAACGGAGAAAAAAAATGGAGGAAAAAAATTGACGAGAAAAACTGAGCAGAAAATTGGAGAAAAAAAATATTTCAAAAAACTGAAGAAAAAAGGAGGAAAAAAATTGACGAGAAAAACTGAGCAGAAAAACTGAGAAAAAAAATATTTAAAAAACGGAGAAAAAAAACGGAGGAAAAAAATTGACGAGAAAAACTGAGAAGAAAACTGAGAAAAAAAGAACTGAGGAGAAAAACTGAGAAAAAAAACTGACTAGAAAAACTGAGCAGAAAAACTGAGAAAAAAAATATTTAAAAAACGGAGAAAAAAAACGGAGGAAAAAAATTGACGAGAAAAACTGAGCAGAAAAACTGAGAAAAAAAATATTTTAAAAAACTGAAGAAAAACGGAGGGAAAAAACTGAGAAGAAAAACTGTGAAAAAAAGACTGAAAAAATTGAAGAAAAACTTAGAAAAAAACTGTGAAAAAAAAGAACTGAGAAAAAAAACTGAAGAAAAATTTAGAAAAAAACTGAAAAAAACTGAAAAAAAAGAACTGAGAAAAAAAACTGAGAAAAAACTGACTAGAAAAACTGAGCAGAAAAATGGAGAAAAAAAATATTTAAAAAAACTGAAGAAAAACGGAGGAAAAAAACTGAGAAGAAAACTGAGAAAAAAAGAACTGAGGAGAAAAACTGAGAAAAAAACTGACTAGAAAAACTGAGCAGAAAAACTGAGAAAAAAAATATTTAAAATACGGAGAAAAAAAACGGAGGACAAAAATTGACTAGAAAAACTGAGCAGAAAAACTGAGAAAAAAAATATTTAAAAAACGGAGAAAAAAAACGGAGGAAAAAAATTGACGAGAAAAACTGAGCAGAAAAACTGAGAAAAAAAATATTTAAAAAACGGAGAAAAAAAACGGAGGAAAAAAATTGACGAGAAAAACTGAGCAGAAAAACTGAGAAAAAAAATATTTAAAAAACGGAGAAAAAAAACGGAGGAAAAAAATTGACGAGAAAAACTGAGGAGAAAATCTGAGAAAAAAAATATTTTAAAAAACTGAAGAAAAACGGAGGGAAAAAACTGAGAAGAAAAACTGAGCAGAAAAACTGAGAAAAAAAATATTTAAAAAACGGAGAAAAAAAACGGAGGAAAAAAATTGACGAGAAAAACTGAGCAGAAAAATGGAGAAAAAAAATATTTTAAAAAACTGAAGAAAAACAGAGGAAAAAAATTGACGAGAAAAACTGAGCAGAAAAACTGAGAAAAAAAATATTTAAAAAACGGAGAAAAAGAACGGAGGAAAAAAATTGACGAGAAAAACTGAGAAGAAAACTGAGAAAAAAAGAACTGAGGAACTGAGTAGAAAAACTGAGCAGAAAAACTGAGAAAAAAAATATTTAAAAAAACTGAAGAAAAACGGAGGGAAAAAACTGAGAAGAAAAACTGTGAAAAAAAGACTGAAAAAATTGACGAAAAACTTAGAAAAAAACTGTGAAAAAAAAGAACTGTGAAAAAAAACTGAAGAAAAACGGAGGAAAAAAACTGAGAAGAAAACTGAGAAAAAAAGAACTGAGGAGAAAAACTGAGAAAAAAACTGACTAGAAAAACTGAGCAAAAAAACTGAGAAAAAAAATATTTAAAAAACGGAGAAAAAAAACGGAGGAAAAAAATTGACGAGAAAAACTGAGCAGAAAAATGGAGAAAAAAAATATTTAAAAAAACTGAAGAAAAACGGAGGAAAGAAATTGACGAGAAAAACTGAGCAGCAAAACTGAGAAAAAAAATATTTAAAAAACGGAGAAAAAAAACGGAGGAAAAAAATTGACGAGAAAAACTGAGAAGAAAACTGAGAAAAAAAGAACTGAGGAGAAAAACTGAGAAAAAAACTGACGAGAAAAACTGAGCAGAAAAACTGAGAAAAAAAATATTTAAAAAACGGAGAAAAAAAACGGAGGAAAAAAATTGACGAGAAAAACTGAGCAGAAAAACTGAGAAAAAAAATATTTAAAAAACGGAGAAAAAAAACGGAGGAAAAAAATTGACGAGAAAAACTGAGCAGAAAAACTGAGAAAAAAAATATTTTAAAAAACTGAAGAAAAACGGAGGGAAAAAACTGAGAAGAAAAACTGTGAAAAAAAGACTGAAAAAATTGAAGAAAAACTTAGAAAAAAACTGTGAAAAAAAAGAACTGAGAAAAAAAACTGAAGAAAAACGGAGGAAAAAAACTGAGAAGAAAACTGAGAAAAAAAGAACTGAGGAGAAAAACTGAGAAACAAACTGACTAGAAAAACTGAGCAAAAAAACTGAGAAAAAAAATATTTAAAAAACGGAGAAAAAAAACGGAGGAAAAAAATTGACGAGAAAAACTGAGCAGAAAAATGGAGAAAAAAAATATTTCAAAAAACTGAAGAAAAACGGAGGAAAAAAATTGACGAGAAAAACTGAGCAGAAAAACTGAGAAAAATAATATTTAAAAAACGGAGAAAAAAAACGGAGGAAAAAAATTGACGAGAAAAACTGAGAAGAAAACTGAGAAAAAAAGAACTGAGGAGAAAAACTGAGAAAAAAAACTGACTAGAAAAACTGAGCAGAAAAACTGAGAAAAACAATATTTAAAAAACGGAGAAAAAAAACGGAGGAAAAAAATTGACGAGAAAAACTGAGCAGAAAAACTGAGAAAAAAAATATTTAAAAAACGGAGAAAAAAAACGGAGGAAAAAAATTGACGAGAAAAACTGAGGAGAAAAACTGAGAAAAAAAATATTTTAAAAAACTGAAGAAAAACGGAGGGAAAAAACTGAGAAGAAAAACTGTGAAAAAAAGACTGAAAAAATTGAAGAAAAACTTAGAAAAAAACTGTGAAAAAAAAGAACTGAGAAAAAAAACTGAAGAAAAACGGAGGAAAAAAACTGAGAAGAAAACTGAGAAAAAAAGAACTTAGGAGAAAAACTGAGAAACAAACTGACTAGAAAAACTGAGCAAAAAAACTGAGAAAAAAAATATTTAAAAAACGGAGAAAAAAAACGGAGGAAAAAAATTGACGAGAAAAACTGAGCAGAAAAATGGAGAAAAAAAATATTTCAAAAAACTGAAGAAAAACGGAGGAAAAAAATTGACGAGAAAAACTGAGCAGAAAAACTGAGAAAAATAATATTTAAAAAACGGAGAAAAAAAACGGAGGAAAAAAATTGACGAGAAAAACTGAGAAGAAAACTGAGAAAAAAAGAACTGAGGAGAAAAACTGAGAAAAAAAACTGACTAGAAAAACTGAGCAGAAAAACTGAGAAAAACAATATTTAAAAAACGGAGAAAAAAAACGGAGGAAAAAAATTGACGAGAAAAACTGAGCAGAAAAACTGAGAAAAAAAATATTTAAAAAACGGAGAAAAAAAACGGAGGAAAAAAATTGACGAGAAAAACTGAGGAGAAAAACTGAGAAAAAAAATATTTTAAAAAACTGAAGAAAAACGGAGGGAAAAAACTGAGAAGAAAAACTGTGAAAAAAAATATTTAAAAAACGGAGAAAAAAAACGGAGGAAAAAAATTGACGAGAAAAACTGAGCAGAAAAACTGATAAAAATAATATTTAAAAAACGGAGAAAAAAAACGGAGGAAAAAAATTGACGAGAAAAACTGAGCAGAAAAACTGAGAAAAAAAATATTTTAAAAAACTGAAGAAAAACGGAGGGAAAAAACTGAGAAGAAAAACTGTGAAAAAAAGACTGAAAAAATTGAAGAAAAACTTAGAAAAAAACTGTGAAAAAAAAGAACTGAGAAAAAAAACTGAAGAAAAACGGAGGAAAAAAACTGAGAAGAAAACTGAGAAAAAAAGAACTGAGGAGAAAAACTGAGAAAAAAACTGACTAGAAAAACTGAGCAAAAAAACTGAGAAAAAAAATATTTTAAAAACGGAGAAAAAAAACGGAGGAAAAAAATTGACGAGAAAAACTGAGCAGAAAAATGGAGAAAAAAAATATTTAAAAAAACTGAAGAAAAACGGAGGAAAAAAATTGACGAGAAAAACTGAGCAGAAAAAGTGAGAAAAAAAATATTTAAAAAACGGAGAAAAAAAACGGAGGAAAAAAATTGACGAGAAAAACTGAGAAGAAAACTGAGAAAAAAAGAACTGAGGAGAAAAACTGAGAAAAAAACTGACTAGAAAAACTGAGCAGAAAAACTGAGAAAAAAAATATTTAAAAAACGGAGAAAAAAAACGGAGGAAAAAAATTGACGAGAACAACTGAGCAGAAAAACTGAGAAAAAAAATATTTAAAAAACGGAGAAAAAAAACGGAGGAAAAAAATTGACGAGAAAAACTGAGGAGAAAATCTGAGAAAAAAAATATTTTAAAAAACTGAAGAAAAACGGAGGGAAAAAACTGAGAAGAAAAACTGTGAAAAAAAGACTGAAAAAATTGAAGAAAAACTTAGAAAAAACTGTGAAAAAAAAGAACTGAGAAAAAAACTGAAGAAAAATTTAGAAAAAAACTGAAAATAACTGAAAAAAAAGAACTGAGAAAAAAAACTGAGAAAAAACTGACTAGAAAAACTGAGCAGAAAAATGGAGAAAAAAAATATTTTAAAAAACTGAAGAAAAACGGAGGAAAAAAGCTGAGAAGAAAACTGAGAAAAAAAGAACTGAGGAGAAAAACTGAGAAAAAAACTGACTAGAAAAACTGAGCAGAAAAACTGAGAAAAAAAATATTAAAAAAACGGAGAAAAAAAACGGAGGAAAAAAATTGACGAGAAAAACTGAGCAGAAAAATGGAGAAAAAAAATATTTTAAAAAACTGAAGAAAAACGGAGGAAAAAAATTGACGAGAAAAACTGAGCAGAAAAACTGAGAAAAAAAATATTTAAAAAACGGAGAAAAAGTACGGAGGAAAAAAATTGACGAGAAAAACTGAGAAGAAAACTGAGAAAAAAAGAACTGAGGAGAAAAACTGAGAAAAAAAACTGACTAGAAAAACTGAGCAGCAAAACTGAGAAAAAAAATATTTAAAAAACGGAGAAAAAAAACGGAGGAAAAAAATTGACGAGAAAAACTGAGCAGAAAAACTGAGAAAAAAAATATTTAAAAAACGGAGAAAAAAAACGGAGGGAAAAAATTGACGAGATAAACTGAGCAGAAAAATGGAGAAAAAAAATATTTAAAAAACGGAGAAAAAAAACGGAGGAAAAAAATTGACGAGGAAAACTGAGCAGAAAAACTGAGAAAAAAAATATTTTAAAAAACTGAAGAAAAACGGAGGGAAAAAACTGAGAAGAAAAACTGTGAAAAAAAGACTGAAAAAATTGAAGAAAAACTTAGAAAAAAACTGTGAAAAAAAAGAATTGAGAAAAAAAACTGAAGAAAAACGGAGGAAAAAAACTAAGAAAACTGAGAAAAAAAGAACTGAGGAGAAAAACTGAGAAAAAAACTGACTAGAAAAACTGAGCAAAAAAACTGAGAAAAAAAATATTTAAAAAACGGAGAAAAAAAACGGAGGAAAAAAATTGACGAGAAAAACTGAGCAGAAAAATGGAGAAAAAAAATATTTCAAAAAACTGAAGAAAAACGGAGGAAAGAAATTGACGAGAAAAACTGAGCAGCAAAACTGAGAAAAAAAATATTTAAAAAACGGAGAAAAAAAACGGAGGAAAAAAATTGACGAGAAAAACTGAGAAGAAAACTGAGAAAAAAAGAACTGAGGAGAAAAACTGAGAAAAAAACTGACGAGAAAAACTGAGCAGAAAAACTGAGAAAACAAATATTTAAAAAACGGAGAAAAAAAACGGAGGAAAAAAATTGACGAGAAAAACTGAGCAGAAAAACTGAGAAAAAAAATATTTAAAAAACGAAGAAAAAAAACGGAGGAAAAAAATTGACGAGAAAAACTGAGGAGAAAAACTGAGAAAAAAAATATTTTAAAAAAGTGAAGAAAAACAGAGGGAAAAAACTGAGAAGAAAAACTGTGAAAAAAAGACTGAAAAAATTGAAGAAAAACTTAGAAAAAAACTGTGAAAAAAAAGAACTGAGAAAAAAAACTGAAGAAAAATTTAGAAAAAAACGGAAAAAAACTGAAAAAAAAGAACTGAGAAAAAAAACTGAGAAAAAACTGACTAGAAAAACTGAGCAGAAAAATGGAGAAAAAAAATATTTTAAAAAACTGAAGAAAAACGGAGGAAAAAAACTGAGAAGAAAACTGAGAAAAAAAGAACTGAGGAGAAAAACTGAGAAACAAACTGACTAGAAAAACTGAGCAAAAAAACTGAGAAAAAAAATATTTAAAAAACGGAGAAAAAAAACGGAGGAAAAAAATTGACGAGAAAAACTGAGCAGAAAAATGGAGAAAAAAAATATTTCAAAAAACTGAAGAAAAACAGAGGAAAAAAATTGACGAGAAAAACTGAGCAGAAAAACTGAGAAAAAAAATATTTAAAAAACGGAGAAAAAAAACGGAGGAAAAAAATTGACGAGAAAAACTGAGAAGAAAACTGAGAAAAAAAGAACTGAGGAGAAAAACTGAGAAAAACAACTGACTAGAAAAACTGAGCAGAAAAAATGAGAAAAACAATATTTAAAAAACGGAGAAAAAAAACGGAGGAAAAAAATTGACGAGAAAAACTGAGCAGAAAAACTGAGAAAAAAAATATTTAAAAAACGGAGAAAAAAAACGGAGGATAAAAATTGACGAGAAAAACTGAGGAGAAAAACTGAGAAAAAAAATATTTTAAAAAACTGAAGAAAAACGGAGGGAAAAAACTGAGAAGAAAAACTGTGAAAAAAAGACTGAAAAAATTGAAGAAAAACTTAGAAAAAAACTGTGAAAAAAAAGAACTGAGAAAAAAAACTGAAGAAAAATTTAGAAAAAAACTGAAAAAAACTGCAAAAAAAGAACTGAGAAAAAAAACTGAGAAAAAACTGACTAGAAAAACTGAGCAGAAAAATGGAAAAAAAAAATATTTAAAAAAACTGAAGAAAAACGGAGGAAAAAAACTGAGAAGAAAACTGAGAAAAAAAGAACTGAGGAGAAAAACTGAGAAAAAAACTGACTAGAAAAACTGAGCAGAAAAACTGAGAAAAAAAATATTTAAAAAACGGAGAAAAAAAACGGAGGAAAAAAATTGACGAGAAAAACTGAGCAGAAAAACTGATAAAAAAAATATTTAAAAAACGGAGAAAAAAAACGGAGGAAAAAAATTGACGAGAAAAACTGAGCAGAAAAACTGAGAAAAAAAATATTTTAAAAATCTGAAGAAAAACGGAGCGAAAAAACTGAGAGGAAAAACTGTGAAAAAAAGACTGAAAAAATTGAAGAAAAACTTAGAAAAAAACTGTGAAAAAAAAGAACTGAGAAAAAAAACTGAAGAAAAACGGAGGAAAAAAACTGAGAAGAAAACTGAGAAAAAAAGAACTGAGGAGAAAAACTGAGAAAAAAACTGACTAGAAAAACTGAGCAAAAAAACTGAGAAAAAAAATATTTAAAAAACGGAGAAAAAAAACGGAGGAAAAAAATTGACGAGAAAAACTGAGCAGAAAAATGGAGAAAAAAAATATTTAAAAAAACTGAAGAAAAACGGAGGAAAAAAATTGACGAGAAAAACTGAGCAGAAAAAGTGAGAAAAAAAATATTTAAAAAACGGAGAAAAAAAACGGAGGAAAAAAATTGACGAGAAAAACTGAGAAGAAAACTGAGAAAAAAAGAACTGAGGAGAAAAACTGAGAAAAAAACTGACTAGGAAAACTGAGCAGAAAAACTGAGAAAAAAAATATTTAAAAAACGGAGAAAAAAAACGGAGGAAAAAAATTGACGAGAAAAACTGAGCAGAAAAACTGAGAAAAAAAATATTTAAAAAACGGAGAAAAAAAACGGAGGAAAAAAATTGACGAGAAAAACTGAGCAGAAAAATGGAGAAAAAAAATATTTTAAAAAACTGAAGAAAAACGGAGGAAAAAAATTGACGAGAAAAACTGAGCAGAAAAACTGAGAAAAAAAATATTTAAAAAACGGAGAAAAAGAACGGAGGAAAAAAATTGACGAGAAAAACTGAGAAGAAAACTGAGAAAAAAAGAACTGAGGAGAAAAACTGAGAAAAAAACTGACTAGAAAAACTGAGCAGCAAAACTGAGAAAAAAAATATTTAAAAAACGGAGAAAAAAAACGGAGGAAAAAAATTGACGAGAAAAACTGAGCAGAAAAACTGAGAAAAAAAATATTTAAAAAACGGAGAAAAAAAACGGAGGGAAAAAATTGACGAGAAAAACTGAGCAGAAAAATGGAGAAAAAAAATATTTAAAAAACGGAGAGAAAAAACGGAGGAAAAAAATTGACGAGGAAAACTGAGCAGAAAAACTGAGAAAAAAAATATTTAAAAAAACTGAAGAAAAACGGAGGGAAAAAACTGAGAAGAAAAACTGTGAAAAAAAGACTGAAAAAATTGAAGAAAAACTTAGAAAAAAACTGTAAAAAAAAAGAACTGAGAAAAAAAACTGAAGAAAAACGGAGGAAAAAAACTGAGAAGAAAACTGAGAAAAAAAGAACTGAGGAGAAAAACTGAGAAAAAAACTGACTAGAAAAACTGAGCAAAAAAACTGAGAAAAAAAATATTTAAAAAACGGAGAAAAAAAAGGAGGAAAAAAATTGACGAGAAAAACTGAGCAGAAAAATGGAGAAAAAAAATATTTCAAAAAACTGAAGAAAAACGGAGGAAAGAAATTGACGAGAAAAACTGAGCAGCAAAACTGAGAAAAAAAATATTTAAAAAACGGAGAAAAAAAACGGAGGAAAAAAATTGACGAGAAAAACTGAGAAGAAAACTGAGAAAAAAAGAACTGAGGAGAAAAACTGAGAAAAAAACTGACGAGAAAAACTGAGCAGAAAAACTGGGAAAAAAATATTTAAAAAACGGAGAAAAAAAAGGAGGAAAAAAATTGACGAGAAAAACTGAGCAGAAAAACTGAGAAAAAAAATATTTAAAAAACGGAGAAAAAAAACGGAGGAAAAAAATTGACGAGAAAAACTGGGGAGAAAAACTGAGAAAAAAAATATTTAAAAAAAGTGAAGAAAAACAGAGGGAAAAAACTGAGAAGAAAAACTGTGAAAAAAAGACTGAAAAAATTGAAGAAAAACTTAGAAAAAAACTGTGAAAAAAAAGATCTGAGAAAAAAAACTGAAGAAAAATTTAGAAAAAAACTGAAAAAAACTGAGAAAAAACTGACTAGAAAAACTGAGCAGAAAAATGGTGAAAAAAAATATTTTAAAAAACTGAAGAAAAACGGAGGAAAAAAACTGAGAAGAAAACTGAGAAAAAAAGAACTGAGGAGAAAAACTGAGAAAAAAAACTGACTAGAAAACTGAGCAGAAAAACTGAGAAAAAAAATATTTAAAAAACGGAGAAAAAAAACGGAGGAAAAAAATTGACGAGAAAAACTGAGCAGAAAAACTGAGAAAAAAAATATTTAAAAAACGGAGAAAAAAAACGGAGGAAAAAAATTGACGAGAAAAACTGAGCAGAAAAACTGAGAAAAAAATTATTTAAAAAAACTGAAGAAAAACGGAGGGAAAAAACTGAGAAGAAAAACTGAAAAAAAGACTGAAAAAATTGAAGAAAAACTTAGAAAAAAACTGTGAAAAAAAAGAACTGAGAAAAAAAACTGAAGAAAAACGGAGGAAAAAAACAGAAGAAAACTGAGAAAAAAACTGACTAGAAAAACTGAGCAAAAAAACTGAGAAAAAAAATATTTAAAAAACGGAGAAAAAAAACGGAGGAAAAAAATTGACGAGAAAAACTGAGCAGAAAAATGGAGAAAAAAAATATTTCAAAAAACTGAAGAAAAACGGAGGAAAAAAATTGACGAGAAAAACTGAGCAGAAAAACTGAGAAAAAAAATATTTAAAAAACGGAGAAAAAAAACGGAGGAAAAAAATTGACGAGAAAAACTGAGAAGAAAACTGAGAAAAAAAGAACTGAGGAGAAAAACTGAGAAAAAAACTGACTAGAAAAACTGAGCAGAAAAACGGAGAAAAAAAATATTTTAAAAACGGAGAAAAAAAACGGAGGAAAAAAATTGACGAGAAAAACTGAGCAGAAAAACTGAGAAAAAAAATATTTAAAAAACGGAGAAAAAAAACGGAGGAAAAAAATTGACGAGAAAAACTGAGGAGAAAAACTGAGAAAAAAAATATTTTAAAAAACTGAAGAAAAACGGAGGGAAAAAACTGAGAAGAAAAACTGTGAAAAAAAGACTGAAAAAATTGAAGAAAAACTTAGAAAAAAACTGTGAAAAAAAAGAACTGAGAAAAAAAACTGAAGAAAAACGGAGGAAAAAAACTGAGAAGAAAACTGAGAAAAAAAGAACTGAGGAGAAAAACTGAGAAAAAAACTGACTAGAAAAACTGAGCAAAAAAACTGAGAAAAAAAATATTTAAAAAACGGAGAAAAAAAACGGAGGAAAAAAATTGACGAGAAAAACTGAGGAGAAAAACTGAGAAAAAAAATATTTTAAAAAACTGAAGAAAAACGGAGGGAAAAAACTAAGAAAAACTGTGAAAAAAAGACTGAAAAAATTGAAGAAAAACTTAGAAAAAAACTGTGAAAAAAAAGAACTGAGAAAAAAAACTGAAGAAAAATTTAGAAAAAAACTGAAAAAAACTGAAAAAAAAGAACTGAGAAAAAAAACTGAGAAAAAACTGACTAGAAAAACTGAGCAGAAAAATGCAGAAAAAAAATATTTTAAAAAACTGAAGAAAAACGGAGGAAAAAAACTGAGAAGAAAACTGAGAAAAAAAGAACTGAGGAGAAAAACTGAGAAAAAAACTGACTAGAAAAACTGAGCAGAAAAACTGAGAAAAAAAATATTTAAAAAACGGAGAAAAAAAACGGAGGAAAAAAATTGACGAGAAAAACTGAGCAGAAAAACTGATAAAAAAAATATTTAAAAAACGGAGAAAAAAAACGGAGGAAAAAAATTGACGAGAAAAACTGAGCAGAAAAACCGAGATAAATAATATTTTAAAAAACTGAAGAAAAACGGAGGGAAAAAACTGAGAAGAAAAACTGTGAAAAAAAGACTGAAAAAATTGAAGAAAAATTTAGAAAAAAACTGTGAAAAAAAAGAACTGAGAAAAAAACTGAAGAAAAACGGAGGAAAAAAACTGAGAAGAAAACTGAGAAAAAAAGAACTGAGGAGAAAAACTGAGAAAAAAACTGACTAGAAAAACTGAGCAGAAAAACTGAGAAAAAAAATATTTAAAAAACGGAGAAAAAAAACGGAGGAAAAAAATTGACGAGAAAAACTGAGCAGAAAAATGGAGAAAAAAAATATTTTAAAAAACTGAAGAAAAACGGAGGAAAAAAATTGACGAGAAAAACTGAGCAGAAAAACTGAGAAAAAAAATATTTAAAAAACGGAGAAAAAGAACGGAGGAAAAAAATTGACGAGAAAAACTGAGAAGAAAACTGAGAAAAAAAGAACTGAGGAGAAAAACTGAGAAAAAAAACTGACTAGAAAAACTGAGCAGCAAAACTGAGAAAAAAAATATTAAAAAAACGGAGAAAAAAAACGGAGGAAAAAAATTGACGAGAAAAACTGAGCAGAAAAACTGAGAAAAAAAATATTTAAAAAACGGAGAAAAAAAACGGAGGGAAAAAATTGACGAGAAAAACTGAGCAGAAAAATGGAGAAAAAAAATATTTAAAAAACGGAGAAAAAAAACGGAGGAAAAAAATTGACGAGGAAAACTGAGCAGAAAAACTGAGAAAAAAAATATTTTAAAAAACTGAAGAAAAACGGAGGGAAAAAACTGAGAAGAAAAACTGTGAAAAAAAGACTGAAAAAATTGAAGAAAAACTTAGAAAAAAACTGTGAAAAAAAAGAACTGAGAAAAAAAACTGAAGAAAAACGGAGGAAAAAAACTGAGAAGAAAACTGAGAAAAAAAGAACTGAGGAGAAAAACTGAGAAAAAAACTGACTAGAAAAACTGAGCAAAAAAACTGAGAAAAAAAATATTTAAAAAACGGAGAAAAAAAACGGAGGAAAAAAATTGACGAGAAAAACTGAGAAGAAAACTGAGAAAAAAAGAACTGAGGAGAAAAACTGAGAAAAAAACTGACGAGAAAAACTGAGCAGAAAAACTGGGAAAAAAAATATTTAAAAAACGGAGAAAAAAAAGGAGGAAAAAAATTGACGAGAAAAACTGAGCAGAAAAACTGAGAAAAAAAATATTTAAAAAACGGAGAAAAAAAACGGAGGAAAAAAATTGACGAGAAAAACTGAGGAGAAAAACTGAGAAAAAAAATATTTTAAAAAAGTGAAGAAAAACAGAGGGAAAAAACTGAGAAGAAAAACTGTGAAAAAAAGACTGAAAAAATTGAAGAAAAACTTAGAAAAAATCTGTGAAAAAAAAGAACTGAGAAAAAAAACTGAAGAAAAATTTAGAAAAAAACTGAAAAAAACTGAGAAAAAACTGACTAGAAAAACTGAGCAGAAAAATGGAGAAAAAAAATATTTTAAAAAACTGAAGAAAAACGGAGGAAAAAAACTGAGAAGAAAACTGAGAAAAAAAGAACTGAGGAGAAAAACTGAGAAAAAAACTGACTAGAAAAAATGAGCAGAAAAACTGAGAAAAAAAATATTTAAAAAACGGAGAAAAAAAACGGAGGAAAAAAATTGACGAGAAAAACTGAGAAGAAAACTGAGAAAAAATGAACTGAGAAGAAAAACTGTGAAAAAAAGACTGAAAAAATTGAAGAAAAACTTAGAAAAAAACTGTGAAAAAAAAGAACTGAGAAAAAAAACTGAAGAAAAATTTAGAAAAAAACTGAAAAAAACTGAAAAAAAAGAACTGAGAAAAAAAACTGAGAAAAAACTGACTAGAAAAACTGAGCAGAAAAATGGAGAAAAAAAATATTTTAAAAAACTGAAGAAAAACGGAGGAAAAAAACTGAGAAGAAAACTGAGAAAAAAAGAACTGAGGAGAAAAACTGAGAAAAAAACTGACTAGAAAAACTGAGCAGAAAAACTGAGAAAAAAAATATTTAAAAAACGGAGAAAAAAAACGGAGGAAAAAAATTGACGAGAAAAACTGAGCAGAAAAACTGAGAAAAAAAATATTTAAAAAACGGAGAAAAAAAACGGAGGAAAAAAATTGACGAGAAAAACTGAGCAGAAAAACTGAGAAAAAAATTATTTAAAAAAACTGAAGAAAAACGGAGGGAAAGAACTGAGAAGAAAAACTGTGAAAAAAAGACTGAAAAAATTGAAGAAAAACTTAGAAAAAAACTGTGAAAAAAAAGAACTGAGAAAAAAAACTGAAGAAAAACGGAGGAAAAAAACAGAAGAAAACTGAGAAAAAAAGAACTGAGGAGAAAAACTGAGAAAAAAACTGACTAGAAAAACTGAGCAAAAAAACTGAGAAAAAAAATATTTAAAAAACGGAGAAAAAAAACGGAGGAAAAAAATTGACGAGAAGAACTGAGCAGAAAAATGGAGAAAAAAAATATTTCAAAAAACTGAAGAAAAACGGAGGAAAAAAATTGACGAGAAAAACTGAGCAGAAAAACTGAGAAAAAAAATATTTAAAAAACGGAGGAAAAAAATTGACGAGAAAAACTGAGAAGAAAACTGAGAAAAAAAGAACTGTGGAGAAAAACTGAGAAAAAAACTGACTAGAAAAACTGAGCAGAAAAACGGAGAAAAAAAATATTTAAAAAACGGAGAAAAAAAACGGAGGAAAAAAATTGACGAGAAAAACTGAGCAGAAAAACTGAGAAAAAAATATTTAAAAAACGGAGAAAAAAAACGGAGGAAAAAAATTGACGAGAAAAACTGAGGAGAAAAACTGAGAAAAAAAATATTTTAAAAAACTGAAGAAAAACGGAGGGAAAAAACTGAGAAGAAAAACTGTGAAAAAAAGACTGAAAAAATTGAAGAAAAACTTAGAAAAAAACTGTGAAAAAAAAGAACTGAGAAAAAAAACTGAAGAAAAACGGAGGAAAAAAACTGAGAAGAAAACTGAGAAAAAAAGAACTGAGGAGAAAAACTGAGAAAAAAACTGACTAGAAAAACTGAGCAAAAAAACTGAGAAAAAAAATATATAAAAAACGGAGAAAAAAAACGGAGGAAAAAAATTGACGAGAAAAACTGAGAAAAAAAATATTTTAAAAAACTGAAGAAAAACGGAGGGAAAAAACTAAGAAAAACTGTGAAAAAAAGACTGAAAAAATTGAAGAAAAACTTAGAAAAAAACTGTGAAAAAAAAGAACTGAGAAAAAAAACTGAAGAAAAATTTAGAAAAAAACTGAAAAAAACTGAAAAAAAAGAACTGAGAAAAAAAACTGAGAAAAAACTGACTAGAAAAACTGAGCAGAAAAATGGAGAAAAAAAATATTTTAAAAAACTGAAGAAAAACGGAGGAAAAAAACTGAGAAGAAAACTGAGAAAAAAAGAACTGAGGAGAAAAACTGAGAAAAAAACTGACTAGAAAAACTGAGCAGAAAAACTGAGAAAAAAAATATTTAAAAAACGGAGAAAAAAAACGGAGGAAAAAAATTGACGAGAAAAACTGAGCAGAAAAACTGATAAAAAAAATATTTAAAAAACGGAGAAAAAAAACGGAGGAAAAAAATTGACGAGAAAAACTGAGCAGAAAAACTGAGAAAAATAATATTTTAAAAAACTGAAGAAAAACGGAGGGAAAAAACTGAGAAGAAAAACTGTGAAAAAAAGACTGAAAAAATTGAAGAAAAATTTAGAAAAAAACTGTGAAAAAAAAGAACTGAGAAAAAAAACTGAAGAAAAACGGAGGAAAAAAACTGAGAAGAAAACTGAGAAAAAAAGAACTGAGGAGAAAAACTGAGAAAAAAACTGACTAGAAAAACTGAGCAAAAAAACTGAGAAAAAAAATATTTAAAAAACGGAGAAAAAAAACGGAGGAAAAAAATTGACGAGAAAAACTGAGCAGAAAAATGGAGAAAAAAAATATTTCAAAAAACTGAAGAAAAACGGAGGAAAAAAATTGACGAGAAAAACTGAGCAGAAAAACTGAGAAAAAAAATATTTAAAAAACGGAGAAAAAAAACGGAGGAAAAAAATTGACGAGAAAAACTGAGAAGAAAACTGAGAAAAAAAGAACTGAGGAGAAAAACTGAGAAAAAAACTGACTAGAAAAACTGAGCAGAAAAACTGAGAAAAAAAATATTTAAAAAACGGAGAAAAAAAACGGAGGAAAAAAATTGACGAGAAAAACTGAGCAGAAAAACTGAGAAAAAAAATATTTAAAAAACGGAGAAAAAAAACGGAGGAAAAAAATTGACGAGAAAAACTGAAGAGAAAATCTGAGAAAAAAAATATTTTAAAAAACTGAAGAAAAACGGAGGGAAAAAACTGAGAAGAAAAACTGTGAAAAAAAGACTGAAAAAATTGAAGAAAAACTTAGAAAAAAACTGTGATAAAAAAGAACTGAGAAAAAAAACTGAAGAAAAATTTAGAAAAAAACTGAAAATAGCTGAAAAAAAAGAACTGAGAAAAAAAACTGAGAAAAAACTGACTAGAAAAACTGAGCAGAAAAATGGAGAAAAAAAATATTTTAAAAAACTGAAGAAAAACGGAGGAAAAAAACTGAGAAGAAAACTGAGAAAAAAAGAACTGAGGAGAAAAACTGAGAAAAAAACTGACTAGAAAAACTGAGCAGAAAAACTGAGAAAAAAAATATTTAAAAAACGGAGAAAAAAAACGGATAAAAAAAATTGACGAGAAAAACTGAGCAGAAAAATGGAGAAAAAAAATATTTTAAAAAACTGAAGAAAAACGGAGGAAAAAAATTGACGAGAAAAACTGAGCAGAAAAACTGAGAAAAAAAATATTTAAAAAACGGAGAAAAAGAACGGAGCAAAAAAAATTGACGAGAAAAACTGAGAAGAAAACTGAGAAAAAAAGAACTGAGGAGAAAAACTGAGAAAAAAAACTGACTAGAAAAACTGAGCAGCAAAACTGAGAAAAAAAATATTTAAAAAACGGAGAAAAAAAACGGAGGAAAAAAATTGACGAGAAAAACTGAGCAGAAAAACTGAGAAAAAAAATATTTAAAAAACGGAGAAAAAAAACGGAGGGAAAAAATTGACGAGAAAAACTGAGCAGAAAAATGGAGAAAAAAAATATTTAAAAAACGGAGAAAAAAAACGGAGGAAAAAAATTGACGAGAAAAACTGAGAAGAAAACTGAGAAAAAAAGAACTGAGGAGAAAAACTGAGAAAAAAACTGACGAGAAAAACTGAGCAGAAAAACTGAGAAAAAAAATATTTAAAAAACGGAGAAAAAAAACGGAGGAAAAAAATTGACGAGAAAAACTGAGCAGAAAAACTGAGAAAAAAAATATTTAAAAAACGGTGAAAAAAAACGGAGGAAAAAAATTGACGAGAAAAACTGAGGAGAAAAACTGAGAAAAAAAATATTTTAAAAAAGTGAAGAAAAACAGAGGGAAAAAACTGAGAAGAAAAACTGTGAAAAAAAGACTGAAAAAATTGAAGAAAAACTTAGAAAAAAACTGTGAAAAAAAAGAACTGAGAAAAAAAACTGAAGAAAAATTTAGAAAAAAACTGAAAAAAACTGAAAAAAAAGAACTGAGAAAAAAAACTGAGAAAAAACTGACTAGAAAAACTGAGCAGAAAAATGGAGAAAAAAAATATTTAAAAAAACTGAAGAAAAACGGAGGAAAAAAACTGAGAAGAAAACTGAGAAAAAAAGAACTGAGGAGAAAAACTGAGAAAAAAACTGACTAGAAAAACTGAGCAGAAAAACTGAGAAAAAAAATATTTAAAAAACGGAGAAAAAAAACGGAGGAAAAAAATTGACGAGAAAAACTGAGCAGAAAAACTGAGAAAAAAAATATTTAAAAAACGGAGAAAAAAAACGGAGGAAAAAAATTGACGAGAAAAACTGAGCAGAAAAACTGAGAAAAAAATTATTTAAAAAAACTGAAGAAAAACGGAGGGAAAAAACTGAGAAGAAAAACTGTGAAAAAAAGACTGAAAAAATTGAAGAAAAACTTAGAAAAAAACTGTGAAAAAAAAGAACTGAGAAAAAAAACTGAAGAAAAACGGAGGAAAAAAACAGAAGAAAACTGAGAAAAAAAGAATTGACGAGAAAAACTGAGAAAAAAACTGACTAGAAAAACTGAGCAGAAAAACGGAGAAAAAAAATATTTAAAAAACGGAGAAAAAAAACGGAGGAAAAAAATTGACGAGAAAAACTGAGCAGAAAAATGGAGAAAAAAAATATTTCAAAAAACTGAAGAAAAACGGAGGAAAAAAATTGACGAGAAAAACTGAGCAGAAAAAGTGAGAAAAAAAATATTTAAAAAACGGAGAAAAAAAACGGAGGAAAAAAATTGACGAGAAAAACTGAGAAGAAAACTGAGAAAAAAAGAACTGAGGAGAAAAACTGAGAAAAAAACTGACTAGAAAAACTGAGCAGAAAAACTGAGAAAAAAAATATTTAAAAAACGGAGAAAAAAACGGAGGAAAAAAATTGACGAGAAAAACTGAGCAGAAAAACTGAGAAAAAAAATATTTAAAAAACGGAGAAAAAAAACGGAGGAAAAAAATTGACGAGAAAAACTGAGGAGAAAAACTGAGAAAAAAAATATTTTAAAAAACTGAAGAAAAACGGAGGGAAAAAACTGAGAAGAAAAACTGTGAAAAAAAGACTGAAAAAATTGAAGAAAAACTTAGAAAAAAACTGTGAAAAAAAAGAACTGAGAAAAAAAACTGAAGAAAAATTTAGAAAAAAACTGAAAAAAACTGAGAAAAAACTGACTAGAAAAACTGAGCAGAAAAATGGAGAAAAAAAATATTTTAAAAAACTGAAGAAAAACGGAGGAAAAAAACTGAGAAGAAAACTGAGAAAAAAAGAACTGAGGAGAAAAACTGAGAAAAAAACTGACTAGAAAAACTGAGCAGAAAAACTGAGAAAAAAAATATTTAAAAAACGGAGAAAAAAAACGGAGGAAAAAAATTGACGAGAAAAACTGAGAAGAAAACTGAGAAAAAATGAACTGAGAAGAAAAACTGTGAAAAAAAGACTGAAAAAATTGAAGAAAAACTTAGAAAAAAACTGTGAAAAAAAAGAACTGAGAAAAAAAACTGAAGAAAAATTTAGAAAAAAACTGAAAAAAACTGAAAAAAAAGAACTGAGAAAAAAAACTGAGAAAAAACTGACTAGAAAAACTGAGCAGAAAAATGGAGAAAAAAAATATTTTAAAAAACTGAAGAAAAACGGAGGAAAAAAACTGAGAAGAAAACTGAGAAAAAAAGAACTGAGGAGAAAAACTGAGAAAAAAACTGACTAGAAAAACTGAGCAGAAAAACTGAGAAAAAAAATATTTAAAAAACGGAGAAAAAAAACGGAGGAAAAAAATTGACGAGAAAAACTGAGCAGAAAAACTGAGAAAAAAAATATTTAAAAAACGGAGAAAAAAAACGGAGGAAAAAAATTGACGAGAAAAACTGAGCAGAAAAACTGAGAAAAAAATTATTTAAAAAAACTGAAGAAAAACGGAGGGAAAAAACTGAGAAGAAAAACTGTGAAAAAAAGACTGAAAAAATTGAAGAAAAACTTAGAAAAAAACTGTGAAAAAAAAGAACTGAGAAAAAAAACTGAAGAAAAACGGAGGAAAAAAACAGAAGAAAACTGAGAAAAAAAGAACTGAGGAGAAAAACTGAGAAAAAAACTGACTAGAAAAACTGAGCAAAAAAACTGAGAAAAAAAATATTTAAAAAACGGAGAAAAAAAACGGAGGAAAAAAATTGACGAGAAGAACTGAGCAGAAAAATGGAGAAAAAAAATATTTCAAAAAACTGAAGAAAAACGGAGGAAAAAAATTGACGAGAAAAACTGAGCAGAAAAACTGAGAAAAAAAATATTTAAAAAACGGAGAAAAAAAACGGAGGAAAAAAATTGACGAGAAAAACTGAGAAGAAAACTGAGAAAAAAAGAACTGTGGAGAAAAACTGAGAAAAAAACTGACTAGAAAAACTGAGCAGAAAAACGGAGAAAAAAAATATTTAAAAAACGGAGAAAAAAAACGGAGGAAAAAAATTGACGAGAAAAACTGAGCAGAAAAACTGAGAAAAAAATATTTAAAAAACGGAGAAAAAAAACGGAGGAAAAAAATTGACGAGAAAAACTGAGGAGAAAAACTGAGAAAAAAAATATTTTAAAAAACTGAAGAAAAACGGAGGGAAAAAACTGAGAAGAAAAACTGTGAAAAAAAGACTGAAAAAATTGAAGAAAAACTTAGAAAAAAACTGTGAAAAAAAAGAACTGAGAAAAAAAACTGAAGAAAAACGGAGGAAAAAAACTGAGAAGAAAACTGAGAAAAAAAGAACTGAGGAGAAAAACTGAGAAAAAAACTGACTAGAAAAACTGAGCAAAAAAACTGAGAAAAAAAATATTTAAAAAACGGAGAAAAAAAACGGAGGAAAAAAATTGACGAGAAAAACTGAGAAAAAAAATATTTTAAAAAACTGAAGAAAAACGGAGGGAAAAAACTAAGAAAAACTGTGAAAAAAAGACTGAAAAAATTGAAGAAAAACTTAGAAAAAAACTGTGAAAAAAAAGAACTGAGAAAAAAAACTGAAGAAAAATTTAGAAAAAAACTGAAAAAAACTGAAAAAAAAGAACTGAGAAAAAAAACTGAGAAAAAACTGACTAGAAAAACTGAGCAGAAAAATGGAGAAAAAAAATATTTTAAAAAACTGAAGAAAAACGGAGGAAAAAAACTGAGAAGAAAACTGAGAAAAAAAGAACTGAGGAGAAAAACTGAGAAAAAAACTGACTAGAAAAACTGAGCAGAAAAACTGAGAAAAAAAATATTTAAAAAACGGAGAAAAAAAACGGAGGAAAAAAATTGACGAGAAAAACTGAGCAGAAAAACTGATGAAAAAAATATTTAAAAAACGGAGAAAAAAAACGGAGGAAAAAAATTGACGAGAAAAACTGAGCAGAAAAACTGAGAAAAATAATATTTTAAAAAACTGAAGAAAAACGGAGGGAAAAAACTGAGAAGAAAAACTGTGAAAAAAAGACTGAAAAAATTGAAGAAAAATTTAGAAAAAAACTGTGAAAAAAAAGAACTGAGAAAAAAAACTGAAGAAAAACGGAGGAAAAAAACTGAGAAGAAAACTGAGAAAAAAAGAACTGAGGAGAAAAACTGAGAAAAAAACTGACTAGAAAAACTGAGCAAAAAAACTGAGAAAAAAAATATTTAAAAAACGGAGAAAAAAAACGGAGGAAAAAAATTGACGAGAAAAACTGAGCAGAAAAATGGAGAAAAAAAATATTTCAAAAAACTGAAGAAAAACGGAGGAAAAAAATTGACGAGAAAAACTGAGCAGAAAAACTGAGAAAAAAAATATTTAAAAAACGGAGAAAAAAAACGGAGGAAAAAAATTGACGAGAAAAACTGAGAAGAAAACTGAGAAAAAAAGAACTGAGGAGAAAAACTGAGAAAAAAACTGACTAGAAAAACTGAGCAGAAAAACTGAGAAAAAAAATATTTAAAAAACGGAGAAAAAAAACGGAGGAAAAAAATTGACGAGAAAAACTGAGCAGAAAAACTGAGAAAAAAAATATTTAAAAAACGGAGAAAAAAAACGGAGGAAAAAAATTGACGAGAAAAACTGAGGAGAAAATCTGAGAAAAAAAATATTTTAAAAAACTGAAGAAAAACGGAGGGAAAAAACTGAGAAGAAAAACTGTGAAAAAAAGACTGAAAAAATTGAAGAAAAACTTAGAAAAAAACTGTGATAAAAAAGAACTGAGAAAAAAAACTGAAGAAAAATTTAGAAAAAAACTGAAAATAGCTGAAAAAAAAGAACTGAGAAAAAAAACTGAGAAAAAACTGACTAGAAAAACTGAGCAGAAAAATGGAGAAAAAAAATATTTTAAAAAACTGAAGAAAAACGGAGGAAAAAAACTGAGAAGAAAACTGAGAAAAAAAGAACTGAGGAGAAAAACTGAGAAAAAAACTGACTAGAAAAACTGAGCAGAAAAACTGAGAAAAAAAATATTTAAAAAACGGAGAAAAAAAACGGATAAAAAAAATTGACGAGAAAAACTGAGCAGAAAAATGGAGAAAAAAAATATTTTAAAAAACTGAAGAAAAACGGAGGAAAAAAATTGACGAGAAAAACTGAGCAGAAAAACTGAGAAAAAAAATATTTAAAAAACGGAGAAAAAGAACGGAGCAAAAAAAATTGACGAGAAAAACTGAGAAGAAAACTGAGAAAAAAAGAACTGAGGAGAAAAACTGAGAAAAAAAACTGACTAGAAAAACTGAGCAGCAAAACTGAGAAAAAAAATATTTAAAAAACGGAGAAAAAAAACGGAGGGAAAAAATTGACGAGAAAAACTGAGCAGAAAAACTGAGAAAAAAAATATTTAAAAAACGGAGAAAAAAAACGGAGGGAAAAAATTGACGAGAAAAACTGAGCAGAAAAATGGAGAAAAAAAATATTTAAAAAACGGAGAAAAAAAACGGAGGAAAAAAATTGACGAGGAAAACTGAGCAGAAAAACTGAGAAAAAAAATATTTAAAAAAACTGAAGAAAAACGGAGGGAAAAAACTGAGAAGAAAAACTGTGAAAAAAAGACTGAAAAAATTGAAGAAAAACTTAGAAAAAAACTGTGAAAAAAAAGAACTGAGAAAAAAAACTGAAGAAAAACGGAGGAAAGAAATTGACGAGAAAAACTGAGCAGCAAAACTGAGAAAAAAAATATTTAAAAAACGGAGAAAAAAAACGGAGGAAAAAAATTGACGAGAAAAACTGAGAAGAAAACTGAGAAAAAAAGAACTGAGGAGAAAAACTGAGAAAAAAACTGACGAGAAAAACTGAGCAGAAAAACTGAGAAAAAAAATATTTAAAAAACGGAGAAAAAAAACGGAGGAAAAAAATTGACGAGAAAAACTGAGCAGAAAAACTGAGAAAAAAATATTTAAAAAACGGTGAAAAAAAACGGAGGAAAAAAATTGACGAGAAAAACTGAGGAGAAAAACTGAGAAAAAAAATATTTTAAAAAAGTGAAGAAAAACAGAGGGAAAAAACTGAGAAGAAAAACTGTGAAAAAAAGACTGAAAAAATTGAAGAAAAACTTAGAAAAAAACTGTGAAAAAAAAGAACTGAGAAAAAAAACTGAAGAAAAATTTAGAAAAAAACTGAAAAAAACTGAAAAAAAAGAACTGAGAAAAAAAACTGAGAAAAAACTGACTAGAAAAACTGAGCAGAAAAATGGAGAAAAAAAATATTTAAAAAAACTGAAGAAAAACGGAGGAAAAAAACTGAGAAGAAAACTGAGAAAAAAAGAACTGAGGAGAAAAACTGAGAAAAAAACTGACTAGAAAAACTGAGCAGAAAAACTGAGAAAAAAAATATTTAAAAAACGGAGAAAAAAAACGGAGGAAAAAAATTGACGAGAAAAACTGAGCAGAAAAACTGAGAAAAAAAATATTTAAAAAACGGAGAAAAAAAACGGAGGAAAAAAATTGACGAGAAAAACTGAGCAGAAAAACTGAGAAAAAAATTATTTAAAAAAACTGAAGAAAAACGGAGGGAAAAAACTGAGAAGAAAAACTGTGAAAAAAAGACTGAAAAAATTGAAGAAAAACTTAGAAAAAAACTGTGAAAAAAAAGAACTGAGAAAAAAAACTGAAGAAAAACGGAGGAAAAAAACAGAAGAAAACTGAGAAAAAAAGAATTGACGAGAAAAACTGAGAAAAAAACTGACTAGAAAAACTGAGCAGAAAAACGGAGAAAAAAAATATTTAAAAAACGGAGAAAAAAAACGGAGGAAAAAAATTGACGAGAAAAACTGAGGAGAAAAACTGAGAAAAAAAATATTTAAAAAACGGAGAAAAAAAACGGAGGAAAAAAATTGACGAGAAAAACTGAGGAGAAAAACTGAGAAAAAAAATATTTTAAAAAACTGAAGAAAAACGGAGGGAAAAAACTGAGAAGAAAAACTGTGAAAAAAAGACTGAAAAAATTGAAGAAAAACTTAGAAAAAAACTGTGAAAAAAAAGAACTGAGAAAAAAAACTGAAGAAAAATGGAGGAAAAAAACTGAGAAGAAAACTGAGAAAAAAAGAACTGAGGAGAAAAACTGAGAAAAAAACTGACTAGAAAAACTGAGCAAAAAAACTGAGAAAAAAAATATTTAAAAAACGGAGAAAAAAAACGGAGGAAAAAAATTGACGAGAAAAACTGAGCAGAAAAATGGAGAAAAAAAATATTTCAAAAAACTGAAGAAAAACGGAGGAAAAAAATTGACGAGAAAAACTGAGCAGAAAAAGTGAGAAAAAAAATATTTAAAAAACGGAGAAAAAAAACGGAGGAAAAAAATTGACGAGAAAAACTGAGAAGAAAACTGAGAAAAAAAGAACTGAGGAGAAAAACAGAGAAAAAAACTGACTAGAAAAACTGAGCAGAAAAACTGAGAAAAAAAATATTTAAAAAACGGAGAAAAAAACGGAGGAAAAAAATTGACGAGAAAAACTGAGCAGAAAAATTGAGAAAAAAAATATTTAAAAAACGGAGAAAAAAAACGGAGGAAAAAAATTGACGAGAAAAACTGAGGAGAAAAACTGAGAAAAAAAATATTTTAAAAAACTGAAGAAAAACGGAGGGAAAAAACTGAGAAGAAAAACTGTGAAAAAAAGACTGAAAAAATTGAAGAAAAACTTAGAAAAAAACTGTGAAAAAAAAGAACTGAGAAAAAAACTGAAGAAAAATTTAGAAAAAAACTGAAAATAACTGAAAAAAAAGAACTGAGAAAAAAAACTGAGAAAAAACTGACTAGAAAAACTGAGCAGAAAAATGGAGAAAAAAAATATTTTAAAAAACTGAAGAAAAACGGAGGAAAAAAACTGAGAAGAAAACTGAGAAAGAAAGAACTGAGGAGAAAAACTGAGAAAAAAACTGACTAGAAAAACTGAGCAGAAAAACTGAGAAAAAAAATATTTAAAAAACGGAGAAAAAAAACGGAGGAAAAAAATTGACGAGAAAAACTGAGAAGAAAACTGAGAAAAAAAGAACTGAGGAGAAAAACTGAGAAAAAAAATATTTAAAAAACGGAGAAAAAAAACGCAGGAAAAAAATTGACGAGAAAAACTGAGCAGAAAAACTGAGAAAAAAAATATTTTAAAAAACTGAAGAAAAACGGAGGGAAAAAACTGAGAAGAAAAACTGTGAAAAAAAGACTGAAAAAATTGAAGAAAAACTTAGAAAAAAACTGTGAAAAAAAAGAACTGAGAAAAAAAACTGAAGAAAAACGGAGGAAAAAAACTGAGAAGAAAACTGAGAAAAAAAGAACTGAGGAGAAAAACTGAGAAAAAAACTGACTAGAAAAACTGAGCAAAAAAACTGAGAAAAAAAATATTTAAAAAACGGAGAAAAAAAACGGAGGAAAAAAATTGACGAGAAAAACTGAGCAGAAAAATGGAGAAAAAAAATATTTAAAAAAACTGAAGAAAAACGGAGGAAAAAAATTGACGAGAAAAACTGAGCAGAAAAACTGAGAAAAAAAATATTTAAAAAACGGAGAAAAAAAACGGAGGAAAAAAATTGACGAGAAAAACTGAGAAGAAAACTGAGAAAAAATGAACTGAGAAGAAAAACTGTGAAAAAAAGACTGAAAAAATTGAAGAAAAACTTAGAAAAAAACTGTGAAAAAAAAGAACTGAGAAAAAAAACTGAAGAAAAATTTAGAAAAAAACTGAAAAAAACTGAAAAAAAAGAACTGAGAAAAAAAACTGAGAAAAAACTGACTAGAAAAACTGAGCAGAAAAATGGAGAAAAAAAATATTTTAAAAAACTGAAGAAAAACGGAGGAAAAAAACTGAGAAGAAAACTGAGAAAAAAAGAACTGAGGAGAAAAACTGAGAAAAAAACTGACTAGAAAAACTGAGCAGAAAAACTGAGAAAAAAAATATTTAAAAAACGGAGAAAAAAAACGGAGGAAAAAAATTGACGAGAAAAACTGAGCAGAAAAACTGAGAAAAAAAATATTTAAAAAACGGAGAAAAAAACGGAGGAAAAAAATTGACGAGAAAAACTGAGCAGAAAAACTGAGAAAAAAAATATTTAAAAAACGGAGAAAAAAAACGGAGGAAAAAAATTGACGAGAAAAACTGAGGAGAAAAACTGAGAAAAAAAATATTTTAAAAAACTGAAGAAAAACGGAGGGAAAAAACTGAGAAGAAAAACTGTGAAAAAAAGACTGAAAAAATTGAAGAAAAACTTAGAAAAAAACTGTGAAAAAAAAGAACTGAGAAAAAAACTGAAGAAAAATTTAGAAAAAAACTGAAAATAACTGAAAAAAAAGAACTGAGAAAAAAAACTGAGAAAAAACTGACTAGAAAAACTGAGCAGAAAAATGGAGAAAAAAAATATTTTAAAAAACTGAAGAAAAACGGAGGAAAAAAACTGAGAAGAAAACTGAGAAAGAAAGAACTGAGGAGAAAAACTGAGAAAAAAACTGACTAGAAAAACTGAGCAGAAAAACTGAGAAAAAAAATATTTAAAAAACGGAGAAAAAAAACGGAGGAAAAAAATTGACGAGAAAAACTGAGCAGAAAAACTGAGAAAAAAATTATTTAAAAAAACTGAAGAAAAACGGAGGGAAAAAACTGAGAAGAAAAACTGTGAAAAAAAGACTGAAAAAATTGAAGAAAAACTTAGAAAAAAACTGTGAAAAAAAAGAACTGAGAAAAAAAACTGAAGAAAAACGGAGGAAAAAAACAGAAGAAAACTGAGAAAAAAAGAATTGACGAGAAAAACTGAGAAAAAAACTGACTAGAAAAACTGAGCAGAAAAACGGAGAAAAAAAATATTTAAAAAACGGAGAAAAAAAACGGAGGAAAAAAATTGACGAGAAAAACTGAGGAGAAAAACTGAGAAAAAAAATATTTAAAAAACGGAGAAAAAAAACGGAGGAAAAAAATTGACGAGAAAAACTGAGGAGAAAAACTGAGAAAAAAAATATTTTAAAAAACTGAAGAAAAACGGAGGGAAAAAACTGAGAAGAAAAACTGTGAAAAAAAGACTGAAAAAATTGAAGAAAAACTTAGAAAAAAACTGTGAAAAAAAAGAACTGAGAAAAAAAACTGAAGAAAAATGGAGGAAAAAAACTGAGAAGAAAACTGAGAAAAAAAGAACTGAGGAGAAAAACTGAGAAAAAAACTGACTAGAAAAACTGAGCAAAAAAACTGAGAAAAAAAATATTTAAAAAACGGAGAAAAAAAACGGAGGAAAAAAATTGACGAGAAAAACTGAGCAGAAAAATGGAGAAAAAAAATATTTCAAAAAACTGAAGAAAAACGGAGGAAAAAAATTGACGAGAAAAACTGAGCAGAAAAAGTGAGAAAAAAAATATTTAAAAAACGGAGAAAAAAAACGGAGGAAAAAAATTGACGAGAAAAACTGAGAAGAAAACTGAGAAAAAAAGAACTGAGGAGAAAAACAGAGAAAAAAACTGACTAGAAAAACTGAGCAGAAAAACTGAGAAAAAAAATATTTAAAAAACGGAGAAAAAAACGGAGGAAAAAAATTGACGAGAAAAACTGAGCAGAAAAACTGAGAAAAAAAATATTTAAAAAACGGAGAAAAAAAACGGAGGAAAAAAATTGACGAGAAAAACTGAGGAGAAAAACTGAGAAAAAAAATATTTTAAAAAACTGAAGAAAAACGGAGGGAAAAAACTGAGAAGAAAAACTGTGAAAAAAAGACTGAAAAAATTGAAGAAAAACTTAGAAAAAAACTGTGAAAAAAAAGAACTGAGAAAAAAACTGAAGAAAAATTTAGAAAAAAACTGAAAATAACTGAAAAAAAAGAACTGAGAAAAAAAACTGAGAAAAAACTGACTAGAAAAACTGAGCAGAAAAATGGAGAAAAAAAATATTTTAAAAAACTGAAGAAAAACGGAGGAAAAAAACTGAGAAGAAAACTGAGAAAGAAAGAACTGAGGAGAAAAACTGAGAAAAAAACTGACTAGAAAAACTGAGCAGAAAAACTGAGAAAAAAAATATTTAAAAAACGGAGAAAAAAAACGGAGGAAAAAAATTGACGAGAAAAACTGAGAAGAAAACTGAGAAAAAAAGAACTGAGGAGAAAAACTGAGAAAAAAAATATTTAAAAAACGGAGAAAAAAAACGGAGGAAAAAAATTGACGAGAAAAACTGAGCAGAAAAACTGAGAAAAAAAATATTTTAAAAAACTGAAGAAAAACGGAGGGAAAAAACTGAGAAGAAAAACTGTGAAAAAAAGACTGAAAAAATTGAAGAAAAACTTAGAAAAAAACTGTGAAAAAAAAGAACTGAGAAAAAAAACTGAAGAAAAACGGAGGAAAAAAACTGAGAAGAAAACTGAGAAAAAAAGAACTGAGGAGAAAAACTGAGAAAAAAACTGACTAGAAAAACTGAGCAAAAAAACTGAGAAAAAAAATATTTAAAAAACGGAGAAAAAAAACGGAGGAAAAAAATTGACGAGAAAAACTGAGCAGAAAAATGGAGAAAAAAAATATTTAAAAAAACTGAAGAAAAACGGAGGAAAAAAATTGACGAGAAAAACTGAGCAGAAAAACTGAGAAAAAAAATATTTAAAAAACGGAGAAAAAAAACGGAGGAAAAAAATTGACGAGAAAAACTGAGAAGAAAACTGAGAAAAAATGAACTGAGAAGAAAAACTGTGAAAAAAAGACTGAAAAAATTGAAGAAAAACTTAGAAAAAAACTGTGAAAAAAAAGAACTGAGAAAAAAAACTGAAGAAAAATTTAGAAAAAAACTGAAAAAAACTGAAAAAAAAGAACTGAGAAAAAAAACTGAGAAAAAACTGACTAGAAAAACTGAGCAGAAAAATGGAGAAAAAAAATATTTTAAAAAACTGAAGAAAAACGGAGGAAAAAAACTGAGAAGAAAACTGAGAAAAAAAGAACTGAGGAGAAAAACTGAGAAAAAAACTGACTAGAAAAACTGAGCAGAAAAACTGAGAAAAAAAATATTTAAAAAACGGAGAAAAAAAACGGAGGAAAAAAATTGACGAGAAAAACTGAGCAGAAAAACTGAGAAAAAAAATATTTAAAAAACGGAGAAAAAAAACGGAGGAAAAAAATTGACGAGAAAAACTGAGGAGAAAAACTGAGAAAAAAAATATTTTAAAAAACTGAAGAAAAACGGAGGGAAAAAACTGAGAAGAAAAACTGTGAAAAAAAGGCTGAAAAAATTGAAGAAAAACTTAGAAAAAAACTGTGAAAAAAAAGAACTGAGAAAAAAACTGAAGAAAAATTTAGAAAAAAACTGAAAATAACTGAAAAAAAAGAACTGAGAAAAAAAACTGAGAAAAAACTGACTAGAAAAACTGAGCAGAAAAATGGAGAAAAAAAATATTTTAAAAAACTGAAGAAAAACGGAGGAAAAAAACTGAGAAGAAAACTGAGAAAGAAAGAACTGAGGAGAAAAACTGAGAAAAAAACTGACTAGAAAAACTGAGCAGAAAAACTGAGAAAAAAAATATTTAAAAAACGGAGAAAAAAAACGGAGGAAAAAAATTGACGAGAAAAACTGAGCAGAAAAATGGAGAAAAAAAATATTTTAAAAAACTGAAGAAAAACGGAGGAAAAAAATTGACGAGAAAAACTGAGAAGAAAACTGAGAAAAAAAGAACTGAGGAGAAAAACTGAGAAAAAAAACTGACTAGAAAAACTGAGCAGCAAAACTGAGAAAAAAAATATTTAAAAAACGGAGAAAAAAAACGGAGGAAAAAAATTGACGGGAAAAACTGAGCAGAAAAACTGAGAAAAAAAATATTTTAAAAACGGAGAAAAAAAACGGAGGGAAAAAATTGACGAGAAAAACTGAGCAGAAAAATGGAGAAAAAAATATTTAAAAAACGGAGAAAAAAAACGGAGGAAAAAAATTGACGAGAAAAACTGAGCAGAAAAACTGAGAAAAAAAATATTTTAAAAAACTGAAGAAAAACGGAGGGAAAAAACTGAGAAGAAAAACTGTGAAAAAAAGACTGAAAAAATTGAAGAAAAACTTAGAAAAAAACTGTGAAAAAAAAGAACTGAGAAAAAAAACTGAAGAAAAATGGAGGAAAAAAACTGAGAAGAAAACTGAGAAAAAAAGAACTGAGGAGAAAAACTGAGAAAAAAACTGACTAGAAAAACTGAGCAAAAAAACTGAGAAAAAAAATATTTAAAAAACGGAGAAAAAAAACGGAGGAAAAAAATTGACGAGAAAAACTGAGCAGAAAAATGGAGAAAAAAAATATTTCAAAAAACTGAAGAAAAACGGAGGAAAAAAATTGACGAGAAAAACTGAGCAGAAAAAGTGAGAAAAAAAATATTTAAAAAAACGGAGAAAAAAAACGGAGGAAAAAAATTGACGAGAAAAACTGAGAAGAAAACTGAGAAAAAAAGAACTGAGGAGAAAAACTGAGAAAAAAACTGACTAGAAAAACTGAGCAGAAAAACTGAGAAAAAAAATATTTAAAAAACGGAGAAAAAAACGGAGGAAAAAAATTGACGAGAAAAACTGAGCAGAAAAACTGAGAAAAAAAATATTTAAAAAACGGAGAAAAAAAACGGAGGAA
The DNA here is from genome assembly GCF_044704955.1 of Pristiophorus japonicus. NCBI lineage: Eukaryota > Metazoa > Chordata > Chondrichthyes > Pristiophoridae > Pristiophorus > Pristiophorus japonicus. The sequence goes on from NC_092005.1 coordinate 11,113,445, forward strand.
AAAAATTGACGAGAAAAACTGAGGAGAAAAACTGAGAAAAAAAATATTTTAAAAAACTGAAGAAAAACGGAGGGAAAAAACTGAGAAGAAAAACTGTGAAAAAAAGACTGAAAAAATTGAAGAAAAACTTAGAAAAAAACTGTGAAAAAAAAGAACTGAGAAAAAAACTGAAGAAAAATTTAGAAAAAAACTGAAAATAACTGAAAAAAAAGAACTGAGAAAAAAAACTGAGAAAAAACTGACTAGAAAAACTGAGCAGAAAAATGGAGAAAAAAAATATTTTAAAAAACTGAAGAAAAACGGAGGAAAAAAACTGAGAAGAAAACTGAGAAAGAAAGAACTGAGGAGAAAAACTGAGAAAAAAACTGACTAGAAAAACTGAGCAGAAAAACTGAGAAAAAAAATATTTAAAAAACGGAGAAAAAAAACGGAGGAAAAAAATTGACGAGAAAAACTGAGAAGAAAACTGAGAAAAAAAGAACTGAGGAGAAAAACTGAGAAAAAAAATATTTAAAAAACGGAGAAAAAAAACGGAGGAAAAAAATTGACGAGAAAAACTGAGCAGAAAAACTGAGAAAAAAAATATTTTAAAAAACTGAAGAAAAACGGAGGGAAAAAACTGAGAAGAAAAACTGTGAAAAAAAGACTGAAAAAATTGAAGAAAAACTTAGAAAAAAACTGTGAAAAAAAAGAACTGAGAAAAAAAACTGAAGAAAAACGGAGGAAAAAAACTGAGAAGAAAACTGAGAAAAAAAGAACTGAGGAGAAAAACTGAGAAAAAAACTGACTAGAAAAACTGAGCAAAAAAACTGAGAAAAAAAATATTTAAAAAACGGAGAAAAAAAACGGAGGAAAAAAATTGACGAGAAAAACTGAGCAGAAAAATGGAGAAAAAAAATATTTAAAAAAACTGAAGAAAAACGGAGGAAAAAAATTGACGAGAAAAACTGAGCAGAAAAACTGAGAAAAAAAATATTTAAAAAACGGAGAAAAAAAACGGAGGAAAAAAATTGACGAGAAAAACTGAGAAGAAAACTGAGAAAAAATGAACTGAGAAGAAAAACTGTGAAAAAAAGACTGAAAAAATTGAAGAAAAACTTAGAAAAAAACTGTGAAAAAAAAGAACTGAGAAAAAAAACTGAAGAAAAATTTAGAAAAAAACTGAAAAAAACTGAAAAAAAAGAACTGAGAAAAAAAACTGAGAAAAAACTGACTAGAAAAACTGAGCAGAAAAATGGAGAAAAAAAATATTTTAAAAAACTGAAGAAAAACGGAGGAAAAAAACTGAGAAGAAAACTGAGAAAAAAAGAACTGAGGAGAAAAACTGAGAAAAAAACTGACTAGAAAAACTGAGCAGAAAAACTGAGAAAAAAAATATTTAAAAAACGGAGAAAAAAAACGGAGGAAAAAAATTGACGAGAAAAACTGAGCAGAAAAACTGAGAAAAAAAATATTTAAAAAACGGAGAAAAAAAACGGAGGAAAAAAATTGACGAGAAAAACTGAGGAGAAAAACTGAGAAAAAAAATATTTTAAAAAACTGAAGAAAAACGGAGGGAAAAAACTGAGAAGAAAAACTGTGAAAAAAAGGCTGAAAAAATTGAAGAAAAACTTAGAAAAAAACTGTGAAAAAAAAGAACTGAGAAAAAAACTGAAGAAAAATTTAGAAAAAAACTGAAAATAACTGAAAAAAAAGAACTGAGAAAAAAAACTGAGAAAAAACTGACTAGAAAAACTGAGCAGAAAAATGGAGAAAAAAAATATTTTAAAAAACTGAAGAAAAACGGAGGAAAAAAACTGAGAAGAAAACTGAGAAAGAAAGAACTGAGGAGAAAAACTGAGAAAAAAACTGACTAGAAAAACTGAGCAGAAAAACTGAGAAAAAAAATATTTAAAAAACGGAGAAAAAAAACGGAGGAAAAAAATTGACGAGAAAAACTGAGCAGAAAAATGGAGAAAAAAAATATTTTAAAAAACTGAAGAAAAACGGAGGAAAAAAATTGACGAGAAAAACTGAGAAGAAAACTGAGAAAAAAAGAACTGAGGAGAAAAACTGAGAAAAAAAACTGACTAGAAAAACTGAGCAGCAAAACTGAGAAAAAAAATATTTAAAAAACGGAGAAAAAAAACGGAGGAAAAAAATTGACGGGAAAAACTGAGCAGAAAAACTGAGAAAAAAAATATTTTAAAAACGGAGAAAAAAAACGGAGGGAAAAAATTGACGAGAAAAACTGAGCAGAAAAATGGAGAAAAAAATATTTAAAAAACGGAGAAAAAAAACGGAGGAAAAAAATTGACGAGAAAAACTGAGCAGAAAAACTGAGAAAAAAAATATTTTAAAAAACTGAAGAAAAACGGAGGGAAAAAACTGAGAAGAAAAACTGTGAAAAAAAGACTGAAAAAATTGAAGAAAAACTTAGAAAAAAACTGTGAAAAAAAAGAACTGAGAAAAAAAACTGAAGAAAAATGGAGGAAAAAAACTGAGAAGAAAACTGAGAAAAAAAGAACTGAGGAGAAAAACTGAGAAAAAAACTGACTAGAAAAACTGAGCAAAAAAACTGAGAAAAAAAATATTTAAAAAACGGAGAAAAAAAACGGAGGAAAAAAATTGACGAGAAAAACTGAGCAGAAAAATGGAGAAAAAAAATATTTCAAAAAACTGAAGAAAAACGGAGGAAAAAAATTGACGAGAAAAACTGAGCAGAAAAAGTGAGAAAAAAAATATTTAAAAAAACGGAGAAAAAAAACGGAGGAAAAAAATTGACGAGAAAAACTGAGAAGAAAACTGAGAAAAAAAGAACTGAGGAGAAAAACTGAGAAAAAAACTGACTAGAAAAACTGAGCAGAAAAACTGAGAAAAAAAATATTTAAAAAACGGAGAAAAAAAACGGAGGAAAAAAATTGACGAGAAAAACTGAGCAGAAAAACTGAGAAAAAAAATATTTAAAAAACGGAGAAAAAAAACGGAGGAAAAAAATTGACGAGAAAAACTGAGGAGAAAAACTGAGAAAAAAAATATTTTAAAAAACTGAAGAAAAACGGAGGGAAAAAACTGAGAAGAAAAACTGTGAAAAAAAGACTGAAAAAATTGAAGAAAAACTTAGAAAAAAACTGTGAAAAAAAAGAACTGAGAAAAAAACTGAAGAAAAATTTAGAAAAAAACTGAAAATAACTGAAAAAAAAGAACTGAGAAAAAAAACTGAGAAAAAACTGACTAGAAAAACTGAGCAGAAAAATGGAGAAAAAAAATATTTTAAAAAACTGAAGAAAAACGGAGGAAAAAAACTGAGAAGAAAACTGAGAAAGAAAGAACTGAGGAGAAAAACTGAGAAAAAAACTGACTAGAAAAACTGAGCAGAAAAACTGAGAAAAAAAATATTTAAAAAACGGAGAAAAAAAACGGAGGAAAAAAATTGACGAGAAAAACTGAGCAGAAAAATGGAGAAAAAAAATATTTTAAAAAACTGAAGAAAAACGGAGGAAAAAAATTGACGAGAAAAACTGAGAAGAAAACTGAGAAAAAAAGAACTGAGAAAAAAAACTGACTAGAAAAACTGAGCAGCAAAACTGAGAAAAAAAATATTTAAAAAACGGAGAAAAAAAACGGAGGAAAAAAATTGACGGGAAAAACTGAGCAGAAAAACTGAGAAAAAAAATATTTTAAAAACGGAGAAAAAAAACGGAGGGAAAAAATTGACGAGAAAAACTGAGCAGAAAAATGGAGAAAAAAATATTTAAAAAACGGAGAAAAAAAACGGAGGAAAAAAATTGACGAGAAAAACTGAGCAGAAAAACTGAGAAAAAAAATATTTTAAAAAACTGAAGAAAAACGGAGGGAAAAAACTGAGAAGAAAAACTGTGAAAAAAAGACTGAAAAAATTGAAGAAAAACTTAGAAAAAAACTGTGAAAAAAAAGAACTGAGAAAAAAAACTGAAGAAAAACGGAGGAAAAAAACTGAGAAGAAAACTGAGAAAAAAAGAACTGAGGAGAAAAACTGAGAAAAAAACTGACTAGAAAAACTGAGCAAAAAAACTGAGAAAAAAAATATTTAAAAAACGGAGAAAAAAAACGGAGGAAAAAAATTGACGAGAAAAACTGAGCAGAAAAATGGAGAAAAAAAATATTTCAAAAAACTGAAGAAAAACGGAGGAAAAAAATTGACGAGAAAAACTGAGCAGAAAAACTGAGAAAAAAAATATTTAAAAAACGGAGAAAAAAAACGGAGGAAAAAAATTGACGAGAAAAACTGAGAAGAAAACTGAGAAAAAATGAACTGAGAAGAAAAACTGTGAAAAAAAGACTGAAAAAATTGAAGAAAAACTTAGAAAAAAACTGTGAAAAAAAAGAACTGAGAAAAAAAACTGAAGAAAAATTTAGAAAAAAACTGAAAAAAACTGAAAAACAGAACTGAGAAAAAAAACTGAGAAAAAACTGACTAGAAAAACTGAGCAGAAAAATGGAGAAAAAAAATATTTTAAAAAACTGAAGAAAAACGGAGGAAAAAAACTGAGAAGAAAACTGAGAAAAAAAGAACTGAGGAGAAAAACTGAGAAAAAAACTGACTAGAAAAACTGAGCAGAAAAACTGAGAAAAAAAATATTTAAAAAACGGAGAAAAAAAACGGAGGAAAAAAATTGACGAGAAAAACTGAGCAGAAAAACTGAGAAAAAAAATATTTAAAAAACGGAGAAAAAAAACGGAGGAAAAAAATTGACAAGAAAAACTGAGGAGAAAAACTGAGAAAAAAAGACTGAAAAAATTGAAGAAAAACTTAGAAAAAAACTGTGAAAAAAAAGAACTGAGAAAAAAACTGAAGAAAAATTTAGAAAAAAACTGAAAATAACTGAAAAAAAAGAACTGAGAAAAAAAACTGAGAAAAAACTGACTAGAAAAACTGAGCAGAAAAATGGAGAAAAAAAATATTTTAAAAAACTGAAGAAAAACGGAGGAAAAAAACTGAGAAGAAAACTGAGAAAGAAAGAACAGAGGAGAAAAACTGAGAAAAAAACTGACTAGAAAAACTGAGCAGAAAAACTGAGAAAAAAAATATTTAAAAAACGGAGAAAAAAAACGGAGGAAAAAAATTGACGAGAAAAACTGAGCAGAAAAATGGAGAAAAAAAATATTTTAAAAAACTGAAGAAAAACGGAGGAAAAAAATTGACGAGAAAAACTGAGAAGAAAACTGAGAAAAAAAGAACTGAGGAGAAAAACTGAGAAAAAAAACTGACTAGAAAAACTGAGCAGCAAAACTGAGAAAAAAAATATTTAAAAAACGGAGAAAAAAAACGGAGGAAAAAAATTGACGAGAATAACTGAGCAGAAAAATTGAGAAAAAAAATATTTAAAAAACGGAGAAAAAAAACGGAGGGAAAAAATTGACGAGAAAAACTGAGCAGAAAAATGGAGAAAAAAATATTTAAAAAACGGAGAAAAAAAACGGAGGAAAAAAATTGACGAGAAAAACTGAGCAGAAAAACTGAGAAAAAAAATATTTTAAAAAACTGAAGAAAAACGGAGGGAAAAAACTGAGAAGAAAAACTGTGAAAAAAAGACTGAAAAAATTGAAGAAAAACTTAGAAAAAAACTGTGAAAAAAAAGAACTGAGAAAAAAAACTGAAGAAAAACGGAGGAAAAAAACTGAGAAGAAAACTGAGAAAAAAAGAACTGAGGAGAAAAACTGAGAAAAAAACTGACTAGAAAAACTGAGCAAAAAAACTGAGAAAAAAAATATTTAAAAAACGGAGAAAAAAAACGGAGGAATAAAATTGACGAGAAAAACTGAGCAGAAAAATGGAGAAAAAAAATATTTCAAAAAACTGAAGAAAAACGGAGGAAAGAAATTGACGAGAAAAACTGAGCAGCAAAACTGAGAAAAAAAATATTTAAAAAACGGAGAAAAAAAACGGAGGAAAAAAATTGACGAGAAAAACTGAGAAGAAAACTGAGAAAAAAAGAACTGAGGAGAAAAACTGAGAAAAAAAACTGACGAGAAAAACTGAGCAGAAAAACTGGGAAAAAAAATATTTAAAAAACGGAGAAAAAAAACGGAGGAAAAAAATTGACGAGAAAAACTGAGCAGAAAAACTGAGAAAAAAAATATTTAAAAAACGGAGAAAAAAAATGGAGGAAAAAAATTGACGAGAAAAACTGAGCAGAAAAACTGAGAAAAAAAATATTTAAAAAACTGAGAAAAAAAACTGAGAAAAAACTGACTAGAAAAACTGAGCAGAAAAATGGAGAAAAAAAATATTTAAAAAAACTGAAGAAAAACGGAGGAAAAAAACTGAGAAGAAAACTGAGAAAAAAAGAACTGAGGAGAAAAACTGAGAAAAAAACTGACTAGAAAAACTGAGCAAAAAAACTGAGAAAAAAAATATTTAAAAAACGGAGAAAAAAAACGGAGGAAAAAAATTGACGAGAAAAACTGAGCAGAAAAACTGAGAAAAAAAATATTTAAAAAACGGAGAAAAAAAACGGAGGAAAAAAATTGACGAGAAAAACTGAGGAGAAAAACTGAGAAAAAAAATATTTTAAAAAACTGAAGAAAAACGGAGGGAAAAAACTGAGAAGAAAAACTGTGAAAAAAAGACTGAAAAAATTGAAGAAAAACTTAGAAAAAAACTGTGAAAAAAAAGAACTGAGAAAAAAAACTGAAGAAAAATTTAGAAAAAAACTGAAAATAACTGAAAAAAAAGAACTGAGAAAAAAAACTGAGAAAAAACTGACTAGAAAAACTGAGCAGAAAAATGGAGAAAAAAAATATTTTAAAAAACTGAAGAAAAACGGAGGAAAAAAACTGAGAAGAAAACTGAGAAAGAAAGAACTGAGGAGAAAAACTGAGAAAAAAACTGACTAGAAAAACTGAGCAGAAAAACTGAGAAAAAAAATATTTAAAAAACGGAGAAAAAAAACGGAGGAAAAAAATTGACGAGAAAAACTGAGCAGAAAAATGGAGAAAAAAAATATTTCAAAAAACTGAAGAAAAACGGAGGAAAAAAATTGACGAGAAAAACTGAGCAGAAAAACTGAGAAAAAAAATATTTAAAAAACGGAGAAAAAAAACGGAGGAAAAAAATTGACGAGAAAAACTGAGAAAAAAACTGAGAAAAAATGAACTGAGAAGAAAAACTGTGAAAAAAAGACTGAAAAAATTGAAGAAAAACTTAGAAAAAAACTGTGAAAAAAAAGAACTGAGAAAAAAAACTGAAGAAAAATTTAGAAAAAAACTGAAAAAAACTGAAAAACAGAACTGAGAAAAAAAACTGAGAAAAAACTGACTAGAAAAACTGAGCAGAAAAATGGAGAAAAAAAATATTTTAAAAAACTGAAGAAAAACGGAGGAAAAAAACTGAGAAGAAAACTGAGAAAAAAAGAACTGAGGAGAAAAACTGAGAAAAAAACTGACTAGAAAAACTGAGCAGAAAAACTGAGAAAAAAAATATTTAAAAAACGGAGAAAAAAAACGGAGGAAAAAAATTGACGAGAAAAACTGAGCAGAAAAACTGAGAAAAAAAATATTTAAAAAACGGAGAAAAAAAACGGAGGAAAAAAATTGACAAGAAAAACTGAGGAGAAAAACTGAGAAAAAAAGACTGAAAAAATTGAAGAAAAACTTAGAAAAAAACTGTGAAAAAAAAGAACTGAGAAAAAAACTGAAGAAAAATTTAGAAAAAAACTGAAAATAACTGAAAAAAAAGAACTGAGAAAAAAAACTGAGAAAAAACTGACTAGAAAAACTGAGCAGAAAAATGGAGAAAAAAAATATTTTAAAAAACTGAAGAAAAACGGAGGAAAAAAACTGAGAAGAAAACTGAGAAAGAAAGAACAGAGGAGAAAAACTGAGAAAAAAACTGACTAGAAAAACTGAGCAGAAAAACTGAGAAAAAAAATATTTAAAAAACGGAGAAAAAAAACGGAGGAAAAAAATTGACGAGAAAAACTGAGCAGAAAAATGGAGAAAAAAAATATTTTAAAAAACTGAAGAAAAACGGAGGAAAAAAATTGACGAGAAAAACTGAGAAGAAAACTGAGAAAAAAAGAACTGAGGAGAAAAACTGAGAAAAAAAACTGACTAGAAAAACTGTGCAGCAAAACTGAGAAAAAAAATATTTAAAAAACGGAGAAAAAAAACGGAGGAAAAAAATTGACGGGAAAAACTGAGCAGAAAAACTGAGAAAAAAAATATTTTAAAAACGGAGAAAAAAAACGGAGGGAAAAAATTGACGAGAAAAACTGAGCAGAAAAATGGAGAAAAAAATATTTAAAAAACGGAGAAAAAAAACGGAGGAAAAAAATTGACGAGAAAAACTGAGCAGAAAAACTGAGAAAAAAAATATTTTAAAAAACTGAAGAAAAACGGAGGGAAAAAACTGAGAAGAAAAACTGTGAAAAAAAGACTGAAAAAATTGAAGAAAAACTTAGAAAAAAACTGTGAAAAAAAAGAACTGAGAAAAAAAAACTGAAGAAAAACGGAGAAAAAAAACTGAGAAGAAAACTGAGAAAAAAAGAACTGAGGAGAAAAACTGAGAAAAAAACTGACTAGAAAAACTGAGCAAAAAAACTGAGAAAAAAAATATTTAAAAAACGGAGAAAAAAAACGGAGGAAAAAAATTGACGAGAAAAACTGAGCAGAAAAATGGAGAAAAAAAATATTTCAAAAAACTGAAGAAAAACGGAGGAAAAAAATTGACGAGAAAAACTGAGCAGAAAAACTGAGAAAAAAAATATTTAAAAAACGGAGAAAAAAAACGGAGGAAAAAAATTGACGAGAAAAACTGAGAAGAAAACTGAGAAAAAATGAACTGAGAAGAAAAACTGTGAAAAAAAGACTGAAAAAATTGAAGAAAAACTTAGAAAAAAACTGTGAAAAAAAAGAACTGAGAAAAAAAACTGAAGAAAAATTTAGAAAAAAACTGAAAAAAACTGAAAAAAAAGAACTGAGAAAAAAAACTGAGAAAAAACTGACTAGAAAAACTGAGCAGAAAAATGGAGAAAAAAAATATTTTAAAAAACTGAAGAAAAACGGAGGAAAAAAACTGAGAAGAAAACTGAGAAAAAAAGAACTGAGGAGAAAAACTGAGAAAAAAACTGACTAGAAAAACTGAGCAGAAAAACTGAGAAAAAAAATATTTAAAAAACGGAGAAAAAAAACGGAGGAAAAAAATTGACGAGAAAAACTGAGCAGAAAAACTGAGAAAAAAAATATTTAAAAAACGGAGAAAAAAAACAGAGGAAAAAAATTGACGAGAAAAACTGAGCAGAAAAACTGAGAAAAAAATTATTTAAAAAAACTGAAGAAAAACGGAGGGAAAAAACTGAGAAGAAAAACTTTGAAAAAAGACTGAAAAAATTGAAGAAAAACTTAGAAAAAAACTGTGAAAACAAAGAACTGAGAAAAAAAACTGAAGAAAAACGGAGGAAAAAAACAGAAGAAAACTGAGAAAAAAAGAACTGAGGAGAAAAACTGAGAAAAAAACTGACTAGAAAAACTGAGCAAAAAAACTGAGAAAAAAAATATTTAAAAAACGGAGAAAAAAAACGGAGGAAAAAAATTGACGAGAAAAACTGAGCAGAAAAATGGAGAAAAAAAATATTTAAAAAAACTGAAGAAAAACGGAGGAAAAAAATTGACGAGAAAAACTGAGCAGAAAAACTGAGAAAAAAAATATTTAAAAAACGGAGAAAAAAAACGGAGGAAAAAAATTGACGAGAAAAACTGAGAAGAAAACTGAGAAAAAAAGAACTGAGGAGAAAAACTGAGAAAAAAACTGACTAGAAAAACTGAGCAGAAAAACGGAGAAAAAAAATATTTAAAAAACGGAGAAAAAAAACGGAGGAAAAAAATTGACGAGAAAAACTGAGCAGAAAAACTGAGAAAAAAAATATTTAAAAAACGGAGGAAAAAAACGGAGGAAAAAAATTGACGAGAAAAACTGAGAAGAAAACTGAGAAAAAAAGAACTGAGGAGAAAAACTGAGAAAAAAACTGACTAGAAAAACTGAGCAGAAAAACTAAGAAAAAAAATATTTAAAAAACGGAGAAAAAAAACGGAGGAAAAAAATTGACGAGAAAAACTGAGCAGAAAAACTGAGAAAAAAAATATTTAAAAAACGGAGAAAAAAAACGGAGGAAAAAAATTGACGAGAAAAACTGAGGAGAAAAACTGAGAAAAAAAATATTTTAAAAAACTGAAGAAAAACGGAGGGAAAAAACTGAGAAGAAAAACTGTGAAAAAAAGACTGAAAAAATTGAAGAAAAACTTAGAAAAAAACTGTGAAAAAAAAGAACTGAGAAAAAAAACTGAAGAAAAATTTAGAAAAAAACTGAAAATAACTGAAAAAAAAGAACTGAGAAAAAAAACTGAGAAAAAACTGACTAGAAAAACTGAGCAGAAAAATGGAGAAAAAAAATATTTTAAAAAACTGAAGAAAAACGGAGGAAAAAAACTGAGAAGAAAACTGAGAAAGAAAGAACTGAGGAGAAAAACTGAGAAAAAAACTGACTAGAAAAACTGAGCAGAAAAACTGAGAAAAAAAATATTTAAAAAACGGAGAAAAAAAACGGAGGAAAAAAATTGACGAGAAAAACTGAGCAGAAAAATGGAGAAAAAAAATATTTAAAAAAACTGAAGAAAAACGGAGGAAAAAAATTGACGAGAAAAACTGAGAAGAAAACTGAGAAAAAAAGAACTGAGGAGAAAAACTGAGAAAAAAAACTGACTAGAAAAACTGAGCAGCAAAACTGAGAAAAAAAATATTTAAAAAAACGGAGAAAAAAAACGGAGGAAAAAAATTGACGAGAATAACTGAGCAGAAAAATTGAGAAAAAAAATATTTAAAAAACGGAGAAAAAAAACGGAGGGAAAAAATTGACGAGAAAAACTGAGCAGAAAAATGGAGAAAAAAATATTTAAAAAACGGAGAAAAAAAACGGAGGAAAAAAATTGACGAGAAAAACTGAGCAGAAAAACTGAGAAAAAAAATATTTTAAAAAACTGAAGAAAAACGGAGGGAAAAAACTGAGAAGAAAAACTGTGAAAAAAAGACTGAAAAAATTGAAGAAAAACTTAGAAAAAAACTGTGAAAAAAAAGAACTGAGAAAAAAAACTGAAGAAAAACGGAGGAAAAAAACTGAGAAGAAAACTGAGAAAAAAAGAACTGAGGAGAAAAACTGAGAAAAAAACTGACTAGAAAAACTGAGCAAAAAAACTGAGAAAAAAAATATTTAAAAAACGGAGAAAAAAAACGGAGGAATAAAATTGACGAGAAAAACTGAGCAGAAAAATGGAGAAAAAAAATATTTCAAAAAACTGAAGAAAAACGGAGGAAAGAAATTGACGAGAAAAACTGAGCAGCAAAACTGAGAAAAAAAATATTTAAAAAACGGAGAAAAAAAACGGAGGAAAAAAATTGACGAGAAAAACTGAGAAGAAAACTGAGAAAAAAAGAACTGAGGAGAAAAACTGAGAAAAAAAACTGACGAGAAAAACTGAGCAGAAAAACTGGGAAAAAAAATATTTAAAAAACGGAGAAAAAAAACGGAGGAAAAAAATTGACGAGAAAAACTGAGCAGAAAAACTGAGAAAAAAAATATTTAAAAAACGGAGAAAAAAAATGGAGGAAAAAAATTGACGAGAAAAACTGAGCAGAAAAACTGAGAAAAAAAATATTTAAAAAACTGAGAAAAAAAACTGAGAAAAAACTGACTAGAAAAACTGAGCAGAAAAATGGAGAAAAAAAATATTTAAAAAAACTGAAGAAAAACGGAGGAAAAAAACTGAGAAGAAAACTGAGAAAAAAAGAACTGAGGAGAAAAACTGAGAAAAAAACTGACTAGAAAAACTGAGCAAAAAAACTGAGAAAAAAAATATTTAAAAAACGGAGAAAAAAAACGGAGGAAAAAAATTGACGAGAAAAACTGAGCAGAAAAATGGAGAAAAAAAATATTTCAAAAAACTGAAGAAAAACGGAGGAAAAAAATTGACGAGAAAAACTGAGCAGAAAAACTGAGAAAAAAAATATTTAAAAAACGGAGAAAAAAAACGGAGGAAAAAAATTGACGAGAAAAACTGAGAAGAAAACTGAGAAAAAAAGAACTGAGAAGAAAAACTGTGAAAAAAAGACTGAAAAAATTGAAGAAAAACTTAGAAAAAAACTGTGAAAAAAAAGAACTGAGAAAAAAAACTGAAGAAAAATTTAGAAAAAAACTGAAAAAAACTGAAAAAAAAGAACTGAGAAAAAAAACTGAGAAAAAACTGACTAGAAAAACTGAGCAGAAAAATGGAGAAAAAAATATTTTAAAAAACTGAAGAAAAACGGAGGAAAAAAACTGAGAAGAAAACTGAGAAAAAAAGAACTGAGGAGAAAAACTGAGAAAAAAACTGACTAGAAAAACTGAGCAGAAAAACTGAGAAAAAAAATATTTAAAAAACGGAGAAAAAAAACGGAGGGAAAAAATTGACGAGAAAAACTGAGCAGAAAAATGGAGAAAAAAATATTTAAAAAACGGAGAAAAAAAACGGAGGAAAAAAATTGACGAGAAAAACTGAGCAGAAAAACTGAGAAAAAAAATATTTTAAAAAACTGAAGAAAAACGGAGGGAAAAAACTGAGAAGAAAAACTGTGAAAAAAAGACTGAAAAAATTGAAGAAAAACTTAGAAAAAAACTGTGAAAAAAAAGAACTGAGAAAAAAAACTGAAGAAAAACGGAGGAAAAAAACTGAGAAGAAAACTGAGAAAAAAAGAACTGAGGAGAAAAACTGAGAAAAAAACTGACTAGAAAAACTGAGCAAAAAAACTGAGAAAAAAAATATTTAAAAAACGGAGAAAAAAAACGGAGGAATAAAATTGACGAGAAAAACTGAGCAGAAAAATGGAGAAAAAAAATATTTCAAAAAACTGAAGAAAAACGGAGGAAAGAAATTGACGAGAAAAACTGAGCAGCAAAACTGAGAAAAAAAATATTTAAAAAACGGAGAAAAAAAACGGAGGAAAAAAATTGACGAGAAAAACTGAGAAGAAAACTGAGAAAAAAAGAACTGAGGAGAAAAACTGAGAAAAAAAACTGACGAGAAAAACTGAGCAGAAAAACTGGGAAAAAAAATATTTAAAAAACGGAGAAAAAAAACGGAGGAAAAAAATTGACGAGAAAAACTGAGCAGAAAAACTGAGAAAAAAAATATTTAAAAAACGGAGAAAAAAAATGGAGGAAAAAAATTGACGAGAAAAACTGAGCAGAAAAACTGAGAAAAAAAATATTTAAAAAACTGAGAAAAAAAACTGAGAAAAAACTGACTAGAAAAACTGAGCAGAAAAATGGAGAAAAAAAATATTTAAAAAAACTGAAGAAAAACGGAGGAAAAAAACTGAGAAGAAAACTGAGAAAAAAAGAACTGAGGAGAAAAACTGAGAAAAAAACTGACTAGAAAAACTGAGCAAAAAAACTGAGAAAAAAAATATTTAAAAAACGGAGAAAAAAAACGGAGGAAAAAAATTGACGAGAAAAACTGAGCAGAAAAATGGAGAAAAAAAATATTTCAAAAAACTGAAGAAAAACGGAGGAAAAAAATTGACGAGAAAAACTGAGCAGAAAAACTGAGAAAAAAAATATTTAAAAAACGGAGAAAAAAAACGGAGGAAAAAAATTGACGAGAAAAACTGAGAAGAAAACTGAGAAAAAAAGAACTGAGAAGAAAAACTGTGAAAAAAAGACTGAAAAAATTGAAGAAAAACTTAGAAAAAAACTGTGAAAAAAAAGAACTGAGAAAAAAAACTGAAGAAAAATTTAGAAAAAAACTGAAAAAAACTGAAAAAAAAGAACTGAGAAAAAAAACTGAGAAAAAACTGACTAGAAAAACTGAGCAGAAAAATGGAGAAAAAAAATATTTTAAAAAACTGAAGAAAAACGGAGGAAAAAAACTGAGAAGAAAACTGAGAAAAAAAGAACTGAGGAGAAAAACTGAGAAAAAAACTGACTAGAAAAACTGAGCAGAAAAACTGAGAAAAAAAATATTTAAAAAACGGAGAAAAAAAAGGGAGGAAAAAAATTGACGAGAAAAACTGAGCAGAAAAACTGAGAAAAAAAATATTTTAAAAAACTGAAGAAAAACGGAGGAAAAAAACTGAGAAGAAAACTGAGAAAAAAAGAACTGAGGAGAAAAACTGAGAAAAAAAACTGACTAGAAAAACTGAGCAGAAAAACTGAGAAAAAAAATATTTAAAAAACGGAGAAAAAAAACGGAGGAAAAAAATTGACGAGAAAAACTGAGCAGTAAAACTGAGAAAAAAAATATTTAAAAAACGGAGAAAAAAAACGGAGGAAAAAAATTGACGAGAAAAACTGAGCAGAAAAACTGAGAAAAAAAATATTTAAAAAAACTGAAGAAAAACGGAGGGAAAAAACTGAGAAGAAAAACTGTGAAAAAAAGACTGAAAAAATTGAAGAAAAACTTAGAAAAAAACTGTGAAAAAAAAGAACTGAGAAAAAAAACTGAAGAAAAATTTAGAAAAAAACTGAAAAAAACTGAAAAAAAGAACTGAGAAATAAACTGAGAAAAAAAATATTTAAAAAAACTGAAGAAAAACGGAGGGAAAAAACTGAGAAGAAAAATTGTGAAAAAAAGACTGAAAAAATTGAAGAAAAACTTAGAAAAAAACTGAAAAAAAAGAACTGAGAAAAAAAACTGAGAAAAAACTGACTAGAAAAACTGAGCAGAAAAATGGAGAAAAAAAATCTTGAAAAAAACTGAAGAAAAACGGAGGAAAAAAACTGAGAAGAAAACTGAGAAAAAAAGAACTGAGGAGAAAAACTGAGAAAAAATCTGACTAGAAAAACTGAGCAGAAAAACTGAGAAAAAAAATATTTAAAAAACGGAGAAAAAAAGGGAGGTAAAAAATTGACGAGAAAAACTGAGCAGAAAAACTGAGAAAAAAAATATTTTAAAAAACTGAAGAAAAACGGAGGAAAAAAACTGAGAAGAAAACTGTGAAAAAAAGAACTGAGGAGAAAAACTGAGAAAAAAACTGACTAGAAAAACTGAGCAGAAAAACTGAGAAAAAAAATATTTAAAAAACGGAGAAAAAAACCGAGGAAAAAAATTGACGAGAAAAACTGAGCAGAAAAACTGAGAAAAAAAATATTTAAAAAACGGAGAAAAAAAACGGAGGAAAAAAATTGACGAGAAAAACTGAGCAGAAAAACTGAGAAAAAAAATATTTAAAAAAACTGAAGAAAAACGGAGGGAAAAAACTGAGAAGAAAAACTGTGAAAAAAAGACTGAAAAAATTGAAGAAAAACTTAGAAAAAAACTGTGAAAAAAAGGAACTGAGAAAAAAAACTGAAGAAAGACGGAGGAAAAAAACTGAGAAGAAAACTGAGAAAAAAAGAACTGAGGAGAAAAACTGAGAAAAAAACTGACTAGAAAAACTGAGTAAAAAAACTGAGAAAAAAAATATTTACAAAACGGAGAAAAAAAACGGAGGAAAAAAATTGACGAGAAAAACTGAGCAGAAAAATGGAGAAAAAAAATATTTTAAAAAACTGAAGAAAAACAGAGGAAAAAAATTGACGTGAAAAACTGAGCAGAAAAACTGAGAAAAAAAATATTTAAAAAACGGAGAAAAAAAACGGAGGAAAAAAATTGACGAGACAAACTGAGAAGAAAACTGAGAAAAAAAGAACTGAGGAGAAAAACTGAGAAAAAAACTGACTAGAAAAACTGAGCAGAAAAACTGAGAAAAAAAATATTTAAAAAACGGAGAAAAAAAACGGAGGACAAAAATTGACGAGAAAAACTGAGCAGAAAAACTGAGAAAAAAAATATTTAAAAAAACTGAAGAAAAACGGAGGAAAAAAATTGAGAAGAAAACTGAGAAAAAAAGAACTGAGGAGAAAAACTGAGAAAAAAACTGACTAGAAAAACTGAGCAGAAAAACTGAGAAAAAAAATATTTAAAAAACGGAGAAAAAAAACGGAGGAAAAAAATTGACGAGAAAAACTGAGAAGAAAAACTGAGAAAAAAAATATTTAAAAAACGGAGAAAAAAAACGGAGGAAAAAAATTGACGAGAAAAACTGAGCAGAAAAACTGAGAAAAAAAATATTTAAAAAAACTGAAGAAAAACGAGGAAAAAAACTGAGAAGAAAACTGAGAAAAAAAGAACTGAGGAGAAAAACTGAGAAAAAAAACTGACTAGAAAAACTGAGCAGAAAAACTGAGAAAAAAAATATTTAAAAAACGGAGAAAAAAAACGGAGGAAAAAAATTGACGAGAAAAACTGAGAAAAAAAATATTTAAAAAGCGGAGAAAAAAAACGGAGGAATAAAATTGACGAGAAAAACTGGGCAGAAAAACTGAGAAAAAAAATATTTTAAAAAACTGAAGAAAAACGGAGGGAAAAAACTGAGAAGAAAAACTATGAAAAAAAGACTGAAAAACCTGAAGAAAAAGTTAGAAAGAACTATGAAAAAAACTGTGAAAAAAAAGAACTGAGAAAAAAAACTGAAAAAAAATTTAGAAAAAAACTGTGAAAAAAACTGAAAAAAAAGAAGAACTGAGAAAAAAACTTAGAAAAAACTGATTAGAAAAACTGAGCAGAAAAACTGAGCAGAAAAACTGAGAAAAAAAACAATAAAAAAAAACTGAAGAAAAACGGAGGAAAAAAACTAAGAAAAACTGTGAAAAAAAGACTGAAAAAACTGAAGAAAAACTTTGAAAAAAACAGTGAAAAAAAAGAACTGAGAAAAAAAACTGAGTAAAAACTGACTAGAAAAACTGAGCAGAAAAATGGAAAAAAAAAATATTTAAAAAAACTGAAGAAAAACGGAGGGAAAAAACTGAGAAGAAAACTGAGAAAAAAAGAACTGAGGAGAAAAACTGAGAAAAAAACTGACTAGAAAAACTGAGCAGAAAAACTGAGAAACAAAATATTTAAAAAACGGAGAAAAAAAACGGAGGAAAAAAATTGACGAGAAAAACTGAGCAGAAAAACTGAGAAAAAAAATATTTAAAAAACGGAGAAAAAAAACGGAGGAAAAAAATTGACGAGGAAAACTGAGCAGAAAAACTGAGAAAAAAAATATTTAAAAAAACTGAAGAAAAACGGAGGGAAAAAACTGAGAAGAAAACTGAGAAAAAAAGAACTGAGGAGAAAAACTGAGAAAAAAACTGACTAGAAAAACTGAGTAAAAAAACTGAGAAAAAAAATATTTAAAAAACGGAGAAAAAAAACGGAGGAAAAAAATTGACGAGAAAAACTGAGCAGAAAAACTGAGAAAAGAAATATTTAAAAAACGGAAAAAAAAACCAGAGGAAAAAAATAGACGAGAAAAACTGAGCAGAAAAACTGAGAAAAAAAATATTTAAAAAACAGAGAAAAAAAACGGAGGAAAAAAATTGCCGAGAAAAACTGAGCAGAAAAACTGAGAAAAAAAATATTTAAAAAACGGAGAAAAAAAACGGAGGAGAAAAATTGACGAGAAAAACTGAGCAGAAAAACTGAGAAAAAAAATATTTTAAAAAACTGAAGAAAAACGGAGGGAAAAAACTGAGAAGAAAAACTGTGAAAAAAAGACTGAAAAAATTGAAGAAAAACTGTGAAAAAAACTGTGAAAAAAAGTACTGAGAAAAAAAACTGAAGAAAAACGGAGGACAAAAACTGAGAAGAAAACTGAGAAAAAAAGAACTGAGGAGAAAAACTGAGAAAAAAACTGACTAGAAAAACTGAGCAGAAAAACTGAGAAAAAAAATATTTTAAAAACGGAGAAAAAAAACGGAGGAAAAAAATTGACGAGAAAAACTGAGCAGAACAACTGAGAAAAAAAATATTAAATAAAACTGAAGAAAAACGGAGGGAAAAAACTGAAGAAAACTGAGAAAAAAAGAACTGAGGAGAAAAACTGAGAAAAAAACTGACTGGAAAAACTGAGCAGAAAAACTGAGAAAAAAAATATTTAAAAAACAGAGAAAAAAAAGGGAGGAAAAAAATTGACGAGAAAAACTGAGCAGAAAAACTGAGAAAAAAAATATTTTAAAAAACTGAAGAAAAACGGAGGAAAAAAACTGAGAAGAAAACTGAGAAAAAAAGAACTGAGGAGAAAAACTGAGAAAAAAACTGACTAGAAAAACTGAGCAGAAAAACTGAGAAAAAAAATATTTAAAAAACGGAGAAAAAAAACGGAGGAAAAAAATTGACGAGAAAAACTGAGCAGAAAAACTGAGAAAAAAAATATTTAAAAAAACTGAAGAAAAACGGAGGGAAAAAACTGAGAAGAAAAACTGTGAAAAAAAGACTGAAAAAATTGAAGAAAAACTGTGAAAAAAACTGTGAAAAAAAGTACTGAGAAAAAAAACTGAAGAAAAACGGAGGACAAAAACTGAGAAGAAAACTGAGAAAAAAAGAACTAAGGAGAAAAACTGAGAAAAAAACTGACTAGAAAAACTGAGCAGAAAAACTGAGAAAAAAAATATTTTAAAAACGGAGAAAAAAAACGGAGGAAAAAAATTGACGAGAAAAACTGAGCAGAACAACTGAGAAAAAAAATATTAAATAAAACTGAAGAAAAACGGAGGGAAAAAACTGAAGAAAACTGAGAAAAAAAGAACTGAGGAGAAAAACTGAGAAAAAAACTGACTGGAAAAACTGAGCAGAAAAACTGAGAAAAAAAATATTTAAAAAACGGAGAAAAAAAAGGGAGGAAAAAAATTGACGAGAAAAACTGAGCAGAAAAACTGAGAAAAAAAATATTTTAAAAAACTGAAGAAAAACGGAGGAAAAAAACTGAGAAGAAAACTGAGAAAAAAAGAACTGAGGAGAAAAACTGAGAAAAAAAACTGACTAGAAAAACTGAGCAGAAAAACTGAGAAAAAAAATATTTAAAAAACGGAGAAAAAAAACGGAGGAAAAAAATTGACGAGAAAAACTGAGCAGTAAAACTGAGAAAAAAAAAATTTAAAAAACGGAGAAAAAAAACGGAGGAAAAAAATTGACGAGAAAAACTGAGCAGAAAAACTGAGAAAAAAAATATTTAAAAAAACTGAAGAAAAACGGAGGGAAAAAACTGAGAAGAAAAACTGTGAAAAAAAGACTGAAAAAATTGAAGAAAAACTTAGAAAAAAACTGTGAAAAAAAAGAACTGAGAAAAAAAACTGAAGAAAAATTTAGAAAAAAACTGAAAAAAACTGAAAAAAAGAACTGAGAAATAAACTGAGAAAAAAAATATTTAAAAAAACTGAAGAAAAACGGAGGGAAAAAACTGAGAAGAAAAATTGTGAAAAAAAGACTGAAAAAATTGAAGAAAAACTTAGAAAAAAACTGAAAAAAAAGAACTGAGAAAAAAAACTGAGAAAAAACTGACTAGAAAAACTGAGCAGAAAAATGGAGAAAAAAAATATTGAAAAAAACTGAAGAAAAACGGAGGAAAAAAACTGAGAAGAAAACTGAGAAAAAAAGAACTGAGGAGAAAAACTGAGAAAAAATCTGACTAGAAAAACTGAGCAGAAAAACTGAGAAAAAAAATATTTAAAAAACGGAGAAAAAAAGGGAGGTAAAAAATTGACGAGAAAAACTGAGCAGAAAAACTGAGAAAAAAAATATTTTAAAAAACTGAAGAAAAACGGAGGAAAAAAACTGAGAAGAAAACTGTGAAAAAAAGAACTGAGGAGAAAAACTGAGAAAAAAACTGACTAGAAAAACTGAGCAGAAAAACTGAGAAAAAAAATATTTAAAAAACGGAGAAAAAAACCGAGGAATAAAATTGACGAGAAAAACTGAGCAGAAAAACTGAGAAAAAAAATATTTAAAAAACGGAGAAAAAAAACGGAGGAAAAAAATTGACGAGAAAAACTGAGCAGAAAAACTGAGAAAAAAAATATTTAAAAAAACTGAAGAAAAACGGAGGGAAAAAACTGAGAAGAAAAACTGTGAAAAAAAGACTGAAAAACCTGAAGAAAAAGTTAGAAAAAAACTGTGAAAAAAACTGTGAAAAAAAAGAACTGAGAAAAAAAACTGAAGAAAAATTTAGAAAAAAACTGTGAAAAAAACTGACAAAAAAGAAGAACTGAGAAAAAAACTTAGAAAAAACTGATTAGAAAAACTGAGCAGAAAAACTGAGCAGAAAAACTGAGAAAAAAAACAATAAAAAAAAAACTGAAGAAAAACGGAGGAAAAAAACTAAGAAAAACTGTGAAAAAAAGACTGAAAAAACTGAAGAAAAACTTAGAAAAAAACTGTGAAAAAAAAGAACTGAGAAAAAAAACTGAGAAAAAACTGACTAGAAAAACTGAGCAGAAAAATGGAAAAAAAAATATTTAAAAAAACTGAAGAAAAACGGAGGAAAAAAACTGAGAAGAAAACTGAGAAAAAAAAGAACTGAGGAGAAAAACTGAGAAAAAAACTGACTAGAAAAACTGAGCAGAAAAACTGAGAAAAAAAATATTTTAAAAAACTGAAGAAAAACGGAGGAAAAAAACTGAGAAGAAAACTGAGAAAAAAAGAACTGAGGAGAGAAACTGAGAAAAAAACTGACTAGAAAAACTGAGCAGAAAAACTGAGAAAAAAAATATTTAAAAAACGGAGAAAAAAAACGGAGGAAAAAAATTGACGAGAAAAACTGAGCAGAAAAACTGAAAAAAAAATATTTAAAAAAACTGAAGAAAAACGGAGGAAAAAAATTGAGAAGAAAACTGAGAAAAAAAGAACTGAGGAGAAAAACTGAGAAAAAAACTGACTAGAAAAACTGAGCAGAAAAACTGAGAAAAAAAATATTTAAAAAACGGAGAAAAAAAACGGAGGAAAAAAATTGACGAGAAAAACTGAGAAGAAAAACTGAGAAAAACAATATTTAAAAAACGGAGAAAAAAAACGGAGGAATAAAATTGACGAGAAAAACTGAGCAGAAAAACTGAGAAAAAAAATATTTTAAAAAACTGAAGAAAAACGGAGGGAAAAAACTGAGAAGAAAAACTATGAAAAAAAGACTGAAAAACCTGAAGAAAAAGTTAGAAAAAAACTGTGAAAAAAACTGTGAAAAAAAAGAACTGAGAAGAAAAACTGAAGAAAAATTTAGAAAAAAACTGTGAAAAAAACTGAAAAAAAGAAGAACTGAGAAAAAAACTTAGAAAAAACTGATTAGAAAAACTGAGCAGAAAAACTGAGAAAAAAAACAATAAAAAAAAAACTGAAGAAAAACGGAGGAACAAAACTAAAAAAACTGTGAAAAAAAGACTGAAAAAACTGAAGAAAAACTTAGAAAAAAACTGTGAAAAAAAAGAACTGAGAAAAAAAACTGAGAAAAAACTGACTAGAAAAACTGAGCAGAAAAACTGAGAAAAAAAATATTTTAAAAAACTGAAGAAAAACGGAGGAAAAAAACTGAGAAGAAAACTGAGAAAAAAAGAACTGAGGAGAAAAACTGAGAAAAAAAACTGACTAGAAAAACTGAGCAGAAAAACTGAGAAACAAAATATTTAAAAAACGGAGAAAAAAAACGGAGGAAAAAAATTGACGAGAAAAACTGAGCAGAAAAACTGAGAAAAAAAATATTTAAAAAACGGAGAAAAAAAACGGAGGAAAAAAATTGACGAGAAAAACTGAGCAGAAAAACTGAGAAAAAAAATATTTAAAAAAACTGAAGAAAAACGGAGGGAAATAACTGAGAAGAAAACTGAGAAAAAAAGAACTGAGGAGAAAAACTGAGAAAAAAACTGACTAGAAAAACTGAGTAAAAAAACTGAGAAAAAAAATATTTAAAAAACGGAGAAAAAAAACGGAGGAAAAAAATTGACGAGAAAAACTGAGCAGAAAAATGGAGAAAAAAAATATTTTAAAAAACTGAAGAAAAACGGAGGAAAAAAATTGAAGAGAAAAACTGAGCAGAAAAACTGAGAAAAAAAATATTTAAAAAATGGAGAAAAAAAACGGAGGAAAAAAATTGACGAGAAAAACTGAGAAGAAAACTGAGAAAAAAAGAACTGAGGAGAAAAACTGAGAAAAAAACTGACTAGAAAAACTGAGCA
This sequence comes from Pristiophorus japonicus, assembly GCF_044704955.1. Taxonomy (NCBI): domain Eukaryota; kingdom Metazoa; phylum Chordata; class Chondrichthyes; family Pristiophoridae; genus Pristiophorus; species Pristiophorus japonicus. Next base: position 11,135,458 of record NC_092005.1, read on the forward strand.
GAAAAACTGAGAAAAAAAATATTTAAAAAACGGAGAAAAAAAACGGAGGAAAAAAATTGACGAGAAAAACTGAGCAGAAAAACTGAGAAAAAAAATATTTAAAAAACGGAGGAAAAAAATTGACGAGAAAAACTGAGCAGAAAAACTGAGCAAAAAAATATTTTAAAAAACTGAAGAAAAACGGAGGGAAAAAACTGAGAAGAAAAACTGTGAAAAAAAGACTGAAAAAATTGAAGAAAAACTTAGAAAAAAACTGTGAAAAAAAAGAACTGAGAAAAAAAACTGAAGAAAAACGGAGGAAAAAAACTGAGAAGAAAACTGAGAAAAAAAGACCTGAGGAGAAAAACTGAGCAGAAAAACTGAGAAAAAAAATATTTAAAAAACGGAGAAAAAAAACGGAGGAAAAAAATTGACGAGAAAAACTGAGCAGAAAAATGGAGAAAAAAAATATTTAAAAAACGGAGAAAAAAAACGGAGGGAAAAAATTGACGAGAAAAACTGAGCAGAAAAACTGAGGAAAAAAATATAAAAAAAAACTGAAGAAAAACGGAGGGAAAAAAATTGAGAAGAAAAACTGTGAAAAAAGACTGAAAAAATTGAAGAAAAACTTAGAAAAAAACTGTGAAAAAAAAGAACTGAGAAAAAAAACTGAAGAAAAACGGAGGAAAAAAACTAAGAAAAACTGTGAAAAAAAGACTGAAAAACCTGAAGAAAAAGTTAAAAAAAAGCTGTGAAAAAAACTGTGAAAAAAGAGAACTGAGAAAAAAAACTGAAGAAAAATTTAGAAAAATACTGTGAAAAAAACTGGAAAAAAAGAACTGAGAAAAAAACTTAGAAAAAATTGATTGGAAAAACTGAGCAGAAAAACTGAGCCGAAAAACTGAGAAAAAAAACAATTAAAAAAAAACTGAAGAAAAACAGAGGAAAATAACTAAGAAAAACTGTGAAAAAAAGACTGAAAAAACTGAAGAAAAACTTAGAAAAAAACTGTGAAAAAAAAGAACTGAGAAAAAAAACTGAAGACAAATTTAGAAAAAAACTGAAAAAAACTGAAAAAAAAGAACTGAGAAACAAAACTGAGAAAAAACTGACTAGAAAAACTGAGCAGAAAAATGGAAAAAAAAATATTTAAAAAAACTGAAGAAAAACGGAGGAAAAAAACTGAGAAGAAAACTGAGAAAAAAAGAACTGAGGAGAAAAACTGAGAAAAAAACTGACTAGAAAAACTGAGCAGAAAAACTGAGAAAAAAAATATTTAAAAAACGGAGAAAAAAAACGGAGGAAAAAAATTGACGAGAAAAACTGAGCAGAAAAACTGAGAAAAAAAATATTTAAAAAACGGAGAAAAAAAACGGCGGAAAAAAATTGACGAGAAAAACTGAGCAGAAAAACTGAGAAAAAAAATATTTAAAAAAACTGAAGAAAAACGGAGGGAAAAAACTGAGAAGAATAACTGTGAAAAAAAGACTGAAAAAATTGAAGAAAAACTTAGAAAAAAACTGTGAAAAAAAAGAACTGAGAAAAAAAACTGAAGAAAAATTTAGAAAAAAACTGAAAAAAACAGAAAAAAAGAACTGAGAAAAAAAACTGAGAAAAAACTGACTAGATAAACTGAGCAGAAAAATGGAGAAAAAAAATATTTAAAAAAACTGAAGAAAAACGGAGGAAAAAAACTGAGAAGAAAACTGAGAAAAAAAGAACTGAGGAGAAAAACTGAGAAAAAAACTGACTAGAAAAACTGCGCAGAAAAACTGAGAAAAAAAATATTTAAAAAACGGAGAAAAAAAACGGAGGAAAAAAATTGACGAGAAAAACTGAGCAGAAAAACTGAGAAAAAAAATATTTAAAAAAACTGAAGAAAAACGGAGGAAAAAAACTGAGAAGAAAACTGAGAAAAAAAGAACTGAGGAGAAAAACTGAGAAAAAAACTGACTAGAAAAACTGAGCAGAAAAACTGAGAAAAAAAATATTTAAAATACGGAGAAAAAAAACGGAGGACAAAAATTGACGAGAAAAACTGAGCAGAAAAACTGAGAAAAAAAATATTTAAAAAACGGAGAAAAAAAACGGAGGAAAAATATTGACGAGAAAAACTGAGCAGAAAAACTGAGAAAAAAATATTTTAAAAAACTGAAGAAAAACGGAGGGAAAAAACTGAGAAGAAAAACTGTGAAAAAAAGACTGAAAAACCTGAAGAAAAATTTAGAAAAAAACTGTGAAAAAAACTGTGAAAAAAAAGAACAGAGAAAAAAACTTAGAAAAAACTGATTAGAAAAACTGAGCAGAAAAACTGAGCAGAAAAACTGAGAAAAAAAATAATTTAAAAAAAACTGAAGAAAAACGGAGGAAAAAAACTAAGAAAAACTGTGAAAAAAGGACTGAAAAAACTGAAGAAAAATTTAGAAAAAACTGTGAAAAAAAAGAACTGAGAAAAAAAACTGAAGAAAAATTTAGAAAAAAACTAAAAAAAACTAAAAAAAAAGAACTGAGAAAAAAAACTGAGAAAAAACTGACTAGAAAAACTGAGCAGAAAAATGGAGAAAAAAATATTTAAAAAAACTGAAGAAAAACGGAGGAAAAAAACTGAGCAGAAAACTGAGAAGAAAAGAACTGAGGAGAAAAACTGAGAAAAAAACTGACTAGAAAAACTGAGCAGAAAAACTGAGAAAAAAAATATTTAAAAAACGGAGAAAAAAAACGGAGGAAAAAAATTGACGAGAAAAACTGAGCAGAAAAACTGAGAAAAAAAATATTTAAAAAAACTGAAGAAAAACGGAGGGAAAAAACTGAGAAGAAAAACTGTGAAAAAAAGACTGAAAAACCTGAAGAAAAATTTAGAAAAAAACTGTGAAAAAAACTGTGAAAAAAAAGAAGAACTGAGAACAAAACTTAGAAAAAACTGATTAGAAAAACTGAGCAGAAAAACTGAGCAGAAAAACTGAGCAGAAAAACTGAGAAAAAAAATAATTAAAAAAAAACTGAAGAAAAACGGAGGAAAAAAACTAAGAAAAACTGTGAAAAAAAAGACTGAAAAAACTGAAGAAAAATTTAGAAAAAAACTGTGAAAAAAAAGAATTGAGAAAAAAAACTGAAGAAAAATTTAGAAAAAAACTGACTAGAAAAACTGAGCAGAAAAACTGAGAAAAAAATATTTAAAAAACGGAGAAAAAAAACGGAGGAAAAAAATTGACGAGAAAAACTGAGCAGAAAAACTGAGAAAAAAAATATTTAAAAAACGGAGAAAAAAAACGGAGGAAAAAAATTGACGAGAAAAACTGAGCAGAAAAACTGAGAAAAAAAATATTTAAAAAACGGAGAAAAAAAACGGAGGAAAAAAATTGACGAGAAAAACTGAGCAGAAAAACTGAGAAAACAAATATTTAAAAAAACTGAAGAAAAACGGAGGGAAAAAACTGAGAAGAAAAACTGTGAAAAAAAGATTGAAAAAATTGAAGAAAAACTTAGAAAAATACTGTGAAAAAAAAGAACTGAGACAAAAAACTGAAGAAAAACGGAGGAAAAAAACTGAGAAGAAAACTGAGAAAAAAAGAACTGAGGAGAAAAACTGAGAAAAAAACTGACTAGAAAAACTGAGCAGAAAAACTGAGAAAAAAAATATTTAAAAAACGGAGAAAAAAAACGGAGGAAAAAAATTGACGAGAAAAACTGAGCAGAAAAATGGAGAAAGAAAATATTTTAAAAAACTGAAGAAAAACGGAGGAAAAAAACTGAGAAGAAAACTGAGAAAAAAAGAACTGAGGAGAAAAACTGAGAAAAAACTGACTAGAAAAACTGAGCAGAAAAACTGAGAAACAAAATATTTAAAAAACGGAGAAAAAAAACGGAGGAAAAAATTGACGAGAAAAACTGAGCAGAAAAACTGAGAAAAAAAATATTTTAAAAAACTGAAGAAAAACGGAGGAAAAAAATAGAGAAGAAAACTGAGAAAAAAAGAACTGAGGAGACAAACTGAGAAAAAAAACTGACTAGAAAAACTGAGCAGAAAAACTGAGAAACAAAATATTTAAAAAACGGAGAAAAAAAACGGAGGAAAAAAATTGACGAGAAAAACTGAGCAGAAAAACTGAGAAAAAAAATATTTAAAAAACGGAGAAAAAAAACGGAGGAAAAAAATTGACGAGAAAAACTGAGCAGAAAAACTGAGAAAAAAAATATTTAAAAAAACTGAAGAAAAACGGAGGGAAAAAACTGAGAAGAAAACTGAGAAAAAAAGAACTGAGGAGAAAAACTGAGAAAAAAACTGACTAGAAAAACTGAGTAAAAAAACTGAGAAAAAAAATATTTAAAAAACGGAGAAAAAAAACGGAGGAAAAAAATTGACGAGAAAAACTGAGCAGAAAAATGGAGAAAAAAAATATTTTAAAAAACTGAAGAAAAACGGAGGAAAAAAATTGACGAGAAAAACTGAGCAGAAAAACTGAGAAAAAAAATATTTAAAAAACGGAGAAAAAAAACGGAGGAAAAAAATTGACGAGAAAAACTGAGAAGAAAACTGAGAAAAAAAGAACTGAGGAGAAAAATTGAGAAAAAAACTGACTAGAAAAACTGAGCAGAAAAACTGAGAAAAAAAATATTTAGAAAACGGAGAAAAAAAACGGAGGAAAAAAATTGACGAGAAAAACTGAGCAGAAAAACCGAGAAAAAAAATATTTAAAAAACGGAGAGAAAAAACGGAGGAAAAAAATTGACGAGAAAAACTGAGCAGAAAAACTGAGAAAAAAAATATTTAAAAAAACTGAAGAAAAACGGAGGAAAAAAACTGAGAAGAAAACTGAGAAAAAAAGAACTGAGGAGAAAAACTGAGAAAAAAACTGACTAGAAAAACTGAGCAAAAAAACTGAGAAAAAAAATATTTAAAAAACGGAGAAAAAAAACGGAGGAAAAAAATTGACGAGAAAAACTGAGCAAAAAAATGGAGAAAAAAAATATTTCAAAAAACGGAGAAAAAAAACGGAGGAAAAAAATTGACGAGAAAAACTGAGCAGAAAATACTGAGAAAAAAATATTTTAAAAAACTGAAGAAAAACGGAGGGAAAAAGCTGAGAAGAAAAACTGTGAAAAAAAGACTGAAAAAATTGAAGAAAAACTTAGAAAAAAACTGTGAAAAAAAAGAACTGAGAAAAAAAACTGAAGAAAAATTTAGAAAAAAACTGAAAAAAACTGAAAAAAAGAACTGAGAAAAAAAACTGAGAAAAAACTTACTAGAAAAACTGAGCAGAAAAATGGAGAAAAAAAATATTTAAAAAAACTGAAGAAAAACGGAGGCAAAAAACTGAGAAGAAAACTGAGAAAAAAAGAACTGAGGAGAAAAACTGAGAAAAAAACTGACTAGAAAAACTGAGCAGAAAAACTGAGAAAAAAAATATTTAAAAAACGGAGAAAAAAAACGGAGGAAAAAAATTGACGAGAAAAACTGAGCAGAAAAACTGAGAAAAAAAATATTAAAAAAAACTGAAGAAAAATGGAGGAAAAAAACGGAGAAGAAAACTGAGAAAAAAAGAACTGAGGAGAAAAACTGAGAAAAAAACTGACTAGAAAAACTGAGCAGAAAAACTGAGAAAAAAAATATTTAAAAAACGGAGAAAAAAAACGGAGGAAAAAAATTGACGAGAAAAACTGAGCAGAAAAACTGAGAAAAAAAATATTTAAAAAACGGAGAAAAAAAACGGAGGAAAAAAGTTGACGAGAAAAACTGAGCAGAAAAACTGAGAAAAAAAATATTCAAAAAAACTGAAGAAAAACGGAGGGAAAAAACTGAGAAGAAAAACTGTGAAAAAAAGACTGAAAAACCTGAAGAAAAATTTAGAAAAAAACTGTGAAAAAAACTGTGAAAAAAAAGAAGAACTGAGAACAAAACTTAGAAAAAACTGATTAGAAAAACTGAGCAGAAAAACTGAGCAGAAAAACTGAGCAGAAAAACTGAGAAAAAAAATAATTAAAAATTAACTGAAGAAAAACGGAGGAAAAAACTAAGAAAAACTGTGAAAAAAAGACTGAAAAACCTGAAGAAAAATTTAGAAAAAAACTGTGAAAAAAAAGAACTGAGAAAAAAAACTGAAGAAAAATTTAGAAAAAAACTGAAAAAAACTGAAAAAAAAGAACTGAGAAAAAAAGCTGAGAAAAAACTGACTAGATAAACTGAGCAGAAAAATGGAGAAAAAAAATATTTAAAAAAACTGAAGAAAAACGGAGGAAAAAAACTGAGAAGAAAACTGAGAAAAAAAGAACTGAAGAGAAAAACTGAGAAAAAAACTGACTAGAAAAACTGCGCAGAAAAACTGCGAAAAAAAATATTTAAAAAACGGAGAAAAAAAACGGAGGAAAAAAATTGACGAGAAAAACTGAGCAGAAAAACTGAGAAAAAAAATATTTCAAAAAACTGAAGAAAAACGGAGGAAAAAAACTGAGAAGAAAACTGAGAAAAAAAGAACTGAGGAGAAAAACTGAGAAAAAAACTGACTAGAAAAACTGAGCAGAAAAACTGAGAAAAAGAATATTTAAAATACGGAGAAAAAAAACGGAGGACAAAAATTGACTAGAAAAACTGAGCAGAAAAACTGAGAAAAAAAATATTTAAAAAACGGAGAAAAAAAACGGAGGAAAAAAATTGACGAGAAAAACTGAGCAGAAAAACTGAGAAAAAAAATATTCAAAAAAACTGAAGAAAAACGGAGGGAAAAAACTGAGAAGAAATACTGAAAAAAAGACTGAAAAACCTGAAGAAAAATTTAGAAAAAAACTGTGAAAAAAACTGTGAAAAAAAAGAAGAACTGAGAACAAAACTTAGAAAAAACTGATTAGAAAAACTGAGCAGAAAAACTGAGCAGAAAAACTGAGCAGAAAAACTGAGAAAAAAAATAATTAAAAATTAACTGAAGAAAAACGGAGGAAAAAAACTAAGAAAAACTGTGAAAAAAAGACTGAAAAACCTGAAGAAAAATTTAGAAAAAAACTGTGAAAAAAAAGAACTGAGAAAAAAAACTGAAGAAAAATTTAGAAAAAAACTGAAAAAAACTGAAAAAAAAGAACTGAGAAAAAAAGCTGAGAAAAAACTGACTAGATAAACTGAGCAGAAAAATGGAGAAAAAAAATATTTTAAAAAACTGAAGAAAAACTGAGGAAAAAAACTGAGAAGAAAACTGAGAAAAAAAGAACTGAGGAGAAAAACTGAGAAAAAAACTGACTAGAAAAACTGCGCAGAAAAACTGAGAAAAAAAATATTTAAAAAACGGAGAAAAAAAACGGAGGAAAAAAATTGACGAGAAAAACTGAGCAGAAAAACTGAGAAAAAAAATATTAAAAAAACTGAAGAAAAACGGAGGAAAAAAACTGAGAAGAAAACTGAGAAAAAAAGAACTGAGGAGAAAAACTGAGAAAAAAACTGACTAGAAAAACTGAGCAGAAAAACTGAGAAAAAAAATATTTAAAATACGGAGAAAAAAAACGGAGGACAAAAATTGACTAGAAAAACTGAGCAGAAAAACTGAGAAAAAAAATATTTAAAAAACGGAGAAAAAAAACGGAGGAAAAAAATTGACGAGAAAAACTGAGCAGAAAAACTGAGAAAAAAAATATTTAAAAAAACTGACGAAAAACGGAGGAAAAAAACTGAGAAGAAAACTGAGAAAAAAAGAACTGAGGAGAAAAACTGAGAAAAAAACTGACTAGAAAAACTGAGCAGAAAAACTGAGAAAAAAAATATTTAAAATACGGAGAAAAAAAACGGAGGACAAAAATTGACGAGAAAAACTGAGCAGAAAAACTGAGAAAAAAAATATTTAAAAAACGGAGAAAAAAAACGGAGGAAAAATATTGACGAGAAAAACTGAGCAGAAAAACTGAGAAAAAAAATATTAAAAAAAAGTGAAGAAAAACGGAGGGAAAAAACTGAGAAGGAAAACTGTGAAAAAAAGACTGAAAAAATTGAAGAAAAATTTAGAAAAAAACTAAAAAAAAAAGAACTGCGAAAAAAAACTGAGAAAAAACTGACTAGAAAAGCTGAGCAGAAAAATGGAGAAAAAAATATTTTAAAAAACTGAAGAAAAACGGAGGAAAAAAACTGAGAAGAAAACTGAGAAGAAAAGAACTGAGGAGAAAAACTGAGAAAAAAACTGACTAGAAAAACTGAGCAGAAAAACTGAGAAAAAAAATATTTAAAAAACGGAGAAAAAAAACGGAGGAAAAAATTGACGAGAAAAACTGAGCAGAAAAACTGAGAAAAAAAATATTTTAAAAAAGTGAAGAAAAACGGAGGGAAAAAACTGAGAAGAAAAACTGTGAAAAAAAGACTGAAAAACCTGAAGAAAAATTTAGAAAAAAACTGTGAAAAAAACTGTGAAAATAAAGAAGAACTGAGAACAAAACTTAGAAAAAACTGATTAGAAAAACTGAGCAGAAAAACTGAGCAGAAAAACTGAGCAGAAAAACTGAGAAAAAAAATAATTAAAAAAAAACTGAAGAAAAACGGAGGAAAAAAACTAAGAAAAACTGTGAAAAAAAAGACTGAAAAAACTGAAGAAAAATTTAGAAAAAAACTGAAAAAAAAGAACTGAGAAAAAAAACTGAAGAAAAATTTAGAAAAAAACTGACTAGAAAAACTGAGCAGAAAAACTGAGAAAAAAATATTTAAAAAACGGAGAAAAAAAACGGAGGAAAAAAATTGACGAGAAAAACTGAGCAGAAAAACTGAGAAAAAAAATATTTAAAAAACGGAGAAAAAAAACGGAGGAAAAAAATTGACGAGAAAAACTGAGCAGAAAAACTGAGAAAAAAAATATTTAAAAAAACTGACGAAAAACGGAGGAAAAAAACTGAGAAGAAAACTGAGAAAAAAAGAACTGAGGAGAAAAACTGAGAAAAAAACTGACTAGAAAAACTGAGCAGAAAAACTGAGAAAAAAAATATTTAAAAAACGGAGAAAAAAAACGGAGGAAAAAAATTGACGAGAAAAACTGAGCAGAAAAACTGAGAAAAAAAATATTTCAAAAAACTGAAGAAAAACTGAGGAAAAAAACTGAGAAGAAAACTGAGAAAAAAAGAACTGAGGAGAAAAACTGAGAAAAAAACTGACTAGAAAAACTGCGCAGAAAAACTGAGAAAAAAAATATTTAAAAAACGGAGAAAAAAAACGGAGGAAAAAAATTGACGAGAAAAACTGAGCAGAAAAACTGAGAAAAAAAATATTAAAAAAAACTGAAGAAAAACGGAGGAAAAAAACTGAGAAGAAAACTGAGAAAAAAAGAACTGAGGAGAAAAACTGAGAAAAAAACTGACTAGAAAAACTGAGCAGAAAAACTGAGAAAAAAAATATTTAAAATACGGAGAAAAAAAACGGAGGACAAAAATTGACTAGAAAAACTGAGCAGAAAAACTGAGAAAAAAAATATTTAAAAAACGGAGAAAAAAAACGGAGGAAAAAAATTGACGAGAAAAACTGAGCAGAAAAACTGAGAAAAAAAATATTTAAAAAAACTGACGAAAAACGGAGGAAAAAAACTGAGAAGAAAACTGAGAAAAAAAGAACTGAGGAGAAAAACTGAGAAAAAAACTGACTAGAAAAACTGAGCAGAAAAACTGAGAAAAAAAATATTTAAAATACGGAGAAAAAAAACGGAGGACAAAAATTGACGAGAAAAACTGAGCAGAAAAACTGAGAAAAAAAATATTTAAAAAACGGAGAAAAAAAACGGAGGAAAAATATTGACGAGAAAAACTGAGCAGAAAAACTGAGAAAAAAAATATTAAAAAAAAGTGAAGAAAAACGGAGGGAAAAAACTGAGAAGGAAAACTGTGAAAAAAAGACTGAAAAAATTGAAGAAAAATTTAGAAAAAAACTAAAAAAAAAAGAACTGAGAAAAAAAACTGAGAAAAAACTGACTAGAAAAACTGAGCAGAAAAATGGAGAAAAAAATATTTTAAAAAACTGAAGAAAAACGGAGGAAAAAAACTGAGAAGAAAACTGAGAAGAAAAGAACTGAGGAGAAAAACTGAGAAAAAAACTGACTAGAAAAACTGAGCAGAAAAACTGAGAAAAAAAATATTTAAAAAACGGAGAAAAAAAACGGAGGAAAAAAATTGACGAGAAAAACTGAGCAGAAAAACTGAGAAAAAAAATATTTAAAAAAACTGACGAAAAACGGAGGAAAAAAACTGAGAAGAAAACTGAGAAAAAAAGAACTGAGGAGAAAAACTGAGAAAAAAACTGACTAGAAAAACTGAGCAGAAAAACTGAGAAAAAAAATATTTAAAATACGGAGAAAAAAAACGGAGGACAAAAATTGACGAGAAAAACTGAGCAGAAAAGCTGAGAAAAAAAATATTTAAAAAACGGAGAAAAAAAACGGAGGAAAAATATTGACGAGAAAAACTGAGCAGAAAAACTGAGAAAAAAATATTTAAAAAAACTGAAGAAAAACGGAGGGGAAAAACTGAGAAGAAAAACTGTGAAAAAAAGACTGAAAAACCTGAAGAAAAATTTAGAAAAAAACTGTGAAAAAAACTGTGAAAAAAAAGAAGAACTGAGAAAAAAACTTAGAAAAAACTGATTAGAAAAACTGAGCAGAAAAACTGAGCAGAAAAACTGAGCAGAAAAACTGAGAAAAAAAATAATTAAAAAAAAACTGAAGAAAAACGGAGGAAAAAAACTAAGAAAAACTGTGAAAAAAAGACTGAAAAAACTGAAGAAAAATTTAGAAAAAACTGTGAAAAAAAAGAACTGAGAAAAAAAACTGAAGAAAAATTTAGAAAAAAACTAAAAAAAAAAGAACTGAGAAAAAAAACTGAGAAAAAACTGACTAGAAAAACTGAGCAGAAAAATGGAGAAAAAAATATTTTAAAAAACTGAAGAAAAACGGAGGAAAAAAACTGAGAAGAAAACTGAGAAGAAAAGAACTGAGGAGAAAAACTGAGAAAAAAACTGACTAGAAAAACTGAGCAGAAAAACTGAGAAAAAAAATATTTAAAAAACGGAGAAAAAAAACGGAGGAAAAAAATTGACGAGAAAAACTGAGCAGAAAAACTGAGAAAAAAAATATTTAAAAAAAGTGAAGAAAAACGGAGAGAAAAAACTGAGAAGAAAAACTGTGAAAAAAAGACTGAAAAACCTGAAGAAAAATTTAGAAAAAAACTGTGAAAAAAACTGTGAAAAAAAAGAAGAAAAAACTGATTAGAAAAACTGAGCAGAAAAACTGAGCAGAAAAACTGAGCAGAAAAACTGAGAAAAAAAATAATTAAAAAAAAACTGAAGAAAAACGGAGGAAAAAAACTAAGAAAAACTGTGAAAAAAAAGACTGAAAAAACTGAAGAAAAATTTAGAAAAAAACTGTGAAAAAAAAGAACTGAGAAAAAAAACTGAAGAAAAATTTAGAAAAAAACTGACTAGAAAAACTGAGCAGAAAAACTGAGAAAAAAATATTTAAAAAACGGAGCAAAAAAACGGAGGAAAAAAATTGACGAGAAAAACTGAGCAGAAAAACTGAGAAAAAAAATATTTAAAAAACGGAGAAAAAAAACGGAGGAAAAAAATTGACGAGAAAAACTGAGCAGAAAAACTGAGAAAAAAAAAAATTAAAAAACGGAGAAAAAAAACGGAGGAAAAAAATTGACGAGAAAAACTGAGCAGAAAAACTGAGAAAACAAATATTTAAAAAAACTGAAGAAAAACGGAGGGAAAAAACTGAGAAGAAAAACTGTGAAAAAAAGACTGAAAAAATTGATGAAAAACTTAGATAAAAACTGTGAAAAAAAAGAACTGAGAAAAAAAACTGAAGAAAAACGGAGGAAAAAAACTGAGAAGAAAACTGAGAAAAAAGAACTGAGGAGAAAAACTGAGAAAAAAAACTGACTAGAAAAACTGAGCAGAAAAACTGAGAAACAAAATATTTAAAAAACGGAGAAAAAAAACGGAGGAAAAAAATTGACGAGAAAAACTGAGCAGAAAAACTGAGAAAAAAAATATTTAAACGGAGAAAAAAAACGGAGGAAAAAAATTGACGAGAAAAACTGAGCAGAAAAACTGAGAAAAAAAATATTTAAAAAAACTGAAGAAAAACGGAGGGAAAAAACTGAGAAGAAAACTGAGAAAAAAAGAACTGAGGAGAAAAACTGAGAAAAAAACTGACTAGAAAAACTGAGTAAAAAAACTGAGAAAAAAAATATTTAAAAAACGGAGAAAAAAAACGGAGGAAAAAAATTGACGAGAAAAACTGAGCAGAAAAATGGAGAAAAAAAATATTTTAAAAAACTGAAGAAAAACGGAGGAAAAAAATTGACGAGAAAAACTGAGCAGAAAAACTGAGAAAAAAAATATTTAAAAAACGGAGAAAAATAACGGAGGAAAAAAATTGACGAGAAAAACTGAGAAGAAAACTGAGAAAAAAAGAACTGAGGAGAAAAATTGAGAAAAAAACAGACTAGAAAAACTGAGCAGAAAAACTGAGAAAAAAAATATTTAGAAAACGGAGAAAAAAACGGAGGAAAAAAATTGACGAGAAAAACTGAGCAGAAAAAACGAGAAAAAAAATATTTAAAAAACGGAGAAAAAAAACGGAGGAAAAAAATAGACGAGAAAAACTGAGCAGAAAAACTGAGAAAAAAAATATTTAAAAAAACTGAAGAAAAACGGAGGAAAAAAACTGAGAAGAAAACTGAGAAAAAAAGAACTGAGGAGAAAAACTGAGAAAAAAACTGACTAGAAAAACTGAGCAAAAAAACTGAGAAAAAAAATATTTAAAAAACGGAGAAAAAAAACGGAGGAAAAAAATTGACGAGAAAAACTGAGCAAAAAAATGGAGAAAAAAAATATTTCAAAAAACGGAGAAAAAAAACGGAGGAAAAAAATAGACGAGAAAAACTGAGCAGAAAAACTGAGAAAAAAAATATTTAAAAAAACTGAAGAAAAACGGAGGGAAAAAACTGAGAAGAAAACTGAGAAAAAAAGAACTGAGGAGAAAAACTGAGAAAAAAACTGACTAGAAAAACTGAGTAAAAAAACTGAGAAAAAAAATATTTAAAAAACGGAGAAAAAAAACGGAGGAAAAAAATTGACGAGAAAAACTGAGCAGAAAAATGGAGAAAAAAAATATTTTAAAAAACTGAAGAAAAACGGAGGAAAAAAATTGACGAGAAAAACTGAGCAGAAAAACTGAGAAAAAAAATATTTAAAAAACGGAGAAAAATAACGGAGGAAAAAAATTGACGAGAAAAACTGAGAAGAAAACTGAGAAAAAAAGAACTGAGGAGAAAAATTGAGAAAAAAACTGACTAGAAAAACTGAGCAGAAAAACTGAGAAAAAAAATATTTAGAAAACGGAGAAAAAAACGGAGGAAAAAAATTGACGAGAAAAACTGAGCAGAAAAAACGAGAAAAAAAATATTTAAAAAACGGAGAAAAAAAACGGAGGAAAAAAATAGACGAGAAAAACTGAGCAGAAAAACTGAGAAAAAAAATATTTAAAAAAACTGAAGAAAAACGGAGGAAAAAAACTGAGAAGAAAACTGAGAAAAAAAGAACTGAGGAGAAAAACTGAGAAAAAAACTGACTAGAAAAACTGAGCAAAAAAACTGAGAAAAAAAATATTTAAAAAACGGAGAAAAAAAACGGAGGAAAAAAATTGACGAGAAAAACTGAGCAGAAAAATGGAGAAAGAAAATATTTTAAAAAACTGAAGAAAAACGGAGGAAAAAAACTGAGAAGAAAACTGAGAAAAAAAGAACTGAGGAGAAAAACTGAGAAAAAACTGACTAGAAAAACTGAGCAGAAAAACTGAGAAACAAAATATTTAAAAAACGGAGAAAAAAAACGGAGGAAAAAATTGACGAGAAAAACTGAGCAGAAAAACTGAGAAAAAAAATATTTTAAAAAACTGAAGAAAAACGGAGGAAAAAAATAGAGAAGAAAACTGAGAAAAAAAGAACTGAGGAGACAAACTGAGAAAAAAAACTGACTAGAAAAACTGAGCAGAAAAACTGAGAAACAAAATATTTAAAAAACGGAGAAAAAAAACGGAGGAAAAAAATTGACGAGAAAAACTGAGCAGAAAAACTGAGAAAAAAAATATTTAAAAAACGGAGAAAAAAAACGGAGGAAAAAAATTGACGAGAAAAACTGAGCAGAAAAACTGAGAAAAAAAATATTTAAAAAAACTGAAGAAAAACGGAGGGAAAAAACTGAGAAGAAAACTGAGAAAAAAAGAACTGAGGAGAAAAACTGAGAAAAAAACTGACTAGAAAAACTGAGTAAAAAAACTGAGAAAAAAAATATTTAAAAAACGGAGAAAAAAAACGGAGGAAAAAAATTGACGAGAAAAACTGAGCAGAAAAATGGAGAAAAAAAATATTTTAAAAAACTGAAGAAAAACGGAGGAAAAAAATTGACGAGAAAAACTGAGCAGAAAACTGAGAAAAAAAGAACTGAGGAGAAAAATTGAGAAAAAAACTGACTAGAAAAACTGAGCAGAAAAACTGAGAAAAAAAATATTTAGAAAACGGAGAAAAAAAACGGAGGAAAAAAATTGACGAGAAAAACTGAGCAGAAAAACCGAGAAAAAAAATATTTAAAAAACGGAGAAAAAAACGGAGGAAAAAAATTGACGAGAAAAACTGAGCAGAAAAACTGAGAAAAAAAATATTTAAAAAAACTGAAGAAAAACGGAGGAAAAAAACTGAGAAGAAAACTGAGAAAAAAAGAACTGAGGAGAAAAACTGAGAAAAAAACTGACTAGAAAAACTGAGCAAAAAAACTGAGAAAAAAAATATTTAAAAAACGGAGAAAAAAAACGGAGGAAAAAAATTGACGAGAAAAACTGAGCAAAAAAATGGAGAAAAAAAATATTTCAAAAAACGGAGAAAAAAAACGGAGGAAAAAAATTGACGAGAAAAACTGAGCAGAAAATACTGAGAAAAAAATATTTTAAAAAACTGAAGAAAAACGGAGGGAAAAAGCTGAGAAGAAAAACTGTGAAAAAAAGACTGAAAAAATTGAAGAAAAACTTAGAAAAAAACTGTGAAAAAAAAGAACTGAGAAAAAAAACTGAAGAAAAATTTAGAAAAAAACTGAAAAAAACTGAAAAAAAGAACTGAGAAAAAAAACTGAGAAAAAACTTACTAGAAAAACTGAGCAGAAAAATGGAGAAAAAAAATATTTAAAAAAACTGAAGAAAAACGGAGGCAAAAAACTGAGAAGAAAACTGAGAAAAAAAGAACTGAGGAGAAAAACTGAGAAAAAAACTGACTAGAAAAACTGAGCAGAAAAACTGAGAAAAAAAATATTTAAAAAACGGAGAAAAAAAACGGAGGAAAAAAATTGACGAGAAAAACTGAGCAGAAAAACTGAGAAAAAAAATATTAAAAAAAACTGAAGAAAAATGGAGGAAAAAAACGGAGAAGAAAACTGAGAAAAAAAGAACTGAGGAGAAAAACTGAGAAAAAAACTGACTAGAAAAACTGAGCAGAAAAACTGAGAAAAAAAATATTTAAAAAACGGAGAAAAAAAACGGAGGAAAAAAATTGACGAGAAAAACTGAGCAGAAAAACTGAGAAAAAAAATATTTAAAAAACGGAGAAAAAAAACGGAGGAAAAAAGTTGACGAGAAAAACTGAGCAGAAAAACTGAGAAAAAAAATATTAAAAAAAACTGAAGAAAAATGGAGGAAAAAAACTGAGAAGAAAACTGAGAAAAAAAGAACTGAGGAGAAAAACTGAGAAAAAAACTGACTAGAAAAACTGAGCAGAAAAACTGAGAAAAAAAATATTTAAAAAACGGAGAAAAAAAACGGAGGAAAAAAATTGACGAGAAAAACTGAGCAGAAAAATGGAGAAAGAAAATATTTTAAAAAACTGAAGAAAAACGGAGGAAAAAAACTGAGAAGAAAACTGAGAAAAAAAGAACTGAGGAGAAAAACTGAGAAAAAACTGACTAGAAAAACTGAGCAGAAAAACTGAGAAACAAAATATTTAAAAAACGGAGAAAAAAAACGGAGGAAAAAATTGACGAGAAAAACTGAGCATAAAAACTGAGAAAAAAAATATTTTAAAAAACTGAAGAAAAACGGAGGAAAAAAATAGAGAAGAAAACTGAGAAAAAAAGAACTGAGGAGACAAACTGAGAAAAAAAACTGACTAGAAAAACTGAGCAGAAAAACTGAGAAACAAAATATTTAAAAAACGGAGAAAAAAAACGGAGGAAAAAAATTGACGAGAAAAACTGAGCAGAAAAACTGAGAAAAAAAATATTTAAAAAACGGAGAAAAAAAACGGAGGAAAAAAATTGACGAGAAAAACTGAGCAGAAAAACTGAGAAAAAAAATATTTAAAAAAACTGAAGAAAAACGGAGGGAAAAAACTGAGAAGAAAACTGAGAAAAAAAGAACTGAGGAGAAAAACTGAGAAAAAAACTGACTAGAAAAACTGAGTAAAAAAACTGAGAAAAAAAATATTTAAAAAACGGAGAAAAAAAACGGAGGAAAAAAATTGACGAGAAAAACTGAGCAGAAAAATGGAGAAAAAAAATATTTTAAAAAACTGAAGAAAAACGGAGGAAAAAAATGACGAGAAAAACTGAGCAGAAAACTGAGAAAAAAAGAACTGAGGAGAAAAATTGAGAAAAAAACTGACTAGAAAAACTGAGCAGAAAAACTGAGAAAAAAAATATTTAGAAAACGGAGAAAAAAAACGGAGGAAAAAAATTGACGAGAAAAACTGAGCAGAAAAACCGAGAAAAAAAATATTTAAAAAACGGAGAAAAAAAACGGAGGAAAAAAATTGACGAGAAAAACTGAGCAGAAAAACTGAGAAAAAAAATATTTAAAAAAACTGAAGAAAAACGGAGGAAAAAAACTGAGAAGAAAACTGAGAAAAAAAGAACTGAGGAGAAAAACTGAGAAAAAAACTGACTAGAAAAACTGAGCAAAAAAACTGAGAAAAAAAATATTTAAAAAACGGAGAAAAAAAACGGAGGAAAAAAATTGACGAGAAAAACTGAGCAAAAAAATGGAGAAAAAAAATATTTCAAAAAACGGAGAAAAAAAACGGAGGAAAAAAATTGACGAGAAAAACTGAGCAGAAAATACTGAGAAAAAAATATTTTAAAAAACTGAAGAAAAACGGAGGGAAAAAGCTGAGAAGAAAAACTGTGAAAAAAAGACTGAAAAAATTGAAGAAAAACTTAGAAAAAAACTGTGAAAAAAAAGAACTGAGAAAAAAAACTGAAGAAAAATTTAGAAAAAAACTGAAAAAAACTGAAAAAAAGAACTGAGAAAAAAAACTGAGAAAAAACTTACTAGAAAAACTGAGCAGAAAAATGGAGAAAAAAAATATTTAAAAAAACTGAAGAAAAACGGAGGCAAAAAACTGAGAAGAAAACTGAGAAAAAAAGAACTGAGGAGAAAAACTGAGAAAAAAACTGACTAGAAAAACTGAGCAGAAAAACTGAGAAAAAAAATATTTAAAAAACGGAGAAAAAAAACGGAGGAAAAAAATTGACGAGAAAAACTGAGCAGAAAAACTGAGAAAAAAAATATTAAAAAAAACTGAAGAAAAATGGAGGAAAAAAACGGAGAAGAAAACTGAGAAAAAAAGAACTGAGGAGAAAAACTGAGAAAAAAACTGACTAGAAAAACTGAGCAGAAAAACTGAGAAAAAAAATATTTAAAAAACGGAGAAAAAAAACGGAGGAAAAAAATTGACGAGAAAAACTGAGCAGAAAAACTGAGAAAAAAAATATTTAAAAAACGGAGAAAAAAAACGGAGGAAAAAAGTTGACGAGAAAAACTGAGCAGAAAAACTGAGAAAAAAAATATTCAAAAAAACTGAAGAAAAACGGAGGGAAAAAACTGAGAAGAAAAACTGTGAAAAAAAGACTGAAAAACCTGAAGAAAAATTTAGAAAAAAACTGTGAAAAAAACTGTGAAAAAAAAGAAGAACTGAGAACAAAACTTAGAAAAAACTGATTAGAAAAACTGAGCAGAAAAACTGAGCAGAAAAACTGAGCAGAAAAACTGAGAAAAAAAATAATTAAAAATTAACTGAAGAAAAACGGAGGAAAAAACTAAGAAAAACTGTGAAAAAAAGACTGAAAAACCTGAAGAAAAATTTAGAAAAAAACTGTGAAAAAAAAGAACTGAGAAAAAAAACTGAAGAAAAATTTAGAAAAAAACTGAAAAAAACTGAAAAAAAAGAACTGAGAAAAAAAGCTGAGAAAAAACTGACTAGATAAACTGAGCAGAAAAATGGAGAAAAAAAATATTTAAAAAAACTGAAGAAAAACGGAGGAAAAAAACTGAGAAGAAAACTGAGAAAAAAAGAACTGAAGAGAAAAACTGAGAAAAAAACTGACTAGAAAAACTGCGCAGAAAAACTGAGAAAAAAAATATTTAAAAAACGGAGAAAAAAAACGGAGGAAAAAAATTGACGAGAAAAACTGAGCAGAAAAACTGAGAAAAAAAATATTTCAAAAAACTGAAGAAAAACGGAGGAAAAAAACTGAGAAGAAAACTGAGAAAAAAAGAACTGAGGAGAAAAACTGAGAAAAAAACTGACTAGAAAAACTGAGCAGAAAAACTGAGAAAAAGAATATTTAAAATACGGAGAAAAAAAACGGAGGACAAAAATTGACTAGAAAAACTGAGCAGAAAAACTGAGAAAAAAAATATTTAAAAAACGGAGAAAAAAAACGGAGGAAAAAAATTGACGAGAAAAACTGAGCAGAAAAACTGAGAAAAAAAATATTCAAAAAAACTGAAGAAAAACGGAGGGAAAAAACTGAGAAGAAATACTGAAAAAAAGACTGAAAAACCTGAAGAAAAATTTAGAAAAAAACTGTGAAAAAAACTGTGAAAAAAAAGAAGAACTGAGAACAAAACTTAGAAAAAACTGATTAGAAAAACTGAGCAGAAAAACTGAGCAGAAAAACTGAGCAGAAAAACTGAGAAAAAAAATAATTAAAAATTAACTGAAGAAAAACGGAGGAAAAAAACTAAGAAAAACTGTGAAAAAAAGACTGAAAAACCTGAAGAAAAATTTAGAAAAAAACTGTGAAAAAAAAGAACTGAGAAAAAAAACTGAAGAAAAATTTAGAAAAAAACTGAAAAAAACTGAAAAAAAAGAACTGAGAAAAAAAGCTGAGAAAAAACTGACTAGATAAACTGAGCAGAAAAATGGAGAAAAAAAATATTTTAAAAAACTGAAGAAAAACTGAGGAAAAAAACTGAGAAGAAAACTGAGAAAAAAAGAACTGAGGAGAAAAACTGAGAAAAAAACTGACTAGAAAAACTGCGCAGAAAAACTGAGAAAAAAAATATTTAAAAAACGGAGAACAAAAACGGAGGAAAAAAATTGACGAGAAAAACTGAGCAGAAAAACTGAGAAAAAAAATATTAAAAAAAACTGAAGAAAAACGGAGGAAAAAAACTGAGAAGAAAACTGAGAAAAAAAGAACTGAGGAGAAAAACTGAGAAAAAAACTGACTAGAAAAACTGAGCAGAAAAACTGAGAAAAAAAATATTTAAAATACGGAGAAAAAAAACGGAGGACAAAAATTGACTAGAAAAACTGAGCAGAAAAACTGAGAAAAAAAATATTTAAAAAAACTGACGAAAAACGGAGGAAAAAAACTGAGAAGAAAACTGAGAAAAAAAGAACTGAGGAGAAAAACTGAGAAAAAAACTGACTAGAAAAACTGAGCAGAAAAACTGAGAAAAAAAATATTTAAAATACGGAGAAAAAAAACGGAGGACAAAAATTGACGAGAAAAACTGAGCAGAAAAACTGAGAAAAAAAATATTTAAAAAACGGAGAAAAAAAACGGAGGAAAAATATTGACGAGAAAAACTGAGCAGAAAAACTGAGAAAAAAAATATTAAAAAAAAGTGAAGAAAAACGGAGGGAAAAAACTGAGAAGGAAAACTGTGAAAAAAAGACTGAAAAAATTGAAGAAAAATTTAGAAAAAAACTAAAAAAAAAAGAACTGAGAAAAAAAACTGAGAAAAAACTGACTAGAAAAACTGAGCAGAAAAATGGAGAAAAAAATATTTTAAAAAACTGAAGAAAAACGGAGGAAAAAAACTGAGAAGAAAACTGAGAAGAAAAGAACTGAGGAGAAAAACTGAGAAAAAAACTGACTAGAAAAACTGAGCAGAAAAACTGAGAAAAAAAATATTTAAAAAACGGAGAACAAAAACGGAGGAAAAAATTGACGAGAAAAACTGAGCAGAAAAACTGAGAAAAAAAATATTTTAAAAAAGTGAAGAAAAACGGAGGGAAAAAACTGAGAAGAAAAACTGTGAAAAAAAGACTGAAAAACCTGAAGAAAAATTTAGAAAAAAACTGTGAAAAAAACTGTGAAAATAAAGAAGAACTGAGAACAAAACTTAGAAAAAACTGATTAGAAAAACTGAGCAGAAAAACTGAGCAGAAAAACTGAGCAGAAAAACTGAGAAAAAAAATAATTAAAAAAAAACTGAAGAAAAACGGAGGAAAAAAACTAAGAAAAACTGTGAAAAAAAAGACTGAAAAAACTGAAGAAAAATTTAGAAAAAAACTGAAAAAAAAGAACTGAGAAAAAAAACTGAAGAAAAATTTAGAAAAAAACTGACTAGAAAAACTGAGCAGAAAAACTGAGAAAAAAATATTTAAAAAACGGAGAAAAAAAACGGAGGAAAAAAATTGACGAGAAAAACTGAGCAGAAAAACTGAGAAAAAAAATATTTAAAAAACGGAGAAAAAAAACGGAGGAAAAAAATTGACGAGAAAAACTGAGCAGAAAAACTGAGAAAAAAAATATTTAAAAAAACTGACGAAAAACGGAGGAAAAAAACTGAGAAGAAAACTGAGAAAAAAAGAACTGAGGAGAAAAACTGAGAAAAAAACTGACTAGAAAAACTGAGCAGAAAAACTGAGAAAAAAAATATTTAAAATACGGAGAAAAAAAACGGAGGACAAAAATTGACGAGAAAAACTGAGCAGAAAAACTGAGAAAAAAAATATTTAAAAAACGGAGAAAAAAAACGGAGGAAAAATATTGACGAGAAAAACTGAGCAGAAAAACTGAGAAAAAAATATTTAAAAAAACTGAAGAAAAACGGAGGGGAAAAACTGAGAAGAAAAACTGTGAAAAAAAGACTGAAAAACCTGAAGAAAAATTTAGAAAAAAACTGTGAAAAAAACTGTGAAAAAAAAGAAGAACTGAGAAAAAAACTTAGAAAAAACTGATTAGAAAAACTGAGCAGAAAAACTGAGCAGAAAAACTGAGCAGAAAAACTGAGAAAAAAAATAATTAAAAAAAAACTGAAGAAAAACGGAGGAAAAAAACTAAGAAAAACTGTGAAAAAAAGACTGAAAAAACTGAAGAAAAATTTAGAAAAAACTGTGAAAAAAAAGAACTGAGAAAAAAAACTGAAGAAAAATTTAGAAAAAAACTAAAAAAAAAAGAACTGAGAAAAAAAACTGAGAAAAAACTGACTAGAAAAACTGAGCAGAAAAATGGAGAAAAAAATATTTTAAAAAACTGAAGAAAAACGGAGGAAAAAAACTGAGAAGAAAACTGAGAAGAAAAGAACTGAGGAGAAAAACTGAGAAAAAAACTGACTAGAAAAACTGAGCAGAAAAACTGAGAAAAAAAATATTTAAAAAACGGAGAAAAAAAACGGAGGAAAAAAATTGACGAGAAAAACTGAGCAGAAAAACTGAGAAAAAAAATATTTAAAAAAAGTGAAGAAAAACGGAGGGAAAAAACTGAGAAGAAAAACTGTGAAAAAAAGACTGAAAAACCTGAAGAAAAATTTAGAAAAAAACTGTGAAAAAAACTGTGAAAAAAAAGAAGAAAAAACTGATTAGAAAAACTGAGCAGAAAAACTGAGCAGAAAAACTGAGCAGAAAAACTGAGAAAAAAAATAATTAAAAAAAAACTGAAGAAAAACGGAGGAAAAAAACTAAGAAAAACTGTGAAAAAAAAGACTGAAAAAACTGAAGAAAAATTTAGAAAAAAACTGTGAAAAAAAAGAACTGAGAAAAAAAACTGAAGAAAAATTTAGAAAAAAACTGACTAGAAAAACTGAGCAGAAAAACTGAGAAAAAAATATTTAAAAAACGGAGCAAAAAAACGGAGGAAAAAAATTGACGAGAAAAACTGAGCAGAAAAACTGAGAAAAAAAATATTTAAAAAACGGAGAAAAAAAACGGAGGAAAAAAATTGACGAGAAAAACTGAGCAGAAAAACTGAGAAAAAAAATATTTAAAAAACGGAGAAAAAAAACGGAGGAAAAAAATTGACGAGAAAAACTGAGCAGAAAAACTGAGAAAACAAATATTTAAAAAAACTGAAGAAAAACGGAGGGAAAAAACTGAGAAGAAAAACTGTGAAAAAAAGACTGAAAAAATTGATGAAAAACTTAGATAAAAACTGTGAAAAAAAAGAACTGAGAAAAAAAACTGAAGAAAAACGGAGGAAAAAAACTGAGAAGAAAACTGAGAAAAAAGAACTGAGGAGAAAAACTGAGAAAAAAAACTGACTAGAAAAACTGAGCAGAAAAACTGAGAAACAAAATATTTAAAAAACGGAGAAAAAAAACGGAGGAAAAAAATTGACGAGAAAAACTGAGCAGAAAAACTGAGAAAAAAAATATTTAAACGGAGAAAAAAAACGGAGGAAAAAAATTGACGAGAAAAACTGAGCAGAAAAACTGAGAAAAAAAATATTTAAAAAAACTGAAGAAAAACGGAGGGAAAAAACTGAGAAGAAAACTGAGAAAAAAAGAACTGAGGAGAAAAACTGAGAAAAAAACTGACTAGAAAAACTGAGTAAAAAAACTGAGAAAAAAAATATTTAAAAAACGGAGAAAAAAAACGGAGGAAAAAAATTGACGAGAAAAACTGAGCAGAAAAATGGAGAAAAAAAATATTTTAAAAAACTGAAGAAAAACGGAGGAAAAAAATTGACGAGAAAAACTGAGCAGAAAAACTGAGAAAAAAAATATTTAGAAAACGGAGAAAAAAACGGAGGAAAAAAATTGACGAGAAAAACTGAGCAGAAAAAACGAGAAAAAAAATATTTAAAAAACGGAGAAAAAAAACGGAGGTAAAAAATAGACGAGAAAAACTGAGCAGAAAAACTGAGAAAAAAAATATTTAAAAAAACTGAAGAAAAACGGAGGAAAAAAACTGAGAAGAAAACTGAGAAAAAAAGAACTGAGGAGAAAAACTGAGAAAAAAACTGACTAGAAAAACTGAGCAAAAAAACTGAGAAAAAAAATATTTAAAAAACGGAGAAAAAAAACGGAGGAAAAAAATTGACGAGAAAAACTGAGCAAAAAAATGGAGAAAAAAAATATTTCAAAAAACGGAGAAAAAAAACGGAGGAAAAAAATAGACGAGAAAAACTGAGCAGAAAAACTGAGAAAAAAAATATTTAAAAAAACTGAAGAAAAACGGAGGGAAAAAACTGAGAAGAAAACTGAGAAAAAAAGAACTGAGGAGAAAAACTGAGAAAAAAACTGACTAGAAAAACTGAGTAAAAAAACTGAGAAAAAAAATATTTAAAAAACGGAGAAAAAAAACGGAGGAAAAAAATTGACGAGAAAAACTGAGCAGAAAAATGGAGAAAAAAAATATTTTAAAAAACTGAAGAAAAACGGAGGAAAAAAATTGACGAGAAAAACTGAGCAGAAAAACTGAGAAAAAAAATATTTAAAAAACGGAGAAAAATAACGGAGGAAAAAAATTGACGAGAAAAACTGAGAAGAAAACTGAGAAAAAAAGAACTGAGGAGAAAAATTGAGAAAAAAACTGACTAGAAAAACTGAGCAGAAAAACTGAGAAAAAAAATATTTAGAAAACAGAGAAAAAAACGGAGGAAAAAAATTGACGAGAAAAACTGAGCAGAAAAAACGAGAAAAAAAATATTTAAAAAACGGAGAAAAAAAACGGAGGAAAAAAATAGACGAGAAAAACTGAGCAGAAAAACTGAGAAAAAAAATATTTAAAAAAACTGAAGAAAAACGGAGGAAAAAAACTGAGAAGAAAACTGAGAAAAAAAGAACTGAGGAGAAAAACTGAGAAAAAAACTGACTAGAAAAACTGAGCAAAAAAACTGAGAAAAAAAATATTTAAAAAACGGAGAAAAAAACGGAGGAAAAAAATTGACGAGAAAAACTGAGCAAAAAAATGGAGAAAAAAAATATTTCAAAAAACGGAGAAAAAAAACGGAGGAAAAAAATTGACGAGAAAAACTGAGCAGAAAATACTGAGAAAAAAATAGTTAAAAAAACTGAAGAAAAATGGAGGGAAAAAGCTGAGAAGAAAAACTGTGAAAAAAAGACTGAAAAAATTGAAGAAAAACTTAGAAAAAAACTGTGATAAAAAAAGAACTGAGAAAAAAAACTGAAGAAAAATTTAGAAAAAAACTGAAAAAAACTGAAAAAAAGAACTGAGAAAAAAAACTGAGAAAAAACTTACTAGAAAAACTGAGCAGAAAAATGGAGAAAAAAAATATTTTAAAAAACTGAAGAAAAACGGAGGAAAAAAACTGAGAAGAAAACTGAGAAAAAAAGAACTGAGGAGAAAAACTGAGAAAAAAACTGACTAGAAAAACTGAGCAGAAAAACTGAGAAAAAAAATATTTAAAAAACGGAGAAAAAAAACGGAGGAAAAAAATTGACGAGAAAAACTGAGCAGAAAAACTGAGAAAAAAAATATTTAAAAAAACTGAAGAAAAACGGAGGAAAAAAACTGAGAAGAAAACTGAGAAAAAAAGAACTGAGGAGAAAAACTGAGAAAAAAACTGACTAGAAAAACTGAGCAGAAAAACTGAGAAAAAAAATATTTAAAATACGGAGAAAAAAAACGGAGGACAAAAATTGACGAGAAAAACTGAGCAGAAAAACTGAGAAAAAAAATATTTAAAAAACGGAGAAAAAAAACGGAGGAAAAATATTGACGAGAAAAACTGAGCAGAAAAACTGAGAAAAAAAATATTTAAAAAAACTGAAGAAAAACGGAGGGAAAAAACTGAGAAGAAAAACTGTGAAAAAAAGACTGAAAAACCTGAAGAAAAATTTAGATAAAAACTGTGAAAAAAACAGTGAAAAAAAAGAAGAACTGAGAACAAAACTTAGAAAAAACTGATTAGAAAAACTGAGCAGAAAAACTGAGCAGAAAAACTGAGCAGAAAAACTGAGAAAAAAAATAATTAAAAATTAACTGAAGAAAAACGGAGGAAAAAAACTAAGAAAAACTGTGAAAAAAAGACTGAAAAAACTGAAGAAAAATTTAGAAAAAAACTGTGAAAAAAAAGAACTGAGAAAAAAAACTGAAGAAAAATTTAGAAAAAAACTGACTAGAAAAACTGAGCAGAAAAACTGAGAAAAAAATATTTAAAAAACGGAGAAAAAAACGGAGGAAAAAAATTGACGAGAAAAACTGAGCAGAAAAACTGAGAAAAAAAATATTTAAAAAACGGAGAAAAAAAACGGAGGAAAAAAATTGACGAGAAAAACTGAGCAGAAAAATGGAGAAAGAAAATATTTTAAAAAACTGAAGAAAAACAGAGGAAAAAAACTGAGAAGAAAACTGAGAAAAAAAGAACTGAGGAGAAAAACTGAGAAAAAACTGACTAGAAAAACTGAGCAGAAAAACTGAGAAACAAAATATTTAAAAAACGGAGAAAAAAAACGGAGGAAAAAAATTGACGAGAAAAACTGAGCAGAAAAACTGAGAAAAAAAATATTTTAAAAAACTGAAGAAAAACGGAGGAAAAAAACTGAGAAGAGAACTGAGAAAAAAAGAACTGAGGAGAAAAACTGAGAAAAAAAACTGACTAGAAAAACTGAGCAGAAAAACTGAGAAACAAAATATTTAAAAAACGGAGAAAAAAAACGGAGGAAAAAAATTGACGAGAAAAACTGAGCAGAAAAACTGAGAAAAAAAATAATTAAAATTTAACTGAAGAAAAACGGAGGAAAAAAACTAAGAAAAACTGTGAAAAAAAGACTGAAAAAACTGAAGAAAAATTTAGAAAAAAACTGTGAAAAAAAAGAACTGAGAAAAAAAACTGAAGAAAAATTTAGAAAAAAACTGACTAGAAAAACTGAGCAGAAAAACTGAGAAAAAAATATTTAAAAAACGGAGAAAAAAACGGAGGAAAAAAATTGACGAGAAAAACTGAGCAGAAAAACTGAGAAAAAAAATATTTAAAAAACGGAGAAAAAAAACGGAGGAAAAAAATTGACGAGAAAAACTGAGCAGAAAAATGGAGAAAGAAAATATTTTAAAAAACTGAAGAAAAACAGAGGAAAAAAACTGAGAAGAAAACTGAGAAAAAAAGAACTGAGGAGAAAAACTGAGAAAAAACTGACTAGAAAAACTGAGCAGAAAAACTGAGAAACAAAATATTTAAAAAACGGAGAAAAAAAACGGAGGAAAAAAATTGACGAGAAAAACTGAGCAGAAAAACTGAGAAAAAAAATATTTTAAAAAACTGAAGAAAAACGGAGGAAAAAAACTGAGAAGAGAACTGAGAAAAAAAGAACTGAGGAGAAAAACTGAGAAAAAAAACTGACTAGAAAAACTGAGCAGAAAAACTGAGAAACAAAATATTTAAAAAACGGAGAAAAAAAACGGAGGAAAAAAATTGACGAGAAAAACTGAGCAGAAAAACTGAGAAAAAAAATAATTAAAATTTAACTGAAGAAAAACGGAGGAAAAAAACTAAGAAAAACTGTGAAAAAAAGACTGAAAAAACTGAAGAAAAATTTAGAAAAAAACTGTGAAAAAAAAGAACTGAGAAAAAAAACTGAAGAAAAATTTAGAAAAAAACTGAAAAAAACTGAAAAAAAAGAACTGAGAAAAAAAGCTGAGAAAAAACTGACTAGATAAACTGAGCAGAAAAATGGAGAAAAAAAATATTTTAAAAAACTGAAGAAAAACGGAGGAAAAAAACTGAGAAGAAAACTGAGAAAAAAAGAACTGAGGAGAAAAACTGAGAAAAAAACTGACTAGAAAAACTGCGCAGAAAAAGAGAAAAAAAATATTTAAAAAACGGAGAAAAAAAACGGAGGAAAAAAATTGACGAGAAAAACTGAGCAGAAAAACTGAGAAAAAAAATATAAAAAAAAACTGAAGAAAAACGGAGGAAAAAAACTGAGAAGAAAACTGAGAAAAAAAGAACTGAGGAGGAAAACTGAGAAAAAAACTGACTAGAAAAACTGAGCAGAAAAACTGAGAAAAAAAATATTTAAAATACGGAGAAAAAAAACGGAGGACAAAAATTGACTAGAAAAACTGAGCAGAAAAACTGAGAAAAAAAATATTTAAAAAACGGAGAAAAAAAACGGAGGAAAAAAATTGACGAGAAAAACTGAGCAGAAAAACTGAGAAAAAAAATATTTAAAAAAACTGAAGAAAAACGGAGGAAAAAAACTGAGAAGAAAACTGAGAAAAAAAGAACTGAGGAGAAAAACTGAGAAAAAAACTGACTAGAAAAACTGAGCAGAAAAACTGAGAAAAAAAATATTTAAAATACGGAGAAAAAAAACGGAGGACAAAAATTGACGAGAAAAACTGAGCAGAAAAACTGAGAAAAAAAATATTTAAAAAACGGAGAAAAAAAACGGAGGAAAAATATTGACGAGAAAAACTGAGCAGAAAAACTGAGAAAAAAATATTTTAAAAAACTGAAGAAAAACGGAGGGACAAAACTGAGAAGAAAAACTGTGAAAAAAAGACTGAAAAACCTGAAGAAAAATTTAGAAAAAAACTGTGAAAAAAACTGTGACAAAAAAGAAGAACTGAGAAAAAAACTTAGAAAAAACTGATTAGAAAAACTGAGCAGAAAAAATGAGCAGAAAAACTGAGCAGAAAAACTGAGAAAAAAAATAATTAAAAAAAAACTGAAGAAAAACGGAGGAAAAAAACTAAGACAAACTGTGAAAAAAAGACTGAAAAAACTGAAGAAAAATTTAGAAAAAACTGTGAAAAAAAAGAACTGAGAAAAAAAACTGAAGAAAAATTTAGAAAAAAACTAAAAAAAACTAAAAAAATAGAACTGAGAAAAAAAACTGAGAAAAAACTGACTAGAAAAACTAAGCAGAAAAATGGAGAAAAAAATATTTTAAAAAACTGAAGAAAAACGGAGGAAAAAAACTGAGAAGAAAACTGAGAAGAAAAGAACTGAGGAGAAAAACTGAGAAAAAAACTGACTAGAAAAACTGAGCAGAAAAACTGAGAAAAAAAATATTTAAAAAACGGAGAAAAAAAACGGAGGAAAAAAATTGACGAGAAAAACTGAGCAGAAAAACTGAGGAAAAAAATATTTAAAAAAACTGAAGAAAAACGGAGGGAAAAAACTGAGAAGAAAAACTGTGAAAAAAAGACTGAAAAACCTGAAGAAAAATTTAGAAAAAAACTGTGAAAAAAACTGTGAAAAAAAAGAAGAACTGAGAACAAAACTTAGAAAAAACTGATTAGAAAAACTGAGCATAAAAACTGAGCAGAAAAACTGAGCAGAAAAACTGAGAAAAAAAATAATTAAAAAAAAACTGAAGAAAAACGGAAGAAAAAAACTAAGAAAAACTGTGAAAAAAAAGACTGAAAAAACTGAAGAAAAATTTAGAAAAAAACTGTGAAAAAAAAGAACTGAGAAAAAAAACTGAAGAAAAATTTAGAAAAAAACTGACTAGAAAAACTGAGCAGAAAAACTGAGAAAAAAATATTTAAAAAACGGAGAAAAAAACGGAGGAAAAAAATTGACGAGAAAAACTGAGCAGAAAAACTGAGAAAAAAAATATTTAAAAAACGGAGAAAAAAAACGGAGGAAAAAAATTGACGAGAAAAACTGAGCAGAAAAATGGAGAAAGAAAATATTTTAAAAAACTGAAGAAAAACAGAGGAAAAAAACTGAGAAGAAAACTGAGAAAAAAAGAACTGAGGAGAAAAACTGAGAAAAAACTGACTAGAAAAACTGAGCAGAAAA